>NC_137607.1:56257310-56714810 GCF_963280865.1 Gymnoscopelus braueri | reverse complement strand
CTTTACCTGACACACAGACAAGACAAGCTACATGGTGTCATAGAATTCTGTTAACAATAAAAATATGATTTCTCGAATATGTCAGTTCAATTCAGATTGATCATTCCAAATTGATAGATTGACTACCAGTGTTCTGATGGGCCACAGTATGTGCCAAATGTTACTGCTAATGCTATACTGGGTGAATAAATGTAGGTGAAAAAGATTATTAAAAATGCGGAAAAAACTAAAAATGTTCGCGCGAAACGCACGTGAGGGGGGGACCCGGCACCTTCTCTTGGACAAAAAAAGCACTGACCAAAGGAGACCATGTATGAAGGAAACAATTATAAACTGAATTAAGTTAATTATAATAAGGCAACACTTGTAATAAAACCATACCCAGGGTGGAACTGTATTCAATTAATACAACATGCACACAACATGTTATGTGCTTATAGATCTGCCATTTATGGCAAAGACGTTTGTAGATACTAGTGTTTAGTTTGACAATTACAACGCAATGTGTTCACCACCAAAAAAGACCTGAGGAAGGCCACCTGTTGGCCGAAACGTTGTGAACTTGCACATTAACTTTCTTGGAGCAGAAGCTGTTGTGTGGACTCATTTAATTTCTTTATGTTCACTTTTTTGTCCTGCACTAGCGCCCACTTGGATGTCCATAACAATTCCTACTCAACAAAAAATCTAAACATGAAAAAGTTTGAACTGCAACACAATGTTATACATGTAGAGGGGCATGCTATCATCCCTCTCTCAGCCAAGTGGTCCTTGGCCTGAATTGTCCTGGTCAAGGTGTTCTGTGGGCTCCCAGGTGTCATCCCATGTTCTCCCACTGAAAAACACCATGAACGCACATAGCTGTAAATAGTAAGGAAGTAAATGTGTTCATAAAAGCAAACTTGACAATAGCCAAAGCTGACCAAATAGCTGAGTCCTTACCATGTATCACCTCACAAGGCAGCCACACCACCTTGACCTGTTTTCCTTTCTACAGAAAAAAATACAACAAGTGTTTGTCATTTTAGCAACCACTAGTAAATCTTGTATTATTTCACACTCTTTCAAAAGTTTTGTATGTGTATATCTTTGCTGTCGGGTGGAAACCTCCTATGTTCGGAACTGTTCCTTTTTTATCACGATTGTTCAATCGATCAAAGCTCACGACTCGCGAAGTGAGGTGTTGTGAGCTTGTAGATCTGCTATTTTCACTAATTTAGTGTGCCAGCCTGAGTACGACAAAGTAGAGATGTGGAGAAAGTGGCGATAGGAAATTTCAGCAGCGATATATAAAACCTTTTT
Organism: Gymnoscopelus braueri; assembly: GCF_963280865.1. Classification (NCBI taxonomy): domain Eukaryota; kingdom Metazoa; phylum Chordata; class Actinopteri; order Myctophiformes; family Myctophidae; genus Gymnoscopelus; species Gymnoscopelus braueri. The sequence goes on along the minus strand of NC_137607.1, from coordinate 56,713,508 downwards.
TTATCCATTACTAAACATTGAGACCCAAGTCTCTTTTACAAGGGTGAACTGGCCAAGAGGCATACACAGTACACATTCGATCGTCACTGTAGGGCAGAAACCTCCGATCTCCAGATTTCAACTTTTTACGTCTTCATAAATTAATGTTCTACTTTGTCGTACTCAGACTGTCACACTGAAGTAGTGAAAACACCAGATCTACAAGTTCACAATGCTTCACTTCGTGATTTGTTGTGAGCTCGTAGATCGGCTATTTTCACTACTTAAATCGTTTTAAGAAATCATAATAAAGAAAAATCACACCCAGTTTGAAGTGGGCGGTGTGGTCATCACAGTGGTCATCACAGTGATGGAAGCTCAGTTCCAAAAATTTTTTTTTAGGTTTATTTATTTATAGGTTATTAATGTCATCATGTGTCTCGCTAGCCAATCACAGTGCTGAATAGAGTCAGCCAATAGAGTCAGCCAATCACAGTACAGCTAGGGGTGTACTAATGAGCCAATCACAGTACAGAGAATGAGGTGTCCCAACCCCACTTATAGGGGCGGCTACACCGTTTCGGACATAGGAAGTTTTCACCTGACAGCAACGATAGCTATATAAAACAACTTGACATGACTTACCTCCGTTACTCTTCGCTCTACAACCCGATCCCAGTTGTATTTCTCTTGATCCATACATGTTTTGCAGCCTAAAGAGATGTTCAAAGAAAAGTTAGACAACAAAAGACAAGGGTTTGATATCTGCCAGGTGAAATGATTTGTTTTCCTTCTTTTTTTCTGGTTACTTAGGGTGCGTTCGAAAATACAGCACTGAGCGCACTGGCCAATACAAACTAATAGGCGAGTGTGCTCCGGTGCGTAATTTTCGAACGCGCCCTATATAAGGATTCAGGGACACTGGCCCTCATTTATCAACGCGGTGCAGCCCAAATAATGGGCGTAGGGCGAGATCACCGCACCTTTCGGCATTTATCAATATATCCTGACGTGGGCTTCATCCTACCATACGCTGAGATCTCACGTCTGGTCGAGACCAGTTGTTGACGTTGGCTGCGCCCGTTTATTCCATTCTAGACCTGCGGAGCAGCATTGTCTGACTGTCTGACAGGCATCTGGACACATAATCCACTCATAAATGTATATCTACACACTAATAATTAATCCCTGTGAAAATATAACATTTTATAAAGTAATTTAAACAAACTGCTTTAACAGTCATTCAGTTGCATTGGCTATTTTAAAATAGCAGATCTGCAAGCTCAAAAACGGGTCGCATCGCGACGCGTTGTGAGCTTGTAGATCTGCTATTTTCAAAATATACGAGCGCTTTTGCGTCGGGACTCGGGAGTCCCGCGGTCGGGACTGCCGACGATCTTTTCATGGACAGTGAGGTGTACAAACTTACAGTAGCTTGTCCTATGTTATGGAGTTATGTCATAGAGAGTTTTGAAGACTACAACCTGGCTGGGTTAAGGATATAAACCCGACGCTCCAATCTCTTATTAACGTGGCGGACCGAAACCACTGCCGCCCGTCCGAGTCTCACGGGGAATATCCTACATGACTGCTTGTGCACTGCTCGGTATGGGTTAAATAAATTAATATACAAACGTATTCCATTCATGGCGATGTGATTGGTATCATAATATGTCATTCATGTAGGCTACAAGCCTACGTGACAAAGATTGTACCGCTACGGTACGGATTACAATACATGAAAAACACAGCTGGGCGGGCGTGTGTGTGTGTGTGAGAGCAACCCGATCTCCAGAGATTACCGTAACATTGCACGGAACGAGTGCACTTCATTCCGTGGATAGCCGCCTCGGAACTCCCGAATTGCGTGCATATGGTACGGCGCTGCCTTGTGACAAAACCATTTCGGAGGCGCGCAGTCACAGGCGAATTGTCCCCCCGTGAAGGACCACCGAGGGAGCTAAGGCGACCGAGTTGCCGTCCTGAACGGTGGGACATTCGCCTGTGCCTACTCAGCGCCGTTTGAGTTATGTACCGATAGGCACAGAATCGTAAATTTTATTGTGGGGACTGCTCTGCTTCCGGGTTTTTCCGTGTTGCGACTGGTTACGCCCACCGTGGGACTCGCCGTACATATGCACGCAATTTGGGAGTTCCGAGGCGACTATCCACGGAATGAAGTGCACTGTTCCGTGCAATGTTACGGTATTCTCTGGAGATCAGGCTGGTGAGAGAGAGAGAGAGAGAGAGGGGGGGGGGGGGGGGGGCGTGTGTGGCGAGGCAGGCGGGGGAAACTCTTTCTCATTGGCTTTTGATGTCTTTGGTCGTATTCTGGTCCTTCTTCATGTCGTAAAATCGGGGCGTTTTGAGAATATTTAAGGGCGTGTTATTTAAATGACGCTAGGTTCCAGCCGTGACATTTATCAAGCCTGGGACCAAATGTAGGCTCGGATCAGCTGTGTAGGATTCGTTGATAAATGTGACTTCGACGTTGGTGTACGGCTGAATATATGGAAAAATATACGCCGGTTTATACGCTGCGTTGATAAATGAGGGCCAGTGGATCTGTTCTATGAAAAGACTTGTTTTTGTACAGTAGCTCTTTGTGTGTGCATTTGTTGATGTTTGAATGTGTAAAGTTCAGTGTCTACATACTAACACAAAATAAAAATAACTCATCCTGAGTTTAAGAGCACTTTGATGTTTCCATTTCCAGCTGTACATTTTAGGGATATGTGTGTTATTAATAACAAACACCAGCTGCTGTATTATATTCCATGTTCTGTTTCTAGTTTGGTAATGTAAAGGACATCTCCAGGATGTAGTCCAAATATTTGTTAACTTTAAAAAAAAGGGTCATTTTATCGTCTACTCAGGCTTTTGGGAGCACACCGGACAGTTTTTAAGTTGCTTCATTCAGTATTTAGATATTTGATATTAATTTTATCAGACACGCCCCCCTATACAAACCCATTGTAACTTCTTCCATTTTAACCATGTTAGATTCATCGGAAACACCCGTCCTTGGTTCTGGTGACTGATATTGTCCTTCTAATACGTGAGGAGACCGTGTTTTTTCAATAACTTTTTTCATTTATTTTAAATATTTTTTAACACCCTTTTTTCCTGCTGTCCAGTCCTCTTAGTTTTTGACACTCACATGTGACAGACGTTTTACAAACTTAAATTCCAAGCGGATAAGGTCCCGATAAGCCCCTCGTATAACTTTAATAAAACTGTACTGAAGATCATCTACAAGCTCAGCATGTTGCATCACAATGCACTGTGGGCTTGTAGATCTGCTATTCTTCACTACTTTTGTGTCACACTCTTGTATGATTAAGTTGTGCATTAATCTACTCCTAAATAATTTAAATAAACATAAAACGTCAAAATATTGTGTGACAGAACAGCCTCTGACAGACTAATTGTCTAGTAATGTTCAGCAGTACACATTCATTGTATTTATGCTGTATTCTGTACTTTTAACTTGTAGATTCTCAGTCCCACAGAAGGTGCACATTCTGCTGTGACATGGAATATAATATGTTTGTGGCTATCTGTTGTTTATCAGATGCTGTTATAGATGGGTTTCCTGTTTGTAAACATGAGAGGATGATGCGCGCGCAGTGGCGGGATGAGCCTGTAGAGGGCGCTATTACCCTAAAAATATCCTATACCCTATTACCCATAAAATAAATGGTCTTCACCAGGTTTAATGAAAGTAGATTAAATGATGCAGTTTGTAATATCTTCTTTACTCAATAAAAATGATTTGTCGGAAGTTGGATCTGTTTGTATATAATAGCAGCATTATGCCTATTATGCCTATAATAGCAGCATTATGCCTATCTAAATCCCGAAAATAACAATAGAGTGAATGGCGCTTCCGGTTCGTTCTCCCCCGCGCATGCGCAGATTGCGCACTCTGCTCTGTGATGACGTCGCGCGGAAACCCATCTATAGGGAAGGTGCCTTGAAGCCTAGTGGGTGTGGTGCCTGAAGAGCTGATTAATGATACATGGGGATCAGCTTGGGTGGATTGCTACTGCACTGGGGTTGGTTGATTAAAGCCAAGGGTGGGGTCTGTAGACTATATAAAGGCAAACAGCTCAGTTTAATGTGGGCTGCCATGGATAGAGGCTGACACGTTACCTCCCTGTCCAGTTATGTTGTTGGGTTGTCTTTTCTTCACCTATGTTGTTCAGGCCTGGAATAAACACCTTTGTTTTACCTGCAAGCCTGCCTCCTGGTCCATTCCTGACATCTGAAAGGGTTATTTCACTGCCTTAATGCTGATCTGCAATTCCACATTATAACATATGAAGATAAAAGGTTTCTGCCCCAATGGCAACAATATCCCAACAGACACACAACAGTTCACCAATCACAGAGAAAAAAAATCCCACTGAACGTTTTTGCGTTATCCTTTTAACAGTTTTTTTTTACTGTACCGTTACACTGTTATCAAACTTGCAAATAAAGTATTCATTAAAAATAGACAAAGGTGACAATCAGAATTATGTACACTGTCACTCCTCTAACAGGTCAGTGTGATGCAAGCATCTTCAGAAGCATGGATGTGCAGAAGCATGGATGAAAACATCACTTGATGTATTCTGTTTGGAAACAGGAAGAGTGGGCACCGGAGAAGTCTGGGCACCTTAATGTTAAATTGTTACTTCAAAATGTGAAAGAACAAATAATACATTAATGCTCTGGAAAATGGTATGCTGTGAGGTATCGTATGTATGATTTCAAATGCTTGAACATTTGATGTTTGAGCCCTAACATTGAAACAATTGGTACACATTGCATGAAAACCTGTTGATAGCCATACATTGTCAATACGTTAATGGGTAAAGTTAGGTCTGATAATGTGCAAATCACATTATCATTGTGTTTTCTGTGCATACATTATTTACAAACATTTTCCAAAGCATACTTTAATTCATTTTGCCAATCAAATATAGAATACAATTTCAGGCTTGCGGGAAGTCATCGAATTTCTCTTTTGAGTCTCGAGCTAAAAAGCTTGGAAACCACTGCTGTACCGCTACCTCCTGAGCAGTGTTGATTTTGTGGCGAAAAATGTTGGTCGACTACCTTTTTTCACTGACGAAAACTAAACAAAAACTAAGCTATGATGACTAAAACTAAGACTAAATATACTAAAATGTTAGGGAGGGACTAGTGGAGAAGAGATAAAAGACAATCAATTTTATGTTTTGAGCACTCTGGAAATAGCCGATCCACAAGCCCACAACGCGTCGCTCTGCGACGCGTTGTGAGCCTGTAGATCGGCCACCCCCAGCATGCAACCAAGTGTAAAATCAGGCATTATGACGCCATCAAGGCACCGCCAAAATACATTTTAGTCGACTAAATCAACTGTAGATTTAGTCGACTATAATCGTATGATATTTAGTCGACTGAAACTAGACAAAAACTATAACATTTCAGCTGACTAAAATATGACTAAAACTAAATGGAATTTTATTCAAAAGACTACCCAAATCAAATTATTTGCTGTCAAAATCAACACTGTTGAGCATGACCTAAATGAGCTTCTGAGAACCTTATAATGGTATCAAAAAATCTATAAATCACTGGCTTCTTTCAAAACTGTCCTGAAAAAAAAAGAAGCATATCTGTCAGAAAACCACAAGTGGAGATGGATATTAAATTAAATCCCCTTGAAATGAGGGGATGAGGGGAAGATCATTCACACTGCCGCCCCGTTTTCCTTTTTCTCCTCTGTAAATATAGCTGTTTGTATTTGTTGATGACATGCATTAAAGGGATAGTTCACCCAAAACATTTCTTTCCCCTATCGATTAGTTACCTTGGAGAATTCATGGATATTTAGGTATTAAACATCGTTTGTTATCCCCTTGCCAGCGCGTAATTACCTTCATCCGATGGATTTTGAAACGCCGCGGAGGCGACGGGACCGTACCTATGTTCCCCGCTTTCGTAGGGAGAGCGGGGAATATAGGACCTAACCTAAACCTAACCCTAACCTAAGTGGGGAACATAGAACCCGGGGAACATAGGTATGACCCCGAGGCGACATTGTATTCCAAAAAAACTAAAAAGGCGGAGAGAGGGGGTAAGAGGAGGGATCTGTGTATTGAGACGGACCACAACGTTCCAACCGCGATCCGCCATTTTGGGGCTGGGGCTCGCTGAAAACAGTGGTTTTCAATGCAAAAAACAGTTCTGAGTTCCAGCCGTTTTTCTGAAAATCCCATAGTCAGGGCGGGCGGAGGTGACGTTTTTTGGAATGATCTCACATCCACATACTTCTTCTCTCATTGACGATGGATCATCACAGAGCTGTGTTACGGTGCCTAAAACAGCGTGCCTATTTTTAAAAAATCGAACGACTATGCGATTTGGCGGACAAGTGCGCTATTTAATAGAACGACTTTATACCTGGGTGAGGAACCACAGCTTCAGGCTGGTGGGGACCTGCAGCAGCTCCAGTGGCTGAGCGGACGCACAGAAAGGGAAGGTGACCTGGAAGCGATACTGGCCGTCCAGCATGAGCTGTGTGGATCCTTCCTGTTCCTGGAGCAACCACTGTACTTTGCGCACAAACAATGGCACCACTCTCTTCTCAGCCTGCTGCTCAGAGGCCCTGCATTGTAATCTGTGTTCTTCAACTTTCTTCTGCAGAACGTTGGAGATCTCATCTGTTTTATCTGCCAACTCTCTGGTCTGTAGCTCCACACGAGTCTCCAGCTCCTGTTTGTGTCTCTGGAGCTCTGAAACACTCTGTTCCAAGTCAAGTCAAGTCAAGTCAATTTTATTTATAAAGCACATTTAAAAACAACCAAAGGCCGACCAAAGTGCTGTACATCATGGTTAAAAACCACACAAAAAGCATCAAATACATATACATACAACTGCAAGCAAAGAATACACAAAACAAAAACAAAACAAGAAGATCAACAATATATACAAAAAAGCAATAATACAAAAATCATAGCAAAAAGGCAAGTAGCTAAGGGAGCATAAAGGAAGAATGTGGGAGCACGTAGACAGGTGTCCAACAATTTCTCCATGGCATAGGTCCTAGTTAAAAGGCCTGGGAGAACAGGTACGTTTTTAGTCTGTTTTTAAAAATGTCCAACGAGGGTGCAGCCCTTATAGATGGCGGTAGGCTGTTCCACAGTTTTGGGGCAGCAGCTGAAAATGCACGGTCACCTTTTGACCTCAGGCGGGTGTGTGGGACCTTGAGGAGCCCTTGATCCGCTGATCTAAGTGGCCTAGTGTTGTCGGGGGGAGGAAGTATCATGCATATGTAGGGCGGTGCCAACCCCTGGTGGGCTTTATAGGCGAATAATAAAATTTTAAAATCGACTCTATATTTGACTGGAAGCCAGTGGAGGGATGCCAGAATGGGAGTGATGTGATCCCACCTTCTGGTGTCAGTCAAGAGCCTTGCAGCCGCATTCTGGACGAGCTGCAATCTAGAAAGGGAGGTATTTGCAACTCCTGCGTATAATGAGTTGCAGTAATCTAGGCGGGAGGAGATGAGGGCATGGATTACTTTTTCCAGGTCGGGGGTTGATAAGAAGGTTTTTATTTTGCTGATTTGTCTTAGTTGGAAGAAGGCACCTTTAACCACGGAATTTATTTGCTTGTCAAATTTGAGGTCAGAGTCCAGGATTACACCTAAGTTTTTGACGTGTGGTTTGCACGTCAGTGGGCCAAGGGAGGTGGTGATGGTATTTGTTTTGTGAGGGGAGCCAAAGAGAATGATTTCAGTTTTATTGTCGTTGAGCATGAGGAAATTGTCTGACATCCAGGATTTTATGTCTGTGAGGCAGTCTAGCAGGGGATCCAGTGAATGTGTATCGTTTGATTTGAGGGGGACATACAACTGTGTGTCGTCGGCATAGAGGTGGAAGGAAATGCCATGTTTCCTCATAATGGAGCCCAGAGGGAGCATGTACAATGAAAAAAGGATGGGACCAAGGATTGACCCCTGGGGGACCCCGCAGGAGAGGGGGGCGGAGGAGGATGAGGTGTTACCAAGCTCTACTACAAAGGATCTATCTGCCAGGTACGATTTGATCCAGTTAAGGGCAGTTCCCTGGATGCCAACCTCGTGTTCGAGGCGCATGGTTAAGATGTTGTGGTCAACAGTGTCAAATGCGGCGCTCAGGTCGAGCAGCACCAGGATGGCACAGTCGCCTGAGTCTATCGCCCGGAACAGGTCATTTGTGACCTTTAGTAGTGCAGACTCCGTGCTATGAAGTGTCCGAAAACCGGACTGGAAGACCTCGAGGGATACATTGTTATCTAGATAGGTTTGTAGTTGGGAGAGGACGGCCTTCTCGAGGACTTTGGACAGGAATGGTAATTTTGAAATGGGTCTAAAATTGGCTGGGATGGTGGGGTCAAGGCTTGGTTTCTTTATTATGGGTTGAACAATGGCGTGTTTGAAATATGACGGGACAATTCCCAAACTGAGGGAGCTGTTGATGATAGACAGGACACTAGGACCCAGGCTGTCAAAAGCCTCTTTGAGGAGGCGAGAGGGCAGAATGTCAGATGAGCAGGTTGTGGGTTTCATTTTGGAGACAATGATTGACAGACATGGGAGAGACAGTGGCTTGAACTGACGTAAGGTGGCAGTCGGAATGTGAGGGGTGTAATGATCAGCAGAGGAGGGTGAGATGCTGGAGCGAATACTAGCTACCTTATCAATAAAAAACTGGAGGAAGTGCTCACAGGTGGTTTGGGAGGTATCCGGGTTGGCATTTACTTTTGGGTTGATTATGGTATTTATTGTGTCGAAGAGAACTTTTGGCCTGTGACAGTTTTGTGTGATGAAATTTGAGTAATAGTTTGCTCTTACTGTATTGACCGTGGTTTGGTAATTTAATATGGAGTCTCTTAGCATATCATATGAGATTTGAAGTTTGTCCTTCTTCCATTTTCGCTCTACTTTTCTGCAGTGTTGCCTGGCTGCCCGGGTGGTATCGTTTAGCCAGGGCTGTGGATTCAGTTTGGGCTGGCCAGATTTTAAAGGGGAAATGTTGTCGAGGATACCTAGGCAGGTGGAATTGAAGAGGGTGACCATCTCATCTATATTCAAATGGGGGGGGGGGGTCTCGATTGTGACACAGTTTGAGGTGGCTGTGTATGATGTTGCGAAGTTACTAGCAGTCGAGCTATTTATGTGACGGCAGGGGCGAGTAGGCAGACGGAGTATGGAAGTGTGACAGGGTAGAGGGACATTGAAAAGTATAGGTTTATGGTCGGATGTGCAATATACTTGATCCCAAATATTAATATTTAATACTGGGAAACCGTGGGATAGGATAAGGTTGAGTGTGTGACCAAGCCGGTGTGTGGGGCCTGTGACATGTTGAGTCAGGTTAAAGGAGTCAATCAGGTTTTCGAATTCCCTGACCATGGGTCTGGTGGATGTTAAAGTCCCCCAGGAGCAGAATGTTTTCCCATTTAGGCATAATATGAGAGAACAGGTCTGAGAAGTCTTTGATGAAGTTTTTAGCTTTTGGGGGTCTATACACTACGGCAAGCAGTGCTGGGGTCGATAGTTTGAGCTCAAAAAGTTGTAGCTCAAAGCTAGGGTAGGAGTAGGTGGTTAAAACACGACAGTGGAAACGTTTGTTTATTATTGATGCTAGACCGCCCCCCCGACCCAGGGATCTGGGGGAGTTAAAGAGGTTGCAGTCAGAGGGACAGAGCACAGAAAGGGGACTTGCTTCCCCAGCTCGGGTCCATGTCTCTGTAATAAATAGAAAATCTAATTCACGGGAGGTAAAAAAGTCATTTATGATGTCAGGTTTATTGTTCAGAGACCTGGCATTTACCAGGGCCATTTTGGCAATATCAGAATCAATTTGGGGGGGGGTTTCATATAGGAGTTGAGTGAGATTTCGGGGGTCCACTCCGCCCTTTGGATGGTTCTGGGGGTGGGCTCTGAGTGGACGGTGGGTTTGTAGCACAGAAATAACAAAGGTGCTATTTTTTGTGAAGATGGCAGTTGCATTTTTGCAAGGGGAAATAGAGGGAGGAAAACCGCCCGACCACAAGGGGGCGATGTAGCGGCTATCTGGTCTGGTTAGGAGGTGACCGGAAGTGTAGGCGGACACTTCCGGGTTGGACGGGCCAGCTGTTGTTGTGAATAGTCAATGCGTTGGTAGCGACCGTGGAACTATGGAGCGATGTAAATTGATGGCGAGCATTTCGGAGCCTAGTTTGCTCGGATGGAGGCCATCGGCAGCATAATATGATGGACGGTCCCAGAATAGGTAGAAGTTGTGGATATAGTATATGTTGTGTGAGAAACAGGCAAATTGGAGCCAGTGGTGCAGAGCCAGCAGGCGGCTAAGACGGACATCTCCTTGACCGCGACACAGCGTGGGCAGTGGACCAGAGATGTAAATGGACTTTCCGCTGCTGCTGAGGAGGTCAAGGAGACGCGTGAAATGGATTCTGGATTGTTCGGAGTAGCGGTCGTTTGTTCCCACATGAAGGATTATCGTTTTGACGGAGGAGGGGAGAGAAGCCAGAACTTCGGGGATTTTTTCCAGGAGTTTAGCCGTGGTTGCACCAGGAAAACAGCGTGTTATTGTATTAGCAGACTTGATGTGCTTGATGATTGAGTCACCGATAAGTAATACAGTGGGGGGTGGGAGGAGTGATGGAATCGGCGTACGGGGTTGCGTCGGGGGGTGCAATGTTGATGTGGAGCTGCTGTCCACTACGGGGGGGTAGACATAGACCTTTGCAGTATGGGGGGGGTGAGCTTCTGCGATGCCTGGTTCCTAGGCCATTCCCAGGTGTTGTACAGTGTGGGAGGGGTGGGCTTTTTTGATGGCTGGTGCACAGCGAGACCCTCGGCGCGGCGTTTAACAGCCGTTTTTAGCAAGTTATGGCGGACCTTTTTTTGACTAGGCAGTAGTGGGGGTGATGGTGAGGCGTTAGAAAGCGGGGCCAGCATGGGGAACTCGTTCATGTCTAGGACGGAGAACGGATTGCTAGTAACTAGGGGGGGGGGGGGCGATTCGGCTGGTGGTGAGCGTGAGGGGGGCCTCCCGTGTTTACATCGGGAGATAGTTATCCAGGGGCCTGGAGTGGAGCTGGCCGAGGGTGTAATTTTTTGCCTTACACAGGGACTAACCAGACCAGCGGCGGGGATAGTCACATCAAGCTCCCGCATCCTGGAGGGGGGGCTGCGGGGACGGTTCGGTCCCACGGCGGGGACAGTCGCGTCCAGCTCCCGTATCCTGGTTGGGGCAACGGAATCTTGACAAAATGAGTAGGAGTCGAGGAACAGCTCATCGTCCTTAATTTGAAGGAGAGTGGATATCCTTCCCTTCAGCATGGACACCCTCTGGTTCAGGTGGAGACAGCCGTCGCAGACAGGTGATAAGGTGAGTGTTGTCATGATGGTGTTGCTGGGGAAAAAACAAACTGAGGCCAGTAAAGGAGTAAAAGTAACAGGAAGAGTAGATGCAGGCTAGGAGTTGTAGTATTGCCGGGTAGCGTCTGAGGACAATACGTACACGCGAGGGCACCAACGGGTGCCCACAGCGGAGAGTAGGCCTCAGTAGCAGAACCGGAACACAGGGGAGATCCAGATGAGAGCGAAACTTACCACCAAGGCCCAGAAACTGGGCCTGTGAGTTGGGTCGGCGTTAGATCAGGTGGAGATGATGGTGGTTCTGTAGGATGGGTCCACAGCAGTAGTAGTGCTTCTTGTGGTGCTTCTTGTCCAGTAATGGTATCGGTGTCGGTAGTAGTAGTAGTGGTGTTTGCCGAGGAGGTGGATTTGGTTAGCTCCCGGCTAGCGAGCTGTCAAACAGGCTAGCTGTCAAACAGGCTAATGCCGGGTAGCTAGCTGTCAGGATGCGTTGTCGCCATAGTCAAGACAGGTCGGCTAAACACTGTAGCTTGGGAACGGTAAGACCGATCGTTACAAACATGTAGTTGGATTAAAAAGTGGACCACTAAGGCGACCGTGGTCGTAAGTGTGATTTAAAAATGTGGTTTAAAAAGTGTTAAAATTAGCCGATTTGTGCGACGCTGTTTCCAAGCGGAGCGGCGGCACGTCTGACATCTGTGTGTGTGTGTCCAGCTCTGGTATGACAGAGTTCTCCTCTGTGAGCCTGGTGATCTCCAGGTGGATGTTGTGGTGGAGGTCACTCTTCTCCTGGACCTCCACCCTCTGCAGGTGGAGGTTCTCCTTGTTCTGGTGCTCCACCTTCCTGCTCAGCACCTCCACCTGCCGCTCGTAGCCGTCCGCCTGCTCCCTCTGGTGGCGCTCCAGCACACTGGTAGCCTGCTGCATGTTGTCACAGGCAGTGAGCAGATCTTCTACATCATAGATCTTATCAGGATCATCTGCTGTCAACCGTGACAGCACCTCCTCTTCTACCACTCCACCCAGCATCTTCCTGGTGATCTCGTTCATTTTAGCTCTAGTGTGTTCAGACTGCTGTCTCCTCCTTCTCTCCGTGTTGTTGCTGAGGCTCTGCAGGTTGTGAAGGTCTCTACGCAGCTCTGGGATCACCAGAAGTCTTAAGTGCATTTTCTGCAAAAACAAGCAACCAAGATGTCTTTTATGATGAACGTTGAGATTCAATGTTTTAACATCCTAATTAGAAAATGTTGTACAGCTACGTTAGCAGATCAAACAACAGACACCCTTAATGTGTTTGACATTTTATTAAAATCATATCTAGTGTTGCTTCTTATGCTGAAGTTGCCTTTAGCATCTGGATATAAATTACATAATATCGGCTGTCAATTCATAGAGGTCATAGTTTGAAAGAGTTGGCATATTAGTCAAATTATTTGGCACTTTATCTGAGGCATACTAGTCAAGGCAGATGTGTACAAATAAGCTTCTCACGAAGTTCAAACAGGATCAGAAACTGAATTGTTACAGCATACATAAATCTGTACAATTGTAACTGTTGACAGACCCAAACCTTTTGACCAAATAATGTCATGATGTTTTCTGCTCTTTTTGCCAAAGTCGGTACAACGAGTACAGTGATATTTTAGAGCATCTTACCTGGATAGGGCTCTCAAGCCTAAATGTGCTTCTACCTGGTGCTGGACTTATGCTTGTCGGTCGGGTCCCCTGTCGTGGGGGCTCCACGTAGGCGGAGGAAGCTGGTAGCAGTCGCTAATTTCTTCCAAAACCACGCCTGCATTGTAGTGTAACTACCTCACACCCAGGCAGTGCAATAATAACTTAATAATAATAATAATAATAATAACAAACAAAGAAACTGGCCAAGAATAAGAACTGAACACTTGAAAAGCTAAACTAAAGAAACAACAAACCAAGACACTGTTTAAACAGGTCAAACCTTACATGAACTAAGGCCCTGAAGCTCTTCACCTGTAGCCTGCCTTTTATAACAGGTGGGACAAACCATCAACAATTATTAATTGGCAAGTCCTTAACTAAAAAATGGCTAACTAAGGCCCATGAGTTATTTTTCACAACTAACTAATCTTTTAGTATCAAAATCATATTCCTATCTAGGTACCCATACATTCACAAGACACTCAAAACCAACATGTACCTTAACCCATAAAACTAAACATCCCTCCTCTTTAGTACTTCCAGTTAACAGGATTGCCAGCACTGCCGAGGAGGTGGCACAGATGACCTCCAATCAATTGAACATGTGATGACAATTTATATCCTTATGTGACATTTTATATCCTTTTTAAGCCTTAGTCATTAGGAGCAAATGACTTGTGTCCTTATATGTTAACGCATATCCCTTGAAGCCATAAAGAGCTAATGAGTGTGCATTCACTATTCACTAAATATGTGTGTATCTACTAGTACATTAGCCTGGTAAACACCCCCTCCCTCCGGAAATCTCATTTGCATTTGGTTTCAGGAAGGAGGGTCTGGGATTGCTCACAGAGTAAAGCTGCCCGAACCGCTGCGCATACGAACCAATCAGCGGCTGCTAGGGGCGGGATCATCCAATCACCTGCCTAGTAGCTTGAAAAAATGAAACTCCGTCTGTCATCGATTCTGCGCCCGGAGTCTCAGATGCAAGTACGCTGTGAAACAAAATGTGTGTCGCAAGCTTCTTCCATTTGACGGAGTGAGGTTACTAGTATATGTGTATATCCGTATATCCAATAGCACATGTGTGTGTATCCATTTTTACTGTTTTATGTTGTTCATATAGACCCTCACAGATAACATATTATTACTTTATGAAAATAGTATAGCTTTGTTAGAATTATATCCTTAGAAATACAGTTAACGTGATAAGCATTATCTCTTCGCATGGCAGAACTCTGGGATATCTCTTCATAGACATAATTCACTTTTAGTGTTCATGGGCCGATACGGCACAGAGAGAAAATACAGGTAACTCCCCCAGGTATTTGTGGGGAGTTGTGCATGACAGTCCATAGGTGGTGAGAAAGAGGCCTATGAAAATACAGTGGTATCTGTTGGGGAGTTGTGCATGACATTCCATAGGTGGTGAGACTGTAAATCAGTTTGGGGCCACCTGTACATCCTAGACGGAGGACCAGAGCCATGAACCAATGAGGAGGCCTAACTCTGAACTCTGGATGTAGAACCAGAGCCATCGACCAATGAGGAGGCGTACATCTAAACTCTATTTGACAATATTGTATAATAAAGCCCGAGGGACAGATAGAAGGTCCCACTTGACTTCATGAACTTGAGGGAACCACTTGTTATCGGTTAAGGAGAGTTTTGTTGGGGCCAGATAATTCTCTGTTAAGTACATTTTTATATTCAATCTGTATTACTGCTAATTTTCTCTTAATTGATAAATACACTATTACTTTTGACTTTCTGGTTAAATATAATAAATACATTTCATTTTAAAGGTTTAATGACATTCACTTTTACACCACATTCAAAGTCTTTGTCCTGGTCCTTCAAAAGTGTACAAAAAGTTTTAAGTGAAAATTCCATTCCAGTGATCAATGGCAGGTGTTTTTCTCTCACATTTCTAAAGCCTTTTCAACTGCAATGAAAAAAGAAATCTTTGCCTGCGGGTGTCGCTGGTGAGGGATTTTGCCTGTCAATCATCGCCTCTGCTCCGCCCCCCCCAAAGGAAAGGAGAGGGGAGGGGCGAGGAGGAGAGTGGGCGGGATTATTCGACAGTGACCTCACTGTCGAAGGGCCAAGCTCAGATTACTTTTCAGCCTAATTATTCATAAAACCCCAGACCACAGAAAATCCACTGAATGTTTTAAGTTCAGGTTTTTTGGGTGTAATTGAGGTCATAAAACCCCAAATAAAACATTGAAAATAAAAAAAGTGAAAATGAATGTCATGATATCTTTAAGTCTTGTCTGCTCTTAATTTCACCAATTCAACGGACGCGCGGAGACGTGTGATCTGAAGGGTTACAAATTATTACATTGCACAATTTGTCTGTTGTCTTTAGCCCAGTCTCAACACATGCCACCATTTCAATAACTAGGCATGTTTAAAATATTTGCATTACTGCAACAATTATCAATGCATATGTACAAATGATAATGTCTATAGGGCACGGGCTGCCCCGTGACACAGAGGTTCTAAAATATATTCTTGGCATGGACCCCCAAATTAAGCTGTGAGCTTGTAGATCTGCTGTTTTCAAATAGCCGCACGTTGTCTCTTCTTTTGTTTTTTGCTTTCTCATAGATCTGGTTGCTCATTTCTCTCACAAAATCTGGCAACATCTTTTAGGCCTAAGCAGCGGTTCTCAAAGTTGGCTCCATGATGGGTTCCAGGGGCTCCCCAGGATAATTATTTAATATAGCATCAATATCATTTTTACAACTTCAACCCCATGATGAATTGGCCATTTGAAAATGGCCAATCTACAAGATCACGACGGGTCATATTGTAGATCTTCCATTTTCCAAGAAATCTTTCAAACTATTTTGACAAATTATTTCTTGAAATATTTTAACAACTATGAAGAATCTTGTCGGGGACTCTGGCACGATTCATTTTGAGATGGGGTTCAGCAGGCAAATACATCTAAATCTGGGGGGTCCTTGACATGAGAACCAATGGCATAAAGGGCCCTTTTCTTCTAACATGCAGACTTTTCATACAAAGACATCCATAAGGCTATTTAAGACTGACAACATTTGTTAAAACTACCACAGAATACATAATTTCTGAATAATTAAACTATAGCCGACAATTAAGCCACAATTTTCGACCCCTATTCACCTGTTTCCTAGGCTGTGTGTTTTCCACTTCCTGTCGATTTCATTGGCTATCATTGGTCATCTGACCAGTTTAATTGGATTTCATTGGATCAAATCGACAGGAAGTGGAAAACACAGCCTAGGAAACAGGTGAATAGCATGAAATGGAAGTGTAGATTCTCAAGAAAAGTACCTCGTAAACCAACTAATGAATGGACACTGACGCTGCTTACCGGATTAATTTGTGGTTCCCATCGATATGCAAAAGTGACAGAGGAGCAGGAACTTTGTATGCTCTTCTTGGGATGACCTTTTCCTGCAGGCCACGCAGAATTGTCCCCAAAGGATCTACAGCTCTGAGGCACTCCACAACTCTGCGCTGTTGTACCCTGTAATAAAATGACAATGGTTTGATCACCTTACAGTTTTCAATTATTTTGCCATCATGCCATTTAATGTAGGCCAAAGTTCCCCTTTTTATATTTTCAATGCTTCCTATAGCAGTCATGTCCCACCTGTGGTCACTGTATTATAGGCTAAAAATAGTGCAGTTATTATTATTTTTTGCAATGGGTACACTTATCTTTTATCTCAAACAGCAGATAACATATTGATGCCTCTAACCAGTGGTGTAAAGGTAAAGTAACTAAGTACATTTACTCAAGTACTGTACTTAAGTACAATTTGAAAACTTTACTTAGCAGATATAAATTATTACTTAGCAGATATAAATTAGTATAAACCATACATTAACCACTTCAGCCCCATTTGAAAATCGGCAATCTACAATGAGCTTGTAGATCTTCCATTTTCCTACATTTTAGTACTTTTACTTTAAGTATATTTTGATGCCAAAACTTTTGTACTTTAACTCAAGTAACATTTTGAACACAGGCCTTTTACTTGTAACAGGGTATTTTTATATTGTGGCATTGCTACTTTTACTTAAGTAAAATATCTGAGTAGTTATTCCACCACTGACAGAGGGATTTTTTTCTCAGTACTGCCTAGCCCCTTTCGGAACACTGAATACCTTTTTTTTATTTGGGAAGGAGCTTTTTAAATGCCAAAGTATTGCATTCTCAGATTTGACCACCAGGCGAGGGCAGCTTCACTGTTCTACCGCCCCTGAGGGCTTGACAAACACAATGCTGTGTGAGATTCATTCAACAATGCCATAGCCTGGAGTGACGGAACCGTCCGATTGGTTGAGAGGCAGTTTCATACTGGAACTTGACAAAATGACCAACAATGTCATTTCACTACGTCTTTATGTGCTCCAGCTAAAATTGGGCGTCAATATAAACACAGCACTCGACCTCAAAGTGAAACATGATGTATTTGATGTGCTGCAGAAGATATCCACGCAGTGTTTTGAATGCCATAGGCAGAGTTTACATCCCATAGCCCTAGGGTACAGTCAGCAGTTTCTTTTTGTTGTCCCAATAACTAATATAAACTTAATTCATAGCACAAAATCCGATTAACTATACTAATCATCCTCTTACACTAAACACAAATGTAAGGCCTGGTTTATAGTGTCGATGTAGCTCAGAGACTTGTGGCCGACAAGCGTCAACATTATCTAGAAAAACAACAGATTCAAATAGAATTTTTTGCATAGTTACCTTTAACCAACATTCATTAAAATAAACCAAACCAAACATACCTGGATAAAGGTGCTCTTCTCTTGAAAACGTTGTTGCTGTTGTATCATGTATCTTCTTTTCTTTCTTTATCATGTATCTTCTTTCTCTCTGTTGTCTCAACAAAGGGAATTAACTCGTTCTCATGCTATTCATCAAAAATGTGGAATGCCCTACCAAAAGGAGTAAAGGAGTGTAAAACCCTACTCACTTTCAAAACTGCCCTAAAGATACACCTTCAGTAGGCTGCAATTCGAAAATGGCCCCTGTCTAAGTCTTAACCCCCCCCCCCCCCACCCCGTTTTTTTCCTTCTCTTGTACATATTTTTCACTCTTCATACCAGTAACCTGTAAGCTGATTGTATGACGTTCTGTATAGTAGTGTGTATATCTGTCTGTCTCTTATATGTTATCATGATTTGTGTGCATGGGGATCTCATCTTAAACAATCTCTCATCTTTTTTTTTCTTCTCCCCCCCCCCCCCTCCCCACGAAGGGGGGGGGGGGCGGGGGTATTCGGGGAAAAATCGCGGTTGAAACAAGTTAACAACAACACTACACTGACTACAAAACTGAAAAACGTTAATAAAAACAATATGCAAGTATAATCAATCAATCAATTCTTCAGCGGTGGTCTCTTGCTCTCTTCATGTTGTAGTTTAGTAATGAATGGCTCAAGCTGCCCTCAGAACCCCTTTTATGCCAGGTGAGTACAGGTGATGGCCCAGACACTCCTAGCACCCCATGAAGACAATGCATACATTTGCATCACTATAGGCGGGGGTCGCTCTGCTGAATGGATACGGTAGCTGCCTGCCTGCGTGAATGGACCATAGAGTTAAAAATAATAGAGAGGGCACCCGAAATCTCCTCCCATCCACTTGCATTGAGTTGCTCACCCAGCCATAGAGTTAGGGGAATGGACGAGGAGGCGGCCAATGGTCCGACGGACACTATTCTATTTGGATTTTTTTCACTGCCTGTTTTTCGGTCAGTCTTTTACTTTATTTTCTAGGGGAGGTGAGATTTTAGTTGGGCAGGCGGCCACCTGCCCTGCCTCTATGGTGCGTACGCCACTGTGCGATGCGTTGTTAGCTTGTAGATCTGCTATTTTCAAACATTTCAGTACTTAAAGTACATTTTTATACCAATACTTTTGTACCTGTAACACCAGACCTTTACTTCTAACAGAGTTCTACATTGCCGTATTGATACTTTTACTTAACCCTCCAAGACCCGCAGTTGTAATATTACAACATTTGTATTTTATCAAAAACATGGTATAAATCATTTGTTTTCCTGTTATTCTTTCACCTAAACATCATCATTGGATCCTATTGTTTAGTCTTGCAATGTCATTGGCCGGGATATTTGCATATAAATACCCCCCACAGAGGCAGGAAAAGTCACAACTTGAAAATCCTTGAAGGAAGAACAATCTCTTTTTCACTGGACAGGATTTCTCACAAAAAAGTAAGTAAAATGTCTGCAATAATTTTTTTGGTGATCATTAGAATGTCTAGAACATGTACATATGATATTATTGGGAAAGATATCCCCCAAATGTAAATTAGAGCATGCTTTATACTTGTTGTTTTTTTACAACTCTGGGTCATAGTGGTAGCAAATAGCAATGCCACCTGTTCACCTGGCTAAGTGGAGTCTTATAGTTTTCACAATACATTTATACAATTATGTGTATTTTCCCCACATTGCATTACTATATATATATATATACCACAAATAACCACAAACATTACCAAAATGTTTTGCTAAAACATTATAGGCAATGAAATGTTATAACTTATAAGCTAAAGCAGTATATTTGTCTTCGAGTACAATTGGTTAAAACATACAAATTGGTATGTGTGTGTGTGTGTGTGTGTGTGTGTGTGTGTGTGTGTGTGTGTATATATATATATATATATATATATATATATATATATATATACCAATTTGTATATTGTAACCAATTGTACTCGAAGACAAATATACTGCATCATTAGCTTATAACATGTCATTGCCTATAATGTTTTAGCAAAACATTTTGGTAATGTTTGTGGTTAGCAATCAGTGTATGGTAATTGTTCATATGGGAGTCGCCCAGTTAAGAATCTCTCATCATTGTTCATGTGATGGGTGTTGGGATTGCCCACTTACAGTCATCCCCAATCCCTTTGTTAGGCTAAGCATCATCATTCATCACTGATGGTGCTAAGTACCATCATCACTGATGCCACTTGTGAGGATAAGCAAAGTACAATAGGTTGGCCAGACAGTATTGTGTGACTTGTGAAATATGTACCTGCAGTGAGATGTGCTAGTACTAATGTACTAATGGTATTTCTTTATTTTCATTTCAGAATGCCACAAGCAAGGAGAGAGCCTCGCTTCACTGCAAGGGATGTGTTGGATATTGTAATGAATGGAGAGAGTGATGTGGACATCGACTTTACTGAAACTGATGAAGAGTCGGATGAAGAGGCCTGTGGAGAGGAGTCCAAAGAAAACCATCCACCCAGTGAACCCAGTGAACCCACTGACCCACTGCCCCCCCCCCAACCGGCCAAACACGCCAAACCCAGTGAAAGATATCAGTGGCAGAAGAAGACCTTCATCAGCCCTAATACAGACTTTTCTGGTCCACCTTTGACTGAAGATGTGAGTTCACTCCACACACCACTGCAGTACTTCCGCCGGTTTGTGTCCGAAGACATGATTGACTCCCTGACAACAAACACAAATGTGTACAGCCTTCAAACAACAGGAACATCAGTTAACACAAGTGGAAAAGAAATAGAGCAAATGATGGGCATGCATCTGAACATGGGCCTTGTACAAATGAATGGATGCCGAATGTACTGGGAAGCCAACACACGATATGCCCCTGTAGCTGATGTGATGCTGATAATGTATACTGTTCTGAGGCCAAATGATAAACCATAACCATATAAATGAACCCTTAAGTTGTTTTAGTGAAGTATATAGACATTTGCCATGCTATTCTGACAGTGAGTAAAATGGCCTATAGGAAATTCTGCTACCCGTTAGACCCACTGTTGTAATATTACAACATTTCAATAAAACCTTACGAAAACTATTTTTTTTAAAAAACATTATATTTTCCTCTCCAAAGTACTCCTAAAACACCATCTGAAAGGTTGACAATTTTTTTTTGTAAGTAGAAATATATCCGGGTCTTGCAGGGTTAAGTAAACTATTTGAGTGCTTTTCCCACAACTGGTAATTGCCATGTCTTAGATACCCTTGTCTCTTGGCCAAAGGCAAAGAAATTAGCTGGAATAAAGAGTAGGACAACAAAAAAGGCAGTAAACTCTTCAAATTAGATAATTCAAGTCAATGTGTCCGAAGAAATTGTACAGAAGAATTCCTCATTCCATTGCAATGAAGTCTGAACAGGCAACTGATCACCAAATGGAGTAGGCTTCAGGTCTCATAAAAAAAAAATGCAGAACTAGATGAAATGGCATAGCCAGATGGTCATCAGTCATAAATGACAGAATGCCACACTAACCACCTGACAAAGTGTCGCTAATCAAAAAAATATTATATCTGGCCCCAGTCATAGCCTAATTAATATTAACTTACTGCAAACCAAATATGTTAGTCAAATATTTTCGTAGGCTAATCAAATTAAAGTTGTACAATGCAAAATCACAAATAACGATTTTTAGCAACCTCTGCTGGTCACTACCGTCACTGCATACAATTTCCCTAGTCCTCGATTACCCAGAATTCCATTCGTTTTCACCGGAAGCCGGAAGCGTTTCAAAAAGCGATCTTTTAATTGTTTTATACTATCTACGGATCGTTTCTCTTAGCCAGTGGAGCATTAGTTACCATGAGCTGTGCTTTGTTTTTCTGTTCTTTTTCGATCTCCAAATCCTACATTCTCTTAAAATCAGCGTGAGGTTCCTTTTTGTTAATAGCGCGGTAGTTCCTGGCCAAACAGGAAACCGTTGCGGTAGTTCCTGAGGACGTCGGCCACGACGTCATGACGTTGGCCAGGAACGTCATTTTCCCGGGAAAGTCCCCCCCGTACACGTTCAATAGAAAATATATAAATAAAAGGCTTCCGGGGGTGAAATTCACGGAGTGGGTGTTGTGAAACTTTTGCCACTCGCAAAAGATATACAATTTAACTTTAGTTTTGCTGAAAACGTTACCTAGTATTACTTTAACATTTTAAATAGCTATTAGCGAAGTTTTGATTCCTGTAATTGTCTCCGCCAGGCCGAAAGGCATGGCTAGAGAGTATGTTTTTCCCCCCGTCCGTCCGTCCGTCCGTGTGTGTGTGTGTGTGTGTCCGTCCTTCTGTCTGCGACCAGCTAATCTCCGCCACCGTTGTCCCGGTCGCTGTGAAACTGTACACACACACTCCCTGGATGCCACAGCAGAACCTCAGCGCCACCATGAGGCCGACCTTTGCAATCACATTTACAAAAAACACGCAAATCGGTACACAGTATCTCTATAGTCATGTGATCATCACGGATCTGTCCGATTTACCATATTCCATCCTGATTGGCTAAGATTGGCTTCCAAAGTTTGCAGGATTGGTTCATTTTGAACAAAATGCCTCAAATCATGAACGCAGCATCCGATTTCCGTGAAATTTTCCACAGAGATTCCCACTTGGCCCAGGAAGAAATGCCACCCTTTTCACATTGGCCTGTTATAGCGCCACCAACAGGTCTAATTTAGCAAACCACATTTTTGGAACAAAATGCCTCAAATCATGAATGCAGTGTCCGATTGTAGTGCAAGGCCTAAGAAGAAATGGCACCCTTTTCACATTGGCCTATTATAGCGCCACCAGGAGGCCACAATAATCTACCTGACCTGGCGGAGACTTGTGCTCCGAGGAGCACTTTTTCTAGTTTCATTTCTGCTCACTTGCACCATCTACTGGATGAAACTTATGATGAATTCATTGAGAGCCTATTTCCAAAGTTAACTACAGTTTGAATTTACCCAGATGAGGAATAAAATGAGATTTTCAACAAACTTTTGCTTATCCTGCATGTCATTATTTTTATTGCAACAACATTTTGCCACAAGACAGTGCAAGTGATTCAGTATGACCTGAAGCACGGATAAAACATCTCCCCGCCAGCCATAGAACAGACCAGAGGGGACATCAATAGCACACACACTGTACCCCAGCTTGAACCTGTTACAAAGCTTGAACCCGTTACATAGTAATGAAATACTATTAATAGTATGAAACAAAATAAGTGTGGGGTCACCATGACACGTCTCACCTAAACCAAGGATCTGGACTGATCTCATTGATTTCAACACTTGTTCAAATCCGGGGTTGAAGAGAAATTTGGCTCATTGGCTTAACAGAGCCACTTGGACCTGAGGCTGGTTCTAAAATTAACCTCTACAGCATAAAATATTTGTTATCTTAACATTTTGATTCAAAATGTTTTAAAATAAATAAAAACTATGTTGCTATAGCAACAATTAACAGTGACAGCTGCAGTTCCTTCGAGTCAGGATTTTCCAAAATGTGGCGATTGGACAATGCCAGAGATCATGTGGTCACTGAAGTCCTCGTACATTGTATGCAAAGGCAACCTTAAAATCAGAGCACATGTGTTCGCCTCTGGAAAAACCCTCTTCTGGTCATCGACTGGTTCATGAAGAAAGCTCAGCGTAGGGGTGATGTTGAAGCCAAGTGGAGGAATGGTCTCCGCTCCCGTCGCAAAGCGCAGAAGGTCTTCAAGAGACACCTGGACTGGTTCCTCACCCTCGACATATAGGACTGCTTCTCCTGCTGTAAATGGTAAAGACGTGATGTTTAAGCACACTTCAAGAGGCCAAGAAACTTTGTTAGACATTTCATACTTAGAACCTTCCAGGCAGCATTACTGTGTCATTGATTGTGATTTTTTTTTTGTGAATCAGTTTGTTCATCAGTTGCCATTTTCAATTGCAGTAAATGAAGTGTGACACATACCCTCTACGTCGGCAAGCCAGTCCCGGAAAAAGGTGTCTACACACTCTTCTGCCAAACGCCTGGAGCTCCCAGCAACGGCATAAGACACCCCAAAGAGGTCCCTCATATCCGCTGCAGTTAGTGGTGCAGGGGGTCCTCCAATGAAAAGGTTCTGTACAGCTGGACTGTTTTTTATGGCCTGTAGCACACCCAGCTGTTCCAAGCCATTGCAAAGCCTTTAAAGATTAGAAAAAAGATAATATCAGTGATTTGCTGTCATTAATATGCAAATATATGCAATTAATATGCATAACAACTAACTACAGTGCATGACATGTACATTTTCTGTATTGCTTTGTGCAACTTCAGTCTTTCTAGTGCATGAACACACTGAACAAAAAAATGTCCTGTTCCACAGGCACAAGTGTACTACACACACTTCCTTTTGCAGTGGCAAATTCAGTCTGCCATCAAAGTAGAATTCAAGTGATGAACGGATCAGTTCACCGATTTGGGACAGCTTGGCGTCGCACACAGCATCACGAACCTTCTCCACCGTGTCCGCTTCTTGGATCTGTAATAAATCAAAAAATGTATTTTGAGAACAATTTCCATATTATCTTGTCTCCTTGCAATGGAAGAGAAACACTTCAATTCTATAAATGAAGTTAGTCTTGTCACACACTGAATGTCATGACCAAAGTAAAACTTGTGTCAGAAAAAACTTTGTCTCCAGGACTCCCGTCTCCAGGAGTCCTTTAGTTTCTCATTTAGCATAGCAAAAAATAAACAATCCATTAACACATGTTTACGTGCCTCTGGGTTAGACATGTTCCCCAGGATTATTTTACCATTTGTGAATTATACTTTTTCATCTACATCTATGCTCTACAAATGTGGGGGAAATTGCATTTTAAATATATTGAACTTGCCTTTAGCAAGGCAGCCTTCAGGTCTTCATCATCTAGCTCGGACAGTGCAACTGTTCTGGTTCTCCCGTCAGCTGGCAGAGCAGTCGCCGAGAGAAGTAAGGCCCCACTCCTCCATGGACCAGGCACACCGCAACCATGGCACCGATGGCTCTGTAATAGCCCCTTGTGAGTCCTGAAAGTCATTTGCAGGATAAAAAGTAAGGCTTGAATACAGTTGGTAGGGATATGCAGTTTTACACTGGTTGATACAGTCTTTATATAATGACACTTCCCATCTAGTTTCCATTGTTCATAGGACCACAATGGAGACAAGCCACCAGGGCTTTTGGTGTCATCCTTTTAGCATAGCATGTTAAATTGTACTTGCCGTACTGTTTGCAATTCGTTAAAAGTATTTACATTTGTAAACTGTCATCTAGAAATGTGTGCATTGACAGAAGTAAACAGTGCATCTGCATACCCACTGCATCCAGGCCAAGACTCTTGCTCCCGGAAGGTCCCACAAAGAAGCGCGAGTTGAGAATTGCCTTCATAAACAAGGTTAGAAACTCCCTCGTTGGTCCTCCAGTATCCACAGCACCTTCTCCCTGACCACAGGTGTCTACAAACACTACATCCAGCCTGCTTTTGGGATCGAAGTTTCCCCTTTTAAAGGCTCGAAAAGCACTACCCAAAACATCACTTCTCATTACATTAATGGTGTTTGCAGGTGGTGCTGGTGATGCAAAATCTACATTGGATTGGAGTGTTCTCAGGATTGCCTGGAGGTCACTCTGGGGCACTGGTGAAGATGTGGGAGAAGGCCTAGCAGGAGAAAGAGAAAATGGTGCAGAAGGAGTTGGGGATCGTGTGGGCCTTATTGGAGCAGAAGGAGGTGGAGAAGACAATGCTGGAGAACCGCTTGAGGATGCCATATCTGGATTAGCCAACTCTCTGCCATGCAGTTGACCATTGGAATTCTGAAATGGAAAATAAAGATGGTTTGGGGGAATAGATCGACCAACGTCACAGATGTTGCTGTTGACTCTACAGTAAACAAAGTTAACATTCTGGACACAGTGTTAGAAATAGAGCTACATTACACTGCGGTGTCCTCTAAACCAGATCACTGCAATAGTAACGTATTTATAAATGCAATTCATGTCATTTATAAATGGCATCGACTGAAACATTTACTCAAAATAGACACAAATTCTGATTAACTGTAATTGAAGTGAACTTACCTCGTCTTGGAGCCACTGAACAAACAGAGTTGTTGGTTGACGTAAACCGCAGTCCTGCAAGGTGCCAACATGGCCACTGTGCAGGCGAAGGACCGGTGCTGGTGACGTCAGGAGGAATGTCTCGGTCCCGCAAAGGACTCCTCCCGCAAAGGACATTAGGCTCTATAAATGAAGCACAAGAGTACATCACAGATTAAGCAAAATTCAAAGTTTGCCCTCGCAGCTGGTGAGAAACAAAACAAGATTTGACACCCCACGTTATCAGTATATACCTAGGTTACATGTCTGAGATGTAACATCTTAATTAGAAAATGTTGTACAGCTATGCTAGCAGATCAAACAACAGACACCCTTAACGTGTTCGATATTTCATTAAAATCATATCTTGTAAGTGTTGCTTCTTATGCTGAACTTACTTTAGCATCTGTACATAATATCTGCTGTTGATTCATAGGTCATATCGTTTGAAAGAGTTGGCATATTAGTCAAATTCTTTGCCACAGGTCATATCGTTTGAAAGGGTTGGCATATTAGTCAAATTCTTTGCCACTTTATCTGTGTTTTTTTGGAAAGACTTTTAGTTTAACGGTATGCTAAAAAAATATATATTTTTTTCTGTGTCTGACAGTGAGCTCTGAATGATCAGCTAGCAGCAGGTAGCTTATTATAAAGCTCAGCTTCATAATCTTCAATTTTAATAGTAATGACACCCGTTACTAAGAATAAGTTGGCCAATTATTGCATAAAAAAATGTGCAGCACAATTACACTTGGCAAGCTACGTGACCTTTGTACAAATAAGCGTCTCACCAAGTTCAAACAGGATCAGACACTGAATTGGTAAAGTGTCATAAACAAATCTTTTTAAAAAATCGAAGTGTTCACGGACCAAAAGTTCATCAGATAACGTCATGATGTTCTGCTTTTTCAGTCAGTACAAAGAGAACAGTGATATTGTTTACAACATCTTTGACTTACCTGGATAGGGCTCTCAAGCTTAAATGTCCTTCTCCGAAGGCTGCCATCAGCATAGCGGAATTGAAACGGCATCCCTTCTAATGATGGGGTAGCCATTTCTGCATCAGCAATTCTTCTCCTCACAGTCTATCAAGTTTGACACAGATTTGAATAGCGTGTTACAAAAGTTGGTGACTCCATAGGATATGTGATGTTATCCCATTCCGAAGTGTACATCAAGTGTATGGGTAATTCTATAATAGTGTTAATATGTACTTAGGATTCAATGTTATGGAAGAAATTTTATACAATTGGTGAACCAAAACTTTGTGGCTCTTTAATTACCCAAGTACTTACTTCCAAATGCCTAGTCTCAGCCTCCTCATTCCGTCTTGCAGCCCGGAGAGCGTATACCTCGCGCCTCCTCTCTGCGTCTGCTGCAAGTCTGCCAGCCTCTTCTTGAAGACGTGTCTACAAGCATAGAAAATAGTTATGAACATAGTAAATGAACAAGTGTGTACACACACACACACACACACACACACACACACACACACACACACACACACACACACACACACACACACACACACACCTAAAAGTTTGAGTTCCAATACCCTCTCTCTGTCAATGTCCAAGCTTCTGGTAAATTCAGAGTCTTGCTCTGCTATGAGCCGCCTGCGCTCTTGTAGACCTTCCTGAAATCAGAAATAAAAATCTCTTAAACAGACCATAAAATAATGATGATGACATGACTATGAATGATAATGACATGACTATGATGACAGCAGAGTCCACACTGTAGGTCATTTCTACATTACAAAGAAATAAAAAGGGTCTAGGGGATTTAAACAGATGACTATGCAGTGACCGTTACACGTACATCATCATGGCTTCTGTCTCCAACAGTCGGCCTCTCCAAGTCCTTTAAAATTAGACATACAGTTGGGTATAAAATTAGACATACAGTTGGGTATTAGGAAAATAATCAAAATAACTCATCATACTGTAACATGCAGATGTAATGATCATGATCTGAGTTCTAGTATTACATAGTAGATATTCAGTGTAACACAGCAGCGGTCTTACCCAGTTGTCAGAGGCAGGTAAGCTGTTGCCATCAACACCCACGTAATTTTCATCTTACAAGACCCAGAGATAATGATTGTGTCGATAACAGGACAGTAACTGCATTTACTTCATGTGCAGTATCACTGACATGCAGTATTTACTTCATGTGCAGTATCACTGACATGCAGTTACTCAGACTGGAATATTAGTCATCTGTGACACAGGAGCTGCACCTCAATTACAATCATTTTAGCTGAAAATTTATTTTAATTGATACAACAATTGATACAACAATTATTCAACTATGATTTTGTATAAACATAGCAGATAATCTTAACAGTGACACATGAGCTGAAATTATTTAACCATCCAGATGATAACCCCCCACCAACCATGTACCTACAAAAAAAATTCACCAAAAGCTAGTTACAACAACAAGTTGAGGAAGAGATACCCCCCCCCCCCATCATCATAAACAGATAGCTATGCAGTGAGACCATTACACATACGTCATCATGGCTTCGGTCATTGTCCCCAACATTCTGGCTCTCCATGATGTCCTACAAAATTAGACAAACAGATTGGGTTTAAGAAAAGATCTAAATAAGTCATACTGCAACATCTACATGCAGATGTAAGGATCATGATCAGATGTCGTAGATTTAGAACTATATAACATAGTAGATATTCAGTGTAACACAGCAGCTGTCTTACCGACTGCTGAGCTGCAGGTAAGCGGTTGGCGTCATCAGACTCAACACCAAGGTCACTGTCATCCTACAACCCAGTTACAGATTGTGTCATAGAATACATTTACGTCATGACATGTACAGTATTACTGACATGCAGATGAAATGAGTTGCAGAACCTGACATGCAGTTACACTGACAATATCAGTCATCAGTGAAAGACAGGAGATGCACCTCACTTACAACCATTTCAGCAGAAGCGTCACGGTCCACATACGTCTCGTTGCTGTCCTGTATGATCAGAAAGATCACAAAAAAAAGAGCATGACGGCAATGTAAACGGTTGTGCTTTGTGTGACATTGTGATGCACAAAACCATGTCTGGCGATCAAGCTAACAGCATCGTCAGTTTGTGATGTCTTACAGAATCAGAGTCTACTGAGACAGGACTACTTCCGCCCAAGTCCAACTCTTCATCCGTCTCAACATCAGTCTCGGATTCTTCAGACAGCAATTCCTGATCCGGGTGAGGTAGTTTATCCTGGAGGGAGCACAACGACAAACTTCACCTTCATGTTGTAAATGATTCTGGCAACATTTTGCTAGCAATCCATAATCTCATGGCCATGGCATCTAGCATACTGTACCTTGGGGACAATATAGACAGCCGACCGCTTGTTCTCTGTCATCGTCCGCAGGCCCTCGGTTGTCCACAGGTTCTTTCTGATGACGTGTATGTTCTTCCTACTGTCAACAGTGCACAGGTCAAATGGCCTGTCTCCCATGATGGGGAATGCTCCTCTTAGAGCCGAAATTAAAGGAGAATTCCGGACAAATTAAGTGTTATCTTTGATGTCTCGTTACTCACCTACCGATGTGAAAAGTAGCGTTCTTTTTTTTCATATATTCCCCTGTCGTCATTTTTTAAACACCCTCCGTTGTTATAATGGGAGCGTGAGGGTTAGTGAAATTCGTCTATTATAACCGACGCAAAGTTGTTTTTTTCACTACTAGTATTCATAGTAGAGTCTCATGATAGTCAAACATGCGTTGAAACTATCTGCGAGGCTGCCGTCAATGGCGAACGATTTAACACTGGTTGCTTGTTTCTTCCAGAACCTGGCAACTCGTGTTGCCAGATTCTGGAAACAAGCAACCAGTGTTAAATCGTTCGCCATTAACGGCAGGCTCGCAGGAATTTTCAGCGCATGTTTGACTATCATGAGACTCTACAATGAATCGTAGTAGAGAAAAAAATAACATTGCGTCGGTTATAATAGACGAACTTCACTAACCCTCACGCTCCCATTATAACAACGGAGGGTGTTTAAAAAATGACGACAGGGGAATATATGAAAAAAAAGAACGCTACTTTTCACATCGGTAGGTGAGTAACGAGACATCAAAGATAACACTTAATTTGTCCGGAATTCTCCTTTAAAGCAGACTCATCTCGACCCTGGACCACCTGAATCTTCTGGACTTTTAGGGCTGAAATGTACACAGAATTTACACAATACGTCAATGTAGTTGAAGATTAGAACGCAAGAAGACAAACGTGTTATTTTCAGTTGAGTTTCAAGTCCATTTCAAATCATAGATATTTTTTTTGTAAAGGTAATACATTTGAGTTGAGGTATTGGTGATGAAAGAGATTACAATACTGTGCAAGTGTGAGTACGTTTTTCGGCCTGGGTCCAGGATGAATTCTAAATAAAGGAGATTAATCGGCTGGTTGTACAACACAGCCTCTTTCTGTGTCATAATTCCCTAGCACAATTTTGTTGGCATTTCATATGTTAGTTACCAGGTGACTTTGGGCACAAAACCTTTTTTTTTAAATGATGTCCTTCTGGTTGCTTTAAAGGTGGCATTTTATTCATGCCATTGCAAAAACTTAATTTTGAGTTTTTTAATCTACAATGCCCACCAACTACTTGTGTACTAATTGTATACGTACAGAGAGGGCCCAGCAGAAGCAGAATAGGTCTCGGTATCATCTGAGTGCGCAGGTGAGCTGTACAAAAACACACAACATAAATTATACACTTTTATGGACATTATACTTTATGGACATTATACTTGTGGCACAGATAGAAGCACACAAATACATTTGAAAAAAAAGTTAAAAGTACCCAGGTCCACAGGAGAGCAAGTGGAGGTCAAGAAACTGCAGGGGAATTGGCTGTTGGTACTTTCGACACCTCCTTGACAACCTAAGTGGAGCACAAGTTTTATAAACCACTCAATGGATTTCAAAAGATTAGGCGCAAACAGGTTTAGGGTCAATACCATAAGTAATCGTTCTGTTTTGGTGTGTATTAGTTTTGAGACTTACATAAACTTAAAGGGGTAGTTCACCCCCAAAATATTTTTTTTCCTATTGATTACTCACCCCATGGAGCCTTGAATTCATAGATATTTTTTTGTTTTTGTCACATTCCTAAGCCAATAATTTGATTATAATAAATGTGTCCCCATTGATTCTGGTAGGAGACACAAATGCATTTGTGTCTCCTACCGGAATCAATGGGGCTAAATTTATTATAATCAAATAATAAAGGAAGGAATGCGACAAAAACAAAAAAATATCCATGAATTCAAGGCTCCATGTGGTGAGTAATCAATAGAAAAAAAGTTATTTGGGGGGTGAACTACCCCTTTAAAGCAATTACCAATTCATCAGCAACCACAGGGCCCTGTGACACAGACTTCAGACGTTCCTGAATGGGAATAATGTAGGCGACCGCCCTGTTTAGATCACTGTCAGTCCTCAAGAACGGTACACTGTAACCTCCAGGTGGCAATGGAATTTCAAACAATTCCCCGGATCGGATACTTTTCAACAACTTAAACCCCCCCCCCCCCCCCCCCCCATACTGTTGTGAACAGGGCCGATATGTATCACATTTGACTTGCCAATATCTTGTAGATATAGCACACTTATACTTTTTCCTTTCAATAAATAATTCGTATCAAATTCACAACAATAAAATATCAATGCACAATAAAGTGCGGGGTGCGTAATTATTGTGAATCCAATCTGAATAATCCTGTTTAACGACTACGCCACCTTTGGTAAAGAGGAAATACACACTTTTTCCCTTTTAGGCTTTCACAGGTTCGAGTTATACTGGTAAGTTTCGAATACTTTTTAGTTAGAGAACACAACACTTAGAAAAATCCCATGAGGAACTGACACAGAAACGGTTTGTATCAAAAAGGTAAGTACATTTTATTAGGTCCCTAATACATTGGCATCTGTGCCTTAAAACCATTCAAAATAAACACTAACAAATAAAATCCTAACTAAAACACACACAAAGCAATTTACACAACAACTATAAAATTAATTATAAAGTTGTGCAAACTACGCAAGGGCTATTCAAGGGGTTTTTCTCAACAGGGGGTTCTATGCAACAAATACTTCATAAGTAAAGTGCGGTGCCAATAAAGTGCTTTGGATACTCAACACGGTTTGTTCAAGTTTTTTTTTGGATGTCCATATATGGGGGTGAATAGGAAGAGGATTTTAGGCCAGCCTTCTTTGTCTTCTTTCTCGCCGTCTGAAATTATAGAGATCTGGACCAGTTCACTGTGCATTTACAATATACAATTGCGTCGTCTCAGGCAGTGGTTATACAAGGATTCAACGTTGCGTTGTTCGAATACTCACTCGCCAGCCAGGCTTTTTACACCTGGCGCTGAGTTAGTTGTGTATGCAACGTTATCGCCACCTTCCCGTCTCAGCGCTCCTTATATGGTTTGGTCTCCTCTCTCATGTGGTCTCCTCATATGGTCTGGTCTCACTCGTCTCTTCCTCCCCTTCGGTTCAATCGCTTCTTTTCCTCGGAGTAGGCACACCTCGGCTTCCTTCTCCTAGGTAGCTGTGTGTCTACACTCACTTGTTCTCCACCCTTGCTCCGTGGTTCACTGCATAACCTTCCCCTCTGCTGCTCTTGGTGCTCTGCTGCTGTTCAACGGTCCCGCCTCCACCTTTATACCTGTGAGACCACACCTCTCGCCTCTTTCATTTGTCCTTGGTGACAGAACGTCTGGCTGCATTGGCCATGACCGTGTCCCTTGGGCGTGACCTCGTGGTCACCTAGAGCCAGTCATTGTTCAAGGGCAAAGTGACTAAGGGACCGGGGGAAAACATTTGTAAATATAATACAGTGCAATTAATGTTATACAGAAAATAATAAGATGATGGTTTAAGTGCACAATAATTATACATTAAGCACCAATAAAATAGAAATTACAAAAAATAAGAAAACCCCCGTTTCAACCTTGTCACACTGTAGTGGTGGGAAGGCACCATAAAGACATTGGACAACTTCCAGATGACTACTGTCTTTACTGGAGAATCGCACCCTTTTCTTTCCCAGACCACTTCTCTGTAACTCTGCCGATTCAAGTGCAGTAGGCTTGTTTTTTTTGGCCTGGGACCGCCAAACAGCAGAAGTCGTGCTCCCATGGAACAGACGTTGGTGTTCTCTTCCTGGCAGCAAGACTTTGAAGCCTCCTGTCGGTGCTTTTGCGAGCAGGTTCGAAGAGTCGGGACAGGGATGCTTAAGACGAACTGGAAGTGGAGCCAGTCTGTGACCGTAGCAGTCCAGCAATTTCTTCCAGAACTGTGCCAGCCAGCATTGTAGGGAACTGCAAGAAAGGAGTGAGAGAACTGCAAGAAAGGAGTGAGGTAGATTTAAACACTTTGTTGATCAGGGTCCCCCAGGGGGCTGTCTTTGTCAATCTATGCTCTTTGCTGAAAAGAGCCAATCTACAAGATCACAGCAAACAACATTGAGGGCTTGTAGATCGGCTATTTTCACAGATATGGTCCAAGTGTAACCAGTTTAAAAAGGGGTCTTTCACTTTATAAGACTTCCAGAGTCTACTCTGGCTTTTGTGTACACCCCAGCTCCAGACAATTTCTACATACCTTTTATTAGCATTTACATATTTGATATGCATTTCATCAGACACTACATTCTTATCTAAACCCAGTGTAACTTCAAACTATATTTGAAACATTGTCACACTCATTGAAAACACGTACCTGCCTGTTTATAGTGACTGAACTCTGGTTATAGTGACATCTTTTTTTATGATTAAAATTGAACAGAAGCAAGGACATGCGTTTGTTCAGAAAGTATTGAGGAGTTACAATGGGTTGAACGGGGCATGTCTGATAAAATGATCAAAAATCTAAATATACTGTAGAATCAAGCTACTTTACCACTGTCTGGGGTGCACACAAAAGCCAGAGTACATGTCAATTTCACCCAGGAGTAGGGATGCCAGCGAATTTTCGAATATTTGTTAGTCTCCATAATCAAATTGAAATTCTATTTTATTTATATATTTATTTTATTATTATTTATGTATTTTTGGGCGGTGAAACCGCCCCTATAAGTGAGGTTTGGAAATTTGTACAATTATCTTGGGCAGTGAAACCGCCCCTATAAGTGAGGTTTGGAAATTTGTACAATTATCCTGCGCTGTGATTGGCCAATCACAATCTATTCAGGACTGTGATTGGCCAGTGTCACATGACACATGTGCATAGCCCTATATAAGAAACCATAACTTTAAAAAAAAACATATATTGGTTTTTTTTAAAGTTATGGTTTCGTCCATCATAAAGAGTGTTTCAATAAATGTATTTATCTTTTGTACATGATTGGTTGACTCCATTCAGTATTGTGATTAGCTAGCAAGACACCGCCCACTTCACACAGGGTGTGATTTTTTTTATTATTTCTACTTTTTTATGGATTAGTTTCAACCAAAATATAGGCTAATAATACTAATAATGGTAATAGTATTAATTGTAAATGACCATTGGTCACAACACCAGTTTGTTTTACTATAAACTTAAAGTGGAGGAACACAGAAGTCTGTGCAGACTACAGAGTGCAGACTGCTGCTGCTACACACGATGCATGTCGACTGCACGGAAGGAAAAACTGGAGCCGCAGGTGACGGAGGGGGAGACAAAAACGACAACGTAACGAGTGCCGGCGCTCGTTACGTATCCTTACGTCCGACTATAAATGATACTTTAACCGAACACAGTAGGCCTACAAGTACACATACACCCCATGCTCTGGCTGGGTTACATGTCGGCAATTCGACATGGCGCCATCCCGACATGGCGGCAATTCGACATGTCGCCATTTCGACATATTCTAACTGTCGGAGTGGAGGCACTTTCCATAGTTTTCAAACGATCCACCATTCCGACTTGACTTTGGCCAAGGGTTAGACCTCCGTTGGGGCCGTCAGCATCGAAGTTGGGACCTCCATCCACCCTGCGCCATATACCGAGGTGTTCCTCGGCACTAGTGATGAACGGGCTGACCCGTAGCCCGCGGGTTGGACTGCGGGGGGAGCGGGAGAGTCAAGATTTCAGAGGCAATTATCGCGGGGCGGGATGGTGCGGGCTGCGCAAACACGCAAAAAAAAAAGAAAAGAAAAAGCATTTGGTACCTTCTCTCTCTCCCATTTTTCTCTCACTCTCCTCTCTCCTACTCTCCCGTTCTTTCCTCCTGGCTGGAATCATCTGGGCTTATATTAAATGTGTTGCTTATTTGATCAATGATGCACATCATCAGCTAAAAATAAATTGCCGCAAAGCTGAGCGAAAATTGAGGAAAAATAAACTAGATGTCCATCTTGAAAAGTTAAAAGAACACTTACATAATTATAACACTGCTGTCAGAAAGGCGAGACAAACCCATTTCTCAGACATAATTAATGAAAACCAAAATAATCATAAAGTCCTCTTTTCCTAGCCTGGTATCCAGCCTGCTTCGCTACGTTCGGCGGACTTTTTTTTCTCTCCTCGCTTCTCAGTCTGGAAAGCCTCCTATCTCCAAGGGAGGCGGGACATGCCAAACGGCTTGAGTCCTGCCGTAGCTTCTGATTGGTCTGTGGTGCGGGGCGGGACAAAGCACCAGTGAGACGTCATTCCAATGCGCAGAAAAACAACAGTGTGAAAAGCATGGAGGGTGGCGCTGGCTGATGACGTAGGTTGCCTAACGCTACTCTCATTCGTTGGAACGACATCCAATCAGCAACGACGTTGACTACGTAACATATGTAGTTCTTTTTTTTCTTTTTTTTCTCCCACGATTTTGGAACCCCTATTTTTTCACCCTAGTGCCAATGCCTAAGCGTGTAATCCTGGGCACTACCTTCCCTCTGCCAACCTAGGGAGGCCAGGGCCGAGCTCATGCCTCCTTCAATGCATGAGAGCCGTCTGACCTTCTTATCACCTGACAGGGGAGAGTTTCCCTGGTTGGACGTAGCGCGTGGAAGGAACACGTTATTCCAACCAGTTCCCTTCCCCTCCATCAGGCGCCCCGGCTGGCCAGGGGGAGGCAGTATAGTGACCAGGATTACTGCATGTTTTTTGTGAGGGTACCTACCCTAGGAGACACGGGGAGAACATGCAAACTTCTTCTAGTTCTAGTGTAGTTCTGCAAAACCTCCCAATGGGAGGCTTTCCAGACTGAGAAGCGAAGAGAGAAAAAAAAGTCCGCCGAACCTAGCGAAGCAGGCTGGATCCCAGGCTACTCTTTTCCACCATCAACAGTCTTTTAAATCCTAGGCCCGCTACAGTTTTAAATGATCAAGCACTTGCTTTGAAATGTAATGATTATGTACAAATTAATTATCCGCCCGTTATCCAACCGCAATAATTATATTATCTAGCTAGCAGTCTAAAAATTAAATCTCGGTCGAGTAATCATATTATGTGACTTTTATTTTGAAATCTTGCTGCCAGCCTCAGGAAGTAGGCCTTACTTACTTATTGTTGCTGTTGCTGTTGTGGAAGATTGTGTGTGTTTACTTGCCTGATCTGCAGTAGTGGAAAGTAATAAAGTAGATTTACTTAAGTACTGTACTAAAGTAAAAATTTGAGGTATTTGTACTTTACTTGAGTAAAGTACAAATTACTCAGCCCTATATATATTTCGGCCATTTGACAATAGCAGATCTACAAGCTCACAATTGCTTGTAGATCAGCTATTTTCAAAAGGTTTTCATACATTTGAAAACTTGAAACGGGACATTTTGCATAATGAGTACTTTCTACTTTTGGTAATTTAACTTTTACTTAACAGAGTATTTCTACATTGCAGTATTTGGTCAAAAATATAAATATATATATATATAAATATATATATATATATATATATATATATATATATATATATATATATATATATATATATATGGTCTTAACTAATGTAAGTAGGCTACATGATTAGAACATGATTGAACATTTCAGCATTCGCACATGATAATTAATAAATGAATAAATAATAATGTATTATTATCATTATCCGGCACGCACATTGCCTCGGATGTCAAGCCTCCACATGAATTTAAAGCGGAAAACATCCCACTCACTTCCTCTTACTGTGTGTGTGAGTACGAGTGCAGTCACGGAGCCATGGACCAGCTTATCAGAATAACCCGAACTCTCGTCTCTCACTTTCTGTACACTCTTTCTGGCTGATTCTGCCTACAGCTTGACCAGCAATATAATGAAGCCATTCCCAGAGGGTACAACGAGGGACCAGAGAAAGCCTACATACCAGTCATCGGCCCAGTCAACTGTCCCAGTCAACTATCCCACCGACCACTACAACAGAAAGGGGTGGTACAGAGTTCTTCTGCAAGGACTTGTAGACTACAATTGCATGTTCCTTGATTATGATGTTGGCTGGCCTGGGAAGTGTCACAATGCATATACGATACGATACGATACGATAATACTTTATTGTCAGTTCACACTGAAATTTGTCTTGCGACCCAGCAGCCATGTATGCAACAATAAACAGTACACACATTTGACATGACATAAGAAAACAAAACAAAATACATACATAAAGACATACAAAGACAAGAGCAATGTCCACCTCTCAGCCTACCCCAAGCCTACAACTCCTGATTAAGCCTCAATGTCGTCTGATGGACAAAGGACCTCTTCAGTTTGACCTTATTGTATGTAGGAACACTGTATCTCCTTCCTGAAGGCAGCAACCTATATTCTCCATACAAAGCATGGCTTGTGTTTGAAGTGATATTCCTTGCCAACCTTATCATACTGTCATTATACGTAGATGTATAGAGCCTCTGAAGTGGTTGTCCAACAATCTTTGAACAAATGTTCAGTTGCTGCAGCAGTTGTGACTTTAAGGCTACAGACAGACATCCATACCAGGTGGTACTACAGTACTGAAGAACACTCATAATAACAGAAGTGAAAAACAAAAGAAGAATCTGTCTACTAGCACCAAAAGATCTCAGGCGGCGAAGAAAATAGACTCTTTGCTTTGTCTTCTTACCCACTGATTCAATCTGGTCTTTCCACGACAGAAGGTGGTCAATTACTACTCCTAGGTATGTATACGAACATACCTGGTTGATCTGTTCACTATGAATAGTAATGGGGGATCTGTGTATCTCTAGTGGGGCACCAAAAACAATCTCCTCTGTCTTTTTTGTGTTAATGATAAGAGCGTTGTTATCACTCCATTCCACCACCTTATTTACTCTGTGTTGGTGCAGTCCGGGATCACTGCAACTATCCAAAAGAGAAATCAAAACTGTATCATCAGAGTACTTTAGAATGTATTGGTCTGGTTTGTCAGTGCGACATATGTCTTTGAGTGTTTCCGTCTGTGCAGCAAGCTGGAGGATGGCCAACAACATCCGCTTGAGCCGTGCACGCATCCATGTAGAACATGCATTTGGTCGTTTAAAAGGTTGCTGACGATGCATTCTGAAGAGAAATGACTCTCAAACCAAAACAGTTAAGTATATTGTGTGTAGTGTTGCACAACTTCTGTGAAATGCAATTTCCCTCTTTTCTCTCTCCCCCTCTCCCTCCCGCCCCTCTGTGTCATATATACAATATAAAAACGGAAAATAAATACAAAATAATTTTGCACGTTTTCTATGTTTAGAATATTTTTTTGTAATTTGTTAAAGAACATTATTTTGACAATTGCACAAAATGCACTTGCACCTAATTTTTTGGATTAAGCATTAAGCATAAGCACACACAGATACAAATGGGCTTAAAGTATATGTGTAGTATAAAGTCAATTGTATGAGATTAAATAATGACAAAGATATGAAAAGTACCTGAATTATAGTTTATTATCAGTACTTGAATACATGTTTTATTTCAAACTAATATGGGTCTGTAACAGTGGTTCTCAAACTTGTTGGGCTCAGGGCATCCCCTACATAGAATTGTTTAATCCACAGCACCCCTACATTCAATTGTTACAGTATGTTGGGCCCTAAAACTATTTGTATCATTATTTTGTTACAGTATGTTGGGCCCTAAAACTATTTGTATCATTATTTATTTTAACATTCAAATTAATGCACCCAGTTGAAGGCATGCATACGCTCACTTGGATTTGTATCCTGGATGGCTAAAAGACTTGACTTGATTGAAAATGACCCCTGGTGTCCTCTCAATGTTCATTTACTAAAACAAAGAGGGAAGGCAATCAGTTAGCAGTGTATATGCACATTTATAAGGCACTTGGTACTTGCAAATAGGCGCTTTAAAGAAGCAACAGTAATGAGTCATGCAAATCAATTAAATGATTATGCCTTTTTATTAGCATAGATTGTGTCCAGGAAAACTACCTTAAAATGTGTCACATACTGTGATCTAAACGTATGCATTTAAAAGCTATATCTGCATTAAACAAAATAACATGGTCGTGGAGCATATTTTGTGCAGGTTTATCTCATGTTTATCTTGTCTAATATTAATTGGCATATCTATCATGTGATACAAATTGTAAGTACTGGATATGAACAGTGTCATATCAACAAACTGAAAGTACTACAAGGAAAAACATTTTCCATCATGAAAGTAAGTTAATAGCTGACTGTGCCATCAATGAAAACGTTGCATCTGCGATACACAAAATAACATGGAATTGTGGACTTTATTTGATCAGTTATTATGTGAGCAACTTTAGGCAAAGAAGTAGCAGTATTCCTCGTATGATGTTTAGATGACAATGAGCCATCAATCATGGCCAATCAAATTTCCCAAAATGTACACCCTATTAGTGCATACTCTAGCTTTGAATAGTTATTTGGATAGAATGTCATACATTACGAATGATCCTCTATACACAAAAGAGCCTAGATAAAAAAAAAACTGTGTTTTAATTGCCTGGTCTGCAGTGGTGGAAAGTAACTAAGTACATTTACTTAAGTACTGTACTAAAGTACAATTTGAGTATTTCTAATTTCCAATACTATTACTTCTACTCCACTACATCTTGGATCCAAATATTGTACTTATACTTCACTGTAATGTACAGATGTGAACCTAGTTAACATACTGCATTACAATAGAATTATAATATACCTGTGGTCAACAGATGGCAGTGCAGTGCAGCTACATACAGTCCTGAGCATGCGCACTACAACATGACCAGCATGCAACACAACATTGCATTCATTCCTAGGAACGTATCCTCCTGTGTAACAGCACTTGAATAGACGCCACCAAACTGTGATCTCTTGTCCTGCCTGGTGTTTACTAAACCTTGCATCCACTACATTTATTTGAAAACTTTAGTTACTAGTTACGGTAGATTTTGATTATTATTACAAAACATACATGCATTACATGCATACATTGCAGTATTTGGTCCAAAAAAATAATAATATATATATATATATATATATATATATATATATATATATATATATATATATATATATATATGTGGGTCATTCCAGAATTGGAGGACATTTTACGTCCCACCCAAGAAATGTCAAATAATCCATTTACAAAATACTAAATAATGCAGCTGTCGTGTAACTTTGACTTGTCCTGAGACCAAATCTAAATCAACTTGGAGAAAAAAAAGTTTGAACCCCTTGGTGACCAAATTGAATCTCAGATGAAACTGTTAAAATGATACCTAAATCTACTTTCTTTTGCATTATTTTGTTCATAGATGTCTCTTGTAGATGTGGAAACATATTTTTTAATTAACATAATATTTTAAATAAGTATTATTATTCAAGGAACCTGTGTCCCACAGCATGCAACCCTGTGCAACCTTTTTAGCATGGTAAAAGAAGAAGAAAAGTGTGAGTCACATGACACACTAGAAGTGACATCATAAAACACTTTCCTAACAGCATGGGTAGAGCAAAGGTATCTCCTCTCTTCTATTATTCATATTTTTATAACATTGTCAGCCTTGCTTGAATGTCTCAACCTACCTCACGCAACCCTGTTATGCATATTTCCAGAATAAGATAAATACTTGACAAAAAAATCTTTACTTATTTACTTATGTGAGGTTGTCCTCTTGGTAAATGCTAACAGCTATCTAAACAGCTAGCATCTATTCCTGAGAAAAAGCTAACATTAGCATAGATTTGCAATCCTGTTACTTGCAGCCCTGTTACTGTGATTAGAGTAACAGGGTTGTACAACATTAACATGGTTGCATTAATAGAATTAAAACACTATTATTTATGGTTAAATTAAAAACATTACATAATCTAAACTATAATTTAGGTTAATCTACGTATTTTAAACATTATTGAATTTTACAGACTATATTGCTTCATTTTATTTTAACCATGTAGTCAAAGTGAGTTATAGTTGTTTGGCAGTGGTGGGATGGTATGCCTTTATGAATTTGACAACTGTGAAGTAGACCATGATGCCAGGTGGTCGTGGAAGAGGCTGAGTTACCAGGCTGAACCCAGTTGAACAGGGGAGTCAAGAAAGTGTTTGGCGTGAGGGGAGCATGGAGTTGGGGCCTCCAGTTAAAGGGGTTGTCATCTCTGTTCCCGATCCATCTGACTGTTCTCTGGTAGCCACCAAACCAAGTGATTAAGGACCAGTGGTGCGACCAAAATAGGCTACAGTGAGTACTCCAATGGCACCACCTGTTGATACTAGCTTCATGGAAGAGATGAGGAACTTTATGTGTCGTTCTAAACGGACTGAATAAATCTTGTTCTGGCCGTAACCAAGTCCAAACAGCTTCTGGTGCAATGGACACAGAGACATCACGACAGCCCATGCCACTGGATCAGAGACCTGATAATCCACCTAACCGAACTCCAGCCTCTCATGTTTCAGAACCGAGAATCCCAGACATCAGAGAAGGTGAGGATGCTGAGAGCTTCTCTGTGCGGTTTGAGTGCATGGGGGTGGAGGCAGGGAAAATGCGTTGCCCCGGTTGTCACTTTATTGACCAGACGGGCCCTTGAAGCATATGCTGGCATGGATGAACAACAGTCAGAGTCATACGAAGCTATCAAAACAGCAGTACCAAACAAATACAATGCTACTGAAGAGACTTATCGACAGAGGTTCTGCAGCACCATTGTTCCAGCAGAGGAGACTGTCAGAGAGATCTGACTGAAGGGGCTGTACAAGTGATGGATGCGTCCAGGCAGTCGTAAGGACGAGATTGGAGAGGTCATCATTCTACTACTACTACTATGCTACTACTTGCTGGGGAGGGAGTTCAAGCTACTGACTGACCACTGAGCCCTAAGGTGGATGCACTAGCTCGATGCAACATCAGAATGCCTGCATCCTCCAGTGGTGTCTATAGCCCTCCAACCATACCAGTTCACTATTAAGCATTTTTGTGGTAAGAAAAACCTTATTATTTTTCAAGGTTATGTGTGAGCCAAAGGGAGAAGGGGTGAAATATATCATGGAGGCTCATTTCTCCAGTCCCAAAATTCCAAACATGTAATCACATTCATATTCAGGTATGAGGTCATTGATTGTGTAATGTTTGCAAGGGGAAGGTTCAGATTCCTCTTGCTCATGTTTTCACTATTCACTTTCACTATTCTTTGTCTACAGACTTAAATTCCTGGACATAACCATTTAAGAAGGAGTGTTCATCCCCCTTAAGTTGTCATGTGATTTCCTGGTTATATTGATTTTCTGGTTGTATTATTAATTTCGCAGAAGGAAATACTTTGTTAATTTATTAACATTAACACAGTATGTGTTATTGTCTGCATTGTACACATGGTTATGGTAAATGGTTATGTCCTCTAACTTAATAGGCTTGACAGGTTAGGTCTAATTGAGGCGTGATCAATGCCACCTGTGTCTAAGTGGAACTACTTAGTAGAGTCTTCACTGATTGGTCAAGTTAGCTGGTGATCAGGTATAAAAAGTGTTTGAAAACTAGTAATCAGATGGGGTTGATGTTGGTGAGACGTGTCTTGTGTGAGCTCCTGTTTGCAAAATAAAACCCTGATTTTCTGGAACAGCTCTGCTGCCTCCTGGTCCATTTTCCATTTCCACACTACCTACCAACCATCCTCATGTGAAACATTTTAAAAGTTATTCAAATAATATTTCATTTTCTGTTAATAAAAGTTATTAAAAGACTAATTATGTGGTCTTGAGCATTTATTTGTCACATTGATGTAATGTAGCTATTCAACCCTGTTACTGTAATTTGTTACCATTATCATTTTAATCAAATATTAACATAAATGTCTTTCTCAACGCACAAGGGTTTGACCTATTGTCCTTTAAAGAGTTTAAGTAATAATATGCATAATGGGTTAGAGCAAATATTTGAAAATTAATACTTAAATTAGTAAAGTGAAACATGCAACAATTGAAAAGTTGTGCAAGATAGATTTCAAAAGTTGCTTAAACTAATTGAAATAAATTCATATCTGAAATCAAATGTTTATTCAGAGAGAATGTTACTTCTTTAACCTAATGGTAAAGGAATTATATTTTAAAAATACATTAATGCACTTTTTTCAGGTTCCTGAGTGTTGGTAACAGGGTTGCGCCAGGTATAGCAAACAACAAATAAAACATGTAATAAAAAAAATATCTTTGATGCCTGAGCTGAGCCAATCAAGCTTTTGATAGTTTATTACCTATTATTGATGAATATATAACAGAAATTTGTCAAATAGAAGGTTAATTTTTCAAAAATGTGAAAGCCCAAATGTCCTCCAATTCTGGAATGACCCATATATATATATATATATATATATATATATATATATATATATATATATATATATATATATATATATATATATATATATACATATATATATATATATATATATGGTCTTAAGTAATGTAAGTAGGCTATACATGATTAGAACATGATTGAACATTTCAGCATTCGCACAGGATAATTAATAAATGAATAAATAATAATTTATTATTATTGTCCGGGACATTGCCCCGGATGTGATTGAACAAGGTGAAGCCTCCACGTGACTTTAAAGCGGAAAACGTCCCACTCACTTCCTTTTACTGTGTGTGTGAGTAAGGGAGCAGTCACGTAGGCGAGCAGAGCGGTAGCATTAGCATATAGATAGCGAGTAGCAAGCTAAAGACGAGTTGAGAACGCCATTATTAGGCTTTATGTTTCGTTAAAGTTATTGTGATTTTATTATTGATTCGACGTCGTGTCCGAGCAGAAATAGCTCCTCCTAAAAAGAAAAGACACTGGACACGCGAATAAACTTTAAGCTTGATAGCTTTGTGGGGTGAACCACGATGTCAGAGACAGTTTGATGAGATGGTCCACAACCATACGATATGGGAACATATCCACACGGAGCTGTTGCTCCGGCACCCGTCTGTAGAAGAATTCAGAGACTGGACAAAGATAAAGGAGAGGTTGGACGCTACCGTGAGTGCCTAAAACAAAATAAGAAGACTGAAGCTTCACCAACCAAAAGTCCTTTCTACGATGAACTGGATGCTGTTCTTGGTAAGATTGCATGTCGCTTCTTCCACCTGTATGAATGTGAATTGACAGAAACCTTGATTATTGAAGATAACGTTAGCTAATTGTGCTCTTAAAGTAGCCACAAAGGTATGGCTGGCTAACGTTAGCTTCACGCCAGCTTCAAATCAGAATCAGTTTTATTGTCACATCACAGGTTTACAAGGTAAAAAAGTGGGTGAAATTCTTTTTTGTACATCGTTCCCATCGCAACGTTAATTTCCATAGAAAGAAGAGGGGGGGTGGGGGGGGGGAGAAGAGGGGTGGGGGGCAAGTGGGAAGGAGATCAAAACAAAAGAGCAACAGAGGGCCAGACAAGTTATCTACATATTTACAAAGTACCTGAGATAATAAAAAACTAAGGTGCCTGAGCATAGCAGCAATGTATGTATACTGTGCATGTTATACTTATACTGTGCATGATATACATATGGTGCTTAGAGAAAAAAGAGCACAATAAAAAGAAAAAAAAAGTCAGTGCGTTATACATGG
Source organism: Gymnoscopelus braueri (assembly GCF_963280865.1). Classification (NCBI taxonomy): domain Eukaryota; kingdom Metazoa; phylum Chordata; class Actinopteri; order Myctophiformes; family Myctophidae; genus Gymnoscopelus; species Gymnoscopelus braueri. The sequence continues at coordinate 56,668,510 of NC_137607.1, read as the reverse complement.
GATTAAGGTGCAAAAGGTCAGTGCGTGTCCACCTAGGGTGGACTGACCCTAGTATAATCCGCAAGTAGCTCCATGAGGGAGTGCAACAAAAAGTCATTTGTACCTGGTGTAGTCCACAGGTGTGTCCGAGGGGGAGCTAAGTCCAAGTCATTGTCCCTGGTATAATCCACAGGTGTGTTCAGGAAGAGCCAGAAAAGTCTGCACCGCCTGTTGTCAGGCTGCTGAACAAGGCTTATGCCTCATTCAGCATTCTGACAGCAGCCGGATTAAAACTACACCAGAACCTGGTGGTGGAACTCTTGATACTGCGGTAGAGCCCCTTACCCGGTCGCGGTCGTTGTAGGGGTTTGAACAGTCTGTGACTTGGGTGGTGCTTGTCCTTGATGATGCGCTTGGCTTTGACCACGCACCGCTTTTTGTACAGTTCCTGGAGCGCTGGGAGCTCGTCTCCCATTATCCGCTCTGCCGATCGCACTACTCGCTGTAGGCTGATCTTTTCTCGGGCAGTGCAGTTCCCGTACCAGGCCGTGACACAGCCTGTTAGGATGCCTTCAACAGAACTGTTGTAATACAGCCTGAGGATGCGATGTCCTACTCCGAGCTTCTTCAGGCGGCGGAGCCAGTACAGTCGCTGCTGAGCCTTTTTCCTCACGTGTGTGGTGTGCATCTCCCATTTGAGGTCCTCCTCGATGTGTACTCCGAGGAACTTGAACTCGCTGACCCTTTCCACTGCAGCACCGTCGATGAGGATGGGCGCATGGTCTCTCCGCGGCCTCCTGAAGTCCACGATCAGTTCTTTGGTCTTGTCGACGTTAAGAGAGAGGTTGTTCTCCCGGCACCAGAGTGCCAGTGAGTTGATCTCCTCTCTGTAGTCAGACTCGTCGTTGTTGACGATTCGGCCTATCACTGTCGTGTCGTCCGCGTACTTTATGATGGTGTTGGAGACATGTGTGGCTATGCAGTCATACGTGTACAGGGAGTAGAGGAGAGGGCTCAGCACGCATCCCTGGGGTGCTCCGGTGTTGAGGGTCAGGGGGTCGGATGTGATGCTGCCCATTCTCACCACCTGATGTCGGTTGGACAAGAAGTCCTGTATCCAGTCGCACATGCTTGGGTGTAGCCCTAGGTCTCTGAGCTTTTTGTCAAGTATTGCTGGGACAATGGTGTTGAATGCTGAGCTGTAGTCCACGAACAGCATACGTAGATATTTGTCCTTCAGCAGCTTGTTGTCCATGTGCGAGAGGACGGTGTGGAGAGCCATGGCAATAGCGTCGTCGGTGGATCTGTTTTTGTGGTATGCATACTGCCACGGATCTAGCGAGGCAGGTAGCGTGGAGCTGATGTATTCCCTCACCAGTTTCTCGAAGCACTTGCTGACGATCGGGGTGAGAGCGACAGGTCTCCAGTCGTTCAGGCATGTCACTTTGGCCTTTTTGGGAATGGGCACAATGGTTGACATTTTGAACCCTGCAGGGACCACAGCCTGGGAGAGGGAGAGGTTAAAGATGTCAGCGAAGACACCCGCCAGCTGGTCTGCACATGCCTTAAGGACCCGGCCTGGAATCCCATCAGGTCCGGCTGCCTTGTGGATGTTGACCCGTGCGAAGGCTGTACGCACTTCTCTCTCCGAGATGGTTAGAGGGTTCTCCTCTGCTGGTGCTGCTGATGGCCCCGCTTGGCTGCCGCGGTTGGGGCTGATCTCAAACCGGCCGTAGAAAGTGTTCAGTTCGCTGGGGAGGGAGGCAGGCGGGTTCACCTCGCTTCTGGTTCTTGTTTTGCAGTCTGTCAAGGTGTGTACCGCCTGCCATGTGCTCCTGATGTCGCCATTGCTGAGTTGGTCTTGCATCTTTTTTGTGTAGGCCTTTTTCGCCTTCCTGATGGCGCTGTTTAGGGCCGCGCGCGTCGTGTTGCGCGTTTCCACGTCGCCAGTTTTGAAACCAGCATCCCGTTCATGCAGATGTGCACGTACTCCGCTGTCCATCCATGGTTTCTGATTGGGATAGATCCGAACTGTCTTTTTTTGGGACTATGTCATCTATGCACTTACTGATAAAGCCAGTGACTGAGTCTGAGAGTTCGTTGATGTTATTCCCAGCGGAGTTCTTAAACATCCCCCAGTCAGTCTGGTAGAAGCAGGATTGTAGCATAGCGTCTGTGTCCTCAGACCAGATTCGGATTTCCTTCTCAACGACCGGCTCCCTTTTTAGCCTCTGTTTGTAGGCAGGTAGCAGCTGGATGGCGTAGTGGTCAGAGCTTCCTAGCGGTGGGCGGCGGAGAGCTTTGTATCCATCCTTGAAGGGCGTGTAGCAGTGGTCAAGAATATTGTCACCACGGGTACTGCAGGTGACATGCTGGTGGAATTTGGGAAAGACCTTTTTTAAGTCTGTCCGGTTGAAGTCGCCTAGGCAGATGGCTGCGCAGTCCGGGTGACGATTTTCTTGTGCACTGATAGCCTGGTGTAATTCCCTCATAGCTGTGTCCTTATTAGCTCCAGGATGAATGTAAACAACGGCTACAATCACAATGCTGAAGTCGCGTGGTAGGTAGAAAGGACGGCAGGCTATGATTAAAAGTTCAAGGTCTGGTGAGCAGTGACTATCTAGGATTTTAACATATTTGCACCTGTTGTTGTTGATCAAGGCACAAACTCCCCCCCCACGTTGCTTACCGCTTAGTACAGGGTCTTTGTCTTTCCTATACGCGGTGAAGCCAGGAGGAGTGATGGAAGAATCAGATGCAAACTCCGTTAGCCACGTCTCTGTTAGCACAACAATAGACGTGTTCCTCGTCTCACTGTTATACTTGACGCGCGCCAGTAAGTCGTCCATAGTGGTCACTGTTCTTGATTCACACAGAGATCTAACGTTCGCTAGCAGGATTGAAGGCAGTGCAGGTTTATATCCACGTTTTGTTGTTCTTACGAGGAGACCCGCTCTTTTTCCTCGTCGACCTGGCCGTCTTCTTCGCCGTTTCCGTGCCATTGTCCCGGCCGGGACAAAGGGGAGCCCTTACCCCACCCAACCGAGTGGAGGATTTTACGCAAAAAAGTCCGGAAATCTGTGTGTAATCGCTGTGCTGATGTCCATAAGTGCTTGTCTGTCACAACTCCTCAGACACCCGACGGTGTAGGAAAAAAAGAGAAGGCTAAAAAATACTAAAAAGCCGGAAAAACGTTGCGACGCTACGGAGCGATTACGAAAGCAGCCGTTCTCCATGGCGCTCCCCTACCTATTGGCTATCCTTGAAACAAAAAACCTGCAATTTGGTGAAACATGTCGTCTGCATTTAACCCATTCTAACTATTAAGAGCTGTGAAGTGTATATTATATTGTCTTGGTTTTTATGTAGCTGTAGAGTGTCCATAGTTCAGTGGTTTTAACGTGGGATCTGGGGGCTTAAGGGGGCTATTTTTGACATGCCTGGAGAATATATGTACCTTTTTATAAATACATAAATAGCCTGCATAATTAAATCAATAATTACATTAAATACATGTAACACAAATGGTCTTTTGGAGGTCCCTTGCACAATCTATTCAGATGAGGGTCTGTGGCCAAATACAGTGCCACAGTTCAATTAACCACATGAGCCAAATGACAAAATGCATGCCCAAAATGGGGACACCAGGTTGAAAGTAGTTTAAGGGAATATTTTTGTCTCCGCCAGGCCGAAAGGCATGGCGGAGAGAGTATGTTTTGGAGAGAGTATGTTTTGCCCCCTGTCCGTCCGTCCGTCCGTGTGTCCGTCATTCTGTCTGTGGACAGCTAATCTCCGGCACTGTTGGCTTGCTCGCAGTGAAACTGTGCACACACACTCCCTGGATGCCACAGCAGAACCTCTGCCCCAAATGTTTCACATGGGCCTTTTATAGCGCCACCAGGAGGCCGATTTGTGCAAAACATATTGTTTGACAGTACTCCTACAGATTTTGTCCAAAAATCCCGCAAATCGATACACAGTATCTCTATAGTCACAAGTAAGACGCGCGAACGCTGGAAGCGAACGCAGCTCGAAAATATTGTGTATTTACGGACTTGTAATCCGTGTTATTTCACCGTGATGGGGAGAGAACATTTACATTGTGTGTGTGTGTGTGTGTGTGTGTGTGTGTGTGTGTGTGTGTGTGTGTGTGTGTGTGTGTGTGTGTGTGTGTGTGTGTGTGTGTGTGTGTGTGTTTTGCAGGTTGTTGTGCATTGTAATCATTGTCTAAATTCCTGCACTCTGGCGCACTCGGGTGGCTGCTTACAGGCAGTGCACGCATGTGAGTCACATGGGGGCGCGAGCCAATGAGAGCATGAACACAGACACACAGACAGACACACAACCCAAGCACGGTTACATAGTAAGCTCCACTTGGTCGGAGGCGCGGCTTCGCCGCGCCTCCTTCCGCGCCTCCTTCCGCGCCTCCTTCCGCGTTCGCAATTAAACGAAACAGGTCTTTCAGATTTTTCATATTCCATCATGATTGGCTAAAAATGGCTTCCAAAGTTTGCAGAAGTGCTCCGTTTTGAACAAAAAGTCTCAAATCATGAACACAGCATGCAATTTCCTTGAAATTTTGCACGCATATTTCCACTATGCCGAGGAATAATTGCCACTTGAAAATGTTCAAATCAACCTCATGGTGGCGCTATAACAGGCCGATTCGTGTTTTTACCTATAACTGCACCGATCTGTGTAAGATTTTGTAAGCGCACTCCCTAGAGGTCAAGGAAAAACCCTTGCCCTGCATTTTACACATCTGCCTTTTATAGCGCCACCAGGAGGCCGACTTATGTAAAACACATTTTTTATATTACTCCTTCCGATTTTATCCAAATTTCATGTAAATCGGTACACATGATCTCTATAGTCATGGGATCAAGACGGATGTGTTTGATTTTTCATATTCCATCCTGATTGGCTAAGATTGACATCTACAGTTTGCAGTAGTGGCTTGTTTTGAACAAAATGCCGCAAATCATGAACGCAGCATCCGATTACGATCAAACTTTGCACGCACATTCTCACTATGTTGAGGAGCAAATGCCACCCTTTTAACATTGGCCTGTTATAGCGCCACCAGCAGGTCTTATTTAGCAAAACAAAAATGTTGAACAAAATGCCTCAAATCATGAATGCAGTGTCCGATTGCCGTGCAAGGCCTAAGAAGAAATGGCACCCTTTTCACATTGGCCTATTATAGCGCCACCAGGAGGCCACAATAACCTACCTGACCTGGCGGAGACCTGTGCTCCGAGGAGCACTTTTTCTAGTTTAATTATATTTTTGCTCTTAAGGTTCGCCTGAGAGCACTGAAGTGGATGACGGCATGGGCTTCACATCACCGTCATCTCCTGCTGGGGCAGGGCCACAGAGCTCCACATCAACCCGATCTGCTGATGCAAGGCCACAAAGCTCAACATCAGCCCAATCTTCTGCTGCCCAATCTTCTGCTGCTGAAGCAAGGCCACAGAGCTCAACATCAACCCAATAAACTGCTGAAAGAACACAACATGGTGGGTTCTAATATTTACTGGTATTGTCAATTGAAGTGATTTTCTTTGGTTCTCTAGATTCTGATTTTACTCAAGCTCTTTATTAAACAGAAAATACATTTTCTGGCTATTCTGATTTTATCCAATCAGAATAGAGAACTCAGACAGGATACCGATTAAACATGTGAAAATGGAAGTTATGACACAAAGAAATGAGCAGACAAAATGAAGCTGATAAATGGGTACTCTCCTGATAGCTGAATTTTTTCACCTACCTGAAAATGTATTTTCTGTTTATCAAAGAGCTGGTGAGATGGAGAGACCCCTGTTACTGAACAAACACTCTATGATTACTATCAGAATACAGTGCTTTAACCTTTTTTTAAAACAAAAATATATTCCTTACCCTACCCAATTGTAACATTTAACATGTATGTGTGAACAGGGCCGATATGTATCACATTTGACTTGCCAATATCTTGTAGATATAGCACACTTATACTTTTTCCTTTCAATAAATAATTTGTATCAAACTCACAACAATAAAATGTCAATGCACAATAAAGTGTGGGGTGCGTAATTATTGTGAATCCAATCTGAATAATCCTGTTTAACGACTACGCCACCTTTGATAAAGAGGAAGGTCCCCTAAATACACACTTTTTCCCTTTTAGGCTTTCACAGGTTCGAGTTATACTGGTAAGTTTCGAATACTTTTTAGTTTGAGAACACAACACTTAGAAAAATCCCATGAGGAACTGACACAGAAACGGTTTGTATCAAAAAGGTAAGTAAATTTTATTAGGTCCCTAATACATTGGCATCTGCGCCTTAAAACCATTCAAAATAAACACTAACTAATAAAATCCTAACTAAAACACACACACAAAGCAATTTACACAACAACTATAAAAGCAATTATAAAGTTGTGCAAACTACGCAAGGGCTATTCAAGGGGTTTTTCTCAACAGGGGGTTCTATGCAGAAAATGGTAACAGCCTTCCATTTCGACATCCCCCCACTCCGACATTGACTTCTAATTGTCGGAGTAGCGGCACTTTTCCATTTCCATAAACGACCTGCCATTCCGACAGTGTCGGACTGGCAGCATGGCACTTTTCTTTTTTTTCAAGAGTTCCGCCATTTCGACCTATCTATCTATATGCAGGCAGCATGCACATCTGAATATGATTTCAACGGATCCAATCATTATTATCCTGACAAACAATGAATCATTGACGGATAAAGAGCCAATCAAAAGTCCGCGCATATCAATAAGATGGTTATTATTATTCATATTATTATTAAAATGACTATCAGTGAATGACTGATGGACAGAAAGCCTTCTCGAATGATGCCCCGTTGAAATAATATCAAAACAAAATCATATAATGCTTGTATAACGTCATGTGTATTGTATTATAATAAACAGACATATGTGGCACGCATGTGTCATGCGCAATTACACGTGACTGCAACCATCATATAACATAACAGCGTAGGCACAGTGACAACTGGATCACTTGGTGACGGTGTTGTGATCATTCTGTTTGACAACCCAGGACGAATGCCATTGAAATAGCCTAAACACCTTATTTAATACTATAAGAACTGTATAGTTCTAATAGTATTTACCTTCATCAGATAAATACTAATGTTACTGGCCTATTTGAAGAATGAACTGTCCGTGGACCTGGACCAAGACATGTATTTGGGCTGCTGTGCGTAAAAATGGATTGTTTGACAATAATCATAATAATCATAATAATCATAATAATCATAATAATTATAATTTAATGGCCGCTCGTTCCCCGGCCGCACACAGCTCGCTACAAACCTCCCGACAGTCATCGAAACCAACGATCACTGGCATCCATTCATGGCTTGTGCGTCTGTCTACAAACTAAGTGCCATTTGATCCTAATCACCTTTTATGTGTGCGCGAATGGGCCATCAAGTTTGTCTGATCTCCCAGTGGGGAGCTAACGACCGCTGTTGATTCATTGACTGAAGCAATCCACACCTATTTAATTGTTGTTGTTTTTTTCCTCGAAAGAAAAGTTGTTAAAAGACTCATGGAGAAATCATGATATCATCTCAATCACCTAAATCAATCATGATTGAATGGCAGCTTCGCAGAGACGTGCAGAGGGATTTGGAGAGGCAGGGGCTGGAATTTCAAAAGGGCACCTATTGCTGGCGCAACCTTCTTGTCCTGATCACATTGACAAAAAAACAATCTTTGCCAGAACAGCCACAACAACCACCCAGCCTGCCCTAACAATCCAGTATAGCCTTAAATTACTGGTTAACAAAGTAAAATGAGCAGTTTAAATAGATAAAGACTCTCGTAGATGTATTTTATCGATTTTGAAATCCTTTATCTCTACGAGAGCCTTAACCAACCCCCCCCCCCCCCCCCAGATTGCCCTGGAATGTCAGCTCCAAAGCCCGTACTTCTCCAAACATGTACAAATGCTAAATATAAGGTGCTTACCCGCTTGCCCCAAATGTTAACTCGGTGTCCGTTGTGTTTGTGTAATGTATTAGTCCATATTTTTCTCAACTCATACTTTCAGTGATGAACATGTCAAACTGTTTTTTGCACTACACCCATACTCCACAAATTGCGACAAAGTCAATGTATGATGATGATTTGGTTCAATTTTATGTGTGTGTATATATATATATATATATATATATATATATATATATTTCTTTTTTTCTTTTTTTTTTACCAAATATCACCATGGTCAAAATGACCCACAAACATCAACAAGTGAATCAAACAGAACTTAAGGGTTAAGAAAAAAAACAAAAAAGGCATCCCAATGTCATCCCACTATAGGGGCAGGGCTACTCAACTTCGATGGCTCAGGGGCCACTCGGCAAAATAGAAAAACAAACCACCACACCCACTTTTAACCAAAATAGTGAAGAAAAAAAATTCAAACTAGGACTAGGAGGTTTCCCTCCCTCCCTCCATCGCAGGCATGCAGGACGTGGTGGTGGTGGTGGTGCTGGGCTGGTGGTGGTGGTGGGGTGGAAACTTAGTCAATGAAGTTGACCACGAGGTACTGGACAGCGTCCCAATATTGGTCTATGGTCCTCTGACCCCTCCGGTACTGCCTCCACAGCCGCGTCAGCCTCTCCTCCTGCCTCCTCCACTTTCTCCTTTGAGGCGGTGGGCGCTCACCGCGTTCACTCATCCCACACAGGGTCTCCACCAGGCGCTGTTCGTCCTTCAGTCTTCGGATGAATACCCATATGGAGGGGTGGCGTCGGTTCAAGCTGGCGTTCCATCTGTGATGGAAACCTGAAACAATCATAGATGTGTAAATACAGCACAAAAGGCATGTGGCCCATTGACCTTTTTTCATACATAGCTCAGTGACATTTAGCTAATTGAACCAATTCTGCGTGAGAAGATGCACAGATGTAACCTCACTTTTGGCTTATCAGTGCCCTTCTGTCATGATGCCATGATGTCATGATGGACCATATGGCATCATGACAGAAAAAGGAGTATTGGGAAAAGTTTTTATTTTTATTATGCTATTATCTTTTCCCCAATATGACTTTATATGACACTTTTAAGTGTACAGTATCCTGATTTATCTTCAAGCAATAACGTCCGGTCTTGCGAGATCAGGATGGTCTCACAAGGCTACCACACACCACCTGTCTCCTCACAAATTGAAAAGATAAAATATTTTAATATGTTACCCATTACAGTAAGAAATGAGTTGTTACCTTCCACGCGGTTGTTGGTTCTACTATCCGACCCACGGCGATGGACATTCCTGACGGCTGGGGGGAAGATGGCATTCCTCCCTACATACGTGTGCTCCATGTAGTCTATGAAGTCCTCCAGTTCTGGGTGCTGACGCGTCAGCCGTCTGGTCTGTCGTGATGTGGCCATGAGTTGGAAGTTCTGCCGTACAACCATAAGAGGCAGGTATCCGATGGCCATGGCCTTCCTGAGCCAACCTTTGAGCGACCGGTCGCGCTGGTATGGAGCTACAAAAGTTGTGTAAAGAAATATAAATTAACTCCCTGAAAATTGACAGATCAAAGTACTAAATTGCATTTTTATAAACATACAACTTACAATACACTAACTTCCTATATTTACATACATTTTGGAGGCACAATTAATGTTAGATATATTATTGTATATATGTACTGGGACATATACTAATATTTTCATGAACAATCAAAATACACACCACAATGGGAAGTAAGTTAAAGGGGTGTCAACATGCCCCGCGTTCTGTTCTTTGAAGCTTGCGCGCGGTTTTACTGTTCTCAATCATAGCTGTGATGCTGTAGGCCTAATGACATCATGCCCTGTGTGTGTGTGTGTTGGGGGGGGGGATGCTAGGGGCATAGAGCAAGCCTCTCTTCCAACAGAAGAGAGTCTATTAGGCCTAATAGACTATCTCTTCTTCACACACACACACACACACACACACACACACACACACACACAGAGACAGACAGACAGACAGACGTGTTTGGGGGGGGTTGCTAGAGGCCAAATAGTAAAAGTCTATGCCTGGTGGATGGGGTTATGTTTTTTTTTTATAGAAATAGAATGGAACATGCATTCAAAATATCAAACGGGTCTCCCAGGCCATCTTAGCATGTATCTATCAACCAAATGACTTGTGTGCTGTTAATACACTGCCACTGACCTGACAGACCAAGCTCCTGGATCTTGCGCCACAGGCTCTGGCAAAAATGGAAGTAGCACGCAGTGGTGCGGACTCCCGGTAGCTCAGCACGTAGTGCATTCATTGCAGCCATCTCAAAGTCCGTAACCACTGTGGCTGGCATCCATCTTTTTGATTTATGACATGAGGGATGAAGGATAGAAACACAGACAGACAGACAGAAACCGACAGACAGATGAATGTGTTACTCTCATTTCCCACACAAAATATAAAGCAAGGATACAGTGAATGTACACACACACACACACACACACACACACACACACACACACACACACACACACACACACACACACACACACACACACACACACACACACACACACACACTGGAAGGCGGACGGACGGATGGACGGGCGGACATACATTGTCAGACACACATGCACACACACATAGCCTACCGTTGTCCAGTGACTCGGAGGACCTTTCGCTGGATGTGCCGTAGCACACTGCAGTACATTTCTTCAGTTTTTCCGCTCATCAGAACCATACAGAAAGGGATCGCCCTCTCCCCCATGTACAGGCCATGGACAGTTACAAACTGATAAAACGGCCGAGGGCACGTCTTAAAAGTCCCGTCCATGTAGATCTAAAACAAAATTCAAATATTTAATTCCTACATGACTAGATGTTCATGAATTTGGAAATGAGCAAACTTGCTTACAGTATTGTGGAAAATAACTTTCTGAAAAAAAGATATAGTCTAAGCCTAGGACCTGGCTCAGATTTGTATGCCTTTGATTTGGGATATATATATCTCTTCTGTTCTACACTAATAGAAATTAACTTAAGGATATCACCATGAAACTTTACACGTTGGTTACTGGCATTAATACAAATACTTTTTATATTACAATTAAGTTGTCATGAAATGTATGTTAACATACCGCTATGCTAATGAGTCCTAATCACATTTCCTCAACTTTACCAGTTAGGGATAAGATATTATTAATATGAAATAGTAATAAAAATAGTGATAATAATAACAATAATAACACTGATAAGGATATGGCCTTTTGCTCGATAAAGCATTGACGATCACATTTATTCACTGTTTAGACCATGCAGGGGTGGACAACTTTCCTGATGGAGAGAGATGTAGATCTGCTATGTTCAAACATTTTGTACTTTTACTTTTAGTGCTTTAAGTACATTTTGATGCCAATACTTTAGAACATTTACTCAATTGCATTTTGAATTTCGGACTTTTACTTTGAACAGAGTATTTCTGCATTGCAGTATTGATACTTTTACTTAAATATAAAATGGGAGTACTTTTTCCACCACTGGCTATATGAACTAATTAAAGCAGATCATCTTTGCTGGATCATGTATGCATGTTTGGAATTGTACCAGCTGCAAATCAATATTATATTACGATATTAACCCACTGGCTGCATTAAAGGTCAGGGCCCAGGGACCACGTGGTCCTCACCTTCACTTAATGCCTCCTGCAGGTTATATCTGAATACTGATATATTATTGATTTCAGTTGTTACAATTCCAAATTCCTGCTTTAATTACTTCAGTCTGTATTAGTAGCCTAATGACAAGTATTCCAAAAAATATTTTATAAAAATGTTATATCTAATGTATTTGCATTACATTTCATAAAGTCAACATAAGCATAAATAAATGCATTTGAAATGAAATGAAATAGCAGATCTACAAGCTCAAAAAACGTGTTGCAGTGCAACACTTTTTGAGTTTGTAGATCGGCTATTTTTGCTACTTTTGTGTGACAGAATGACGGAGTAGGGCACTCATTTACGAAAAAGGTTAGTGTGGAAATATAGTGTCCCTCTCCATCATCAAGCCCTGCACCCCTGGTTTAGTCTAACCTTGCAAATGAGACATGGTAATGATGGAAGGGCCTTAAGTTACCCATTGTAACAAATATTTGTCCCATTAAACTGGATGGGGCCTGTCAAAACATATTATAACAATTAGCCTAATATTTCCATCAATCGTTATAGATTTCATTTTGACTGATTTTCATGGGGGAGGGGTTCTTACCTGTCGGCACTGGGCCAGCTTCGTGAAGTTCTCGTCGGTCCCGAAGACAAGGTAGTTTTTAGCCAAATTGTGCTTCGACAGAAAATCGTCGCCCCCCCAGCTCGCGGCCCATTCTCCATCCACAGCCACGTCTTGGAGGGTATTGGGGATGGGGGGCATGAGGCTGGCCCGTCTGCGCTCAAGGCGTGACCTAACGGCCTCAAATGGAGGCATAGCCGCAACATTTGGTGCCTGCGCCAGGATCTGATTAAATAACATTATAGGGTTATGTTTTGTTCATATAATTGACTTGGAGAAGAATGAGAAAAAGTATTACAACAAAAGCATTATGCTACAGATTATGTCTTTACCCTGTCATAGACCCTTCTAGAAGGTTGGGACGGATCAGCGGCCACGTGGCGAAGCATTTGCTCTATAAGAGCAGTGGTGGCCACCAAATCCGCCTCCTCTGCATGACCATGTTGGCCAGGAGCATTAATTATTGCAATTTGCGGATCATCCGCCTCAACATTGAAATTATTTGTGGTCACATAGACCCGACAACCTCTACTAGCACAACGCCAGTAGATTCTTCCCGCCCTAACTTTATTGGTGAGGTAACGGTAGTCGTCAAGTACCATAGCTCTGCCACCCCGACTGTTTGCAATCTGCATGTACGCCATCATGTAGGCTATGTGTTTGTGGCTGTCTTGGAAAGAAAGTTAGGCCATGAGGTACTGTCCTTTATACTATCCCACACAGGTGATATGAGTAAAAATGATTGAATTCTAAGTATTTCCAGGAGCTGTGCGTAAAAGTGATTTCCCTCGGGTTCTGTAGCTACTAAAAGTGATTGGCCTCTACTAATTCATACAGGTGATGTGTGTAAAAGTGATTGCCCAAAATGTAGTATGGTTAAGTTTTGCTAGATGCAGGCTTGACAGTAATGCGTATATCAGACAATTGTGGACATATATCTTGGGACGAATTTTCTAAACACCATTTGGGGATTTAGCAATGCACAAGGGTTGTTCCCCCGGCAAAGTTGCCCTCCTCGAGTCTTCGGACACCAGCCCTATCCATAAAACATCTGCACTTCCCGTTACAATATTAAAACCAATCACCGTGCCGTATAGGTGGAAAGATTCATTCATGAAGGATTCCAAATCCTCATCACTTCTGTGAAAGATAAAATCCCTGGTTGTGTGCGCATTGAGGATCACACCCCCCCCCCCCCTTTTAAATCGTTAATAATACATTCATAATTTATAACTAATAATGAATTGCTTGAGCTGTATATTTTAAATATAAGAACAGTTTTGCACACAGAGGCTGGACTTTACGCACCGTCAAATTACGCACGTTGGATTTACTTGCATGCACGCAACATAAGTGATTATCTATCTATCTATCTATCTATCTATCTATCTATCTATCTATCTATCTATCTATCGTCCACACTGGATGTGTGGACACATTGAATGAATATTGATATGAATATTAGGCCTCTTCAGACGCTCACCGAAAAGCACTCATCCCCACCGCAGGGGTATATAACAAATATGCATATTAACGTGCATTTTAACAGGAGCCATTTGCAGGGGTGGGGGGGGGGGTGGATTTTGTTGGGTGGCTGTTAAAGGGGTAGTTCACCCCCAAAATAACTTTTTTTCTATGGATTACTCACCCCATGGAGCCTTGAATTCATGGATATTTTTTTGTTTTTGTCGCATTCCTTCCTTTATTATTTGATTATAATAAATTTAGCCCCATTGATTCCGGTAGGAGACACAAATGCATTTGTGTCTCCTACCGGAATCAATGGGGACAAATTTATTATAATCAAATTATTGGCTTAGGAATGTGACAAAAACAAAAAAATATCTATGAATTCAAGGCTCCAGGTGGTGAGGAATACATAGAAAAAAAGTTATTTTGGGGGTGAACTACCCCTTTAACTCTATATTCTATAAACGTTCTCTTTTAAATGCATTTGATTGGAAACCAGCACAAGAGAAAATCATTGTAAGACACAATGGCAGTGGAAAACATTTCCACAAAGATGACTGTTTAACTTCACTAGTGCAGTACGCAGCTTGTTGTCAGCTGTCTGTCTTGTATTGCTGCTGTCTACTGATGTCAGGTGCACTAGACTAGGCTCGTGATAAACTCCAAAAAAAATAAAATAACAACACCACCAATAATAATAATGATAATAATACCTTTCCCCCCTTAACATTATTCTGAATATTATTATTTATGGCCTGACTAGAAGGAGCTGAAATAGGCTATGATGCTATGTAATTTATTATAATTTATTTTCTTATTTTCTGTAATTTCTTTCCACGCGCGTAGTTACGCACGTAACATAATCTATCTATCTATCTATGTATCTATCTATCTGTCAATTAAACTATCATCTGTCACAAGGCTTTTCAGCCCAAGGAGAGATGAAGCAGGGACCCCCTCTATATTGTATATAAGCTGGACGATGGAGCTGGTAAATCTGCTTGTGGATCTGTCTGTCTGTCTGTCTGTCTGTCTGTCTGTCTGTCTGTCTGTCTGTCTGTCTGTCTGTCTGTCTGTCTGTCTGTCTGTCTGTCTGTCTGTCTGTCCCATCCTGGCTGTTACGTTACTACATAAATACACACTGCAGTTATGGGAGGGGGGGGGGGGGGTTGGCACGGGGATAGGGTCATTTTTTAGGTTACATTTAGACGATGTAAATATAGCCTTTATTTATAAGCAAATATAACCACTCAATGTCACCCAAAATCAGTTTGCACAGCTGTTGCTTGTAAACTCATTCCCCCCCAGCTGCGTCAAATATATCAAATAAATAAATAATTGTATTGTGTGAGCTTGTAGATTTGACCTTCTGCATACAGTACCGCGGGAAGTAGGGGTGCTGGGGGTGCAGCCGCCCCCCCTCCCCCCAGGTGGTACCGCACCCCCTACCACCCCCTCTCTGGCAGGGGTTTATGCAACGGCAGTGACAGTGTCGCTGTCCACTGTCCGTGGTGCTGAAGTGTTTTTTTTTTTGTCCGCGGAGAGATAACTCTAACCTAACCCTAATCCTAACCCTAAAACCGAAATAAAGAAACCAAAAACTGGGGGGAAAACTAACCCAATCCGCCCAGAACCGCAACAAAATTAACCCAATCCGCCCAGAACTGCAAAAAAAAACACTTAAAATGTATTCCCGCGGCTATGTCTGCATAACGAGTACTTTTATTTTTGGTATTTTAAGTACATTTTGATAACAATACTTGGGCTATGTAGGATACTTTTACTCAAATTTGAATTCTGGAGTTTTACATGTTACAGAGTAGGCCTATTTCTACATTGCATTATTACTTTTGCTAAAGTAAAACATTTGAGTATTTTTTCCACCACTGATGCGTATACTACTTCATGTGAGATGTGACGAGATGCTCTGAGTAGGCCTACGTGATTACTGACCCGTCAATCAACGTGCGCACAACAGCTGTGACAGAACATCAACATTAATGTAATAATAATAATGATAATAATAATAATAATAATGATAATAATAATAATAATAATAGTAGTAGTAATAATAATAATAATAATAATAATAGCATAATAATAATAATAACAACAATAGCGTAATAGTAGTTGTAGCAATATGAATAATTTTTATAATATCAATAATATTTATAATAATAATAATAGCATGATAATAATAATAATATTGTTTTTATTATTCTGAATACAACATTAATGGACTGAACCTGAATGGTAATAACAAAAGACGTTGTGGTCTTGGTCTGATTGACTATAGGAGAGAGATGCTTTCAAAAACAGCAGATCTACAAGCTGATAGCATGGGATTCGAAAGACTTGTTAGTCTCATTTGTAGAGGAAAGATGTCTGTCTGTCTGTGCGCACACGCTGCACAGTCAGACACGCGCACGCACACAGACAGACAGACAGACAGACAGACAGACAGACAGACAGACCCAAGCCGTGGGAGCGCACTCAATCACACTAACTGATGGCTTACTTTAATTATAATATAATAATAATTATTATAATAATCCTACACTTCGCAGATATAAATCATTATATTATGAACCATACAATAACCACTTCAGACCGATTTTATACATACGCTATTTGAAAATAGCAGATCTACAAGCTCACAATAACCGAGCTTGTAGATCTGCTATTTGTTGAACAACATGTTGCTAATCACCACGTTGGGAGCTTACATTTGGGGCTGTCATTACTGGACTGATATTATTTATGGGGGGGGGGGCAGCTGTACATATTGCTGGAGATAGATAGATTGATAGATAGATATTTAGATAGATTTAAAGACAGACAGACAGACAGACAGACAGACAGACAGATCGATCTACAAGCAGATTTACCAGCTCCATCGTCTCGCAGCGCTGTGAGCTTATATGCAATATAGAGGGGGTCCCTGCTTCATCTCTCTCTCAGCTAGGGGGTCCTTGGGCTGAAAAGCCTTGTGACAGATGATAGTTTAATTGACAGATAGATAGATAGATAGATAGATAGATAGATAGATAGATAGATAGATAGATAGATAGATAGATTATGTTACGTGCGTAATTACGCGCGTGGAAAGAAATTACAGAAAATAAGAAAATAAATTATAATAAATTACAAAAAATTCATGACTGATACCAAATGAAATAAACTTTACAGATCATATACACATTAAAATGATAAGAATTCAAGTAAAATTGACAAATATCGGGCTTAATGAAATCTCAACCGCTCTGTGTAATTGCGCAAAATAAAACATTATTATGAGTGACACCTTGGGCCACGGGGGGGTCCGGGGGGGGATCCCGGTGGGTGGGGGGGGGGGGGGGGGGGGGGGACAGCTGGGCCAGAAGACTACAGATATGGTCGTTAGGGTCGGTGGGTCAGCGGCGGGTCGGGGCTGCATCATGGCAGCGTCGGCGGATGGAGGTCCCAACATCGATGCTGACGGCCCCAACGGAGGTCTCATCCTTGGCCAAAGTCAAGTCGGAATGGTGGGTCGTTTGAAAACTATGGAAAGTGCCTCCACTCCGACAGTTAGAATATGTCGAAATGGTGACATGTCGAAATGGCAACATGTCGAATTGCCGACATGTCGGGATGGCGGCATGTCGAATTGCCGACATGTAACCGCAGAAAATACTTCATAAGTAAAGTGCGGTGCCAATAAAGTGCTTTGGATACTCAACACGGTTTGTTCAAGTTTTTTTTTGGATGTCGATATATGGGGGTGAATAGAAAGAGGATTTTAGGCCAGCCTTTTTGGTCTTCTTTCTTCTTTCTCGCCGTCTGAAATTATAGAGATCTGGACCAGTTCACTGTGCATTTACAATATACAATTGCGTCGTCTCAAGCAGTGGTTATACACGGATTCAACGTTGCGTTGTTCGAATACTCACTCGCCAGCCAGGCTTTTTACACCTGGCGCTGAGTTAGTTTCGTATGCAACGTTATCGCCACCTTCCCGTATCAGCGCTCCTTATATGGTCTGGTCTCCTCTCTCATGTGGTCTCCTCATATGGTCTGGTCTCACTCGTCTTTTCCTTGGAGTAGGCACACCTCGGCTTCCTTCTCCTAGGTGGCGAGTGTGTCTACACTCACTTGTTCTCCACCCTTGCTCCGTGGTTCTCTGCACAACCTTTCCCTCTGCTGTCCTTCTCCTACTGACAGGCTTGATCTCTCTTGGTGCTCTGCTGCCGTTCAAACGGTCCCGCCTCCACCTTTATACCTGTTAGACCACACCTCTCGCCTCTTTCATTTGTCCTTGGTGACAGAACGTCTGGCTGCATTGGCCATGACCGTGTCCCTTGGGCGTGACCTCGTGGTCACCTAGAGCCAGTCAGTGTTCAAGGGCAAAGTGACTAAGGGACCGGGGGGAAACATTTGTAAATATAATACAGTGCAATTAATGTTATACAGAAAATAATAAGATGATGGTTTAAGTGCACAATAATTATACATTAAGCACAAATAAAAAAGAAATTACAAAAAATAAGAAAACCCCCGTTTCAACCTTGTCACATCTGTAATCATTTAGAAAAAACAACCTGTCACATGTACATTTTTCAGTGTATCGCCGTAGAAAGGGTAAGAAAACCCAAATAATGGAGGCCATGGACAAAGGTTTGGACCGGCTTATGGAGAACGACCACGATAAAGAGCGATTTGAGTGGGAGAGTGAGGTGGAGAGAAAAAGTATGGACCTTGAGAACAAGCGTCTCGAATTCGAGTTGAAGAGAATGGAAGCTGAGGAGAGAAGGTCTATGGAGAACAGGGAACTGCTGCTCCAGATGGTACAGTTTTTTAGGCCCCCACCCCACCTTCCACCCTATATGGCCCCTCATCATTTCCCCTACATGCCACCCCACCAGGGTCCATCGCACCAAGCTCCATCGCACCAAGCTCCAGCCCACCAAGGCCTGTCAGCTGAGGCCATGGCCCCTCATTTCCCCTACATGCCACCCCACCAAGCTCCATCGCACCAAGCTCCATCGCACCAAGCTCCAGCCCACCAAGGCCTGTCATCTGAGGCAATGGACTTTCAGTCCCTGGCCCCTGGACCAGCTGCCCCAGCAGCATATCCGGTGCACTATTTCCACGACTCGTCAGAATAACACCCGAACCCTCTCGTCTCTCACTTTCTGTCCACTCTCTCTCTTTCCCGCTCATCTCTTTCCCGCTCATCTCTCTCCCCCTCCCGCACCTGTGTCACTGAGTCATTAAATAAGATCTGCATAAGATCTGGTTGCCATCTGCAACCATCTGCATTTCTATTTTAATGATTCACCTGAGTCCCCTCTATCTTCTCTTGCTCCTCTCTCCCCCCTCCCTAGGTGTCACAGCACCACCAGAGCAATTAAAGGGATATTTCACTTACTTTGGGGTCCTTCTAACATCTATGCAGGCTTTTTTTGAGCGCCCCACTGCCAGTGCCCCACTCTCAAAAGAGGGTTCCAATGCCAACATCGTGGAACACAGTGACTGCAACCCTCTTCTCTAAGGTCACTGGATCCACCATAGCAGTAGTTTGGGGGTCAACATATGGGCACAGTATGTCACATAGGACATAGGCATTCTGAAATTAAGGTACCAATCTTTCTCCAGAAACGTCTGAACGTCTGTTTACCGGTTACATGTCGGCTTTCCGACATGTCGCCTTTACGACGGTTACTAACCCTATACCTAACCCTAACCCTAACCCTAACCGCACGCGGAAGCCACTAGTCGGAGTAGTGAGATGTCGGAATGGAAGGAGCACCCCCTGTTGACCAGAATGCTGGCCTTCGCACCTGTGGTATCTAAATATCCAAATATCTAAAAACGGTCTGGGGTGCTCACAAAATGAGATGTTAAAATGGCCCCAAACATGTTTAAAAGTGACCCCCCCCCCCCTTTTTACTTTTATTTTCTACTACAACAGAGGTTGAAATAACTTGAAAGTGAAATATCCCCTTTGTTTTCCTTTTCTTTTTCTACTACAACAGAAAGGATGGTAGTGTTCTTTTTCAAGGACTTGTAGACCACACTTGATTATGGGATGGTGTCATAGAAAATGTGCAATATTATTTTGGTATTTTAAATGTTGAGAAGAAACATTTTGTAATTGGTTAAACATTATTTTGACAAATGCATCAAATGCACTTGCACCTTAATTTTTTGATTAAGCATTTTTTATTTGCACATGTGTATATATATACTGCACCATGGCTTTGTAGAGCAGTATAACGTATATTTGGAAGTTAATTGTATGAGACTAAATAATGACAAAGATATGAAAAGTACCTTCATTATTGTTTATTTTCAGTACTTGAATACATGTTTTATTTCAAACTCACATGGGTTTTAACAGTGGGTCACAAACTTGTTGGGCTCAGGGCACCCACTTTTAGAAACCCTGGTCTATACAGTATTGCATTTTCTCTATGCCCTTTTACTGCATTGTTTGGATGTGGGCTACCAAAGCCCCTCTTATTTGGTCAGCTGGAGGTGTAGGTGCATCATGCTGTTCTGGCTGTTCTGGCTGCTCCAACATGTCTCGTCTTCCTGATAGGCAACCCCTTGCATTTCACAGAAATTGTGCAACACTACACAAGCAGACGCAATGTACTTAACTTTTTTTGTTTGAGAGTCATTCCTCTTCATAATGCATCGCCAGCGACCTTTTAAGCGACCAAATGCATGTTCCACATGGATGCGTGCACGGCTCAAGCAGATGTTGTAGGCTTTCTCTGGTCCCCTCGTTGTGCCCTCTGGGAATGGCTTCATTATGTTGCTGGTCAAGCTGTAGGCAGAATCCGCCACAATCAGGACAGGTATGTTGACCCCTTGGATGGTCCTGCTGACTGGGGGGAAAAAAGTGCCATCCTCGAGCTTGCGGCACAGACGGGAACACTCAAAGACGTATGCATCGTGACACTTCCCAGGCCAGCCAACATCATAATCAAGGAACATGTAATTGTGGTCTACAAGTCCTTGGAGAAGAACGCTGTACCAACCCTTTCTGTTGTAGTAGTCGGTGGGATAGTTGACTGGGCCAACGACTGGTATGTGTGTGCCGTCCAAAGCACCAGCACACATGGGGAATCCAGTCTTCCTCTCAAAGCCAGCAATGATTGCTTGGACTTCCAGGACAGTTTTTGGCCTCTTCACCAGAACCTTCCTCAGTTCACACAGTGCCTAGAGCCATAGAATTCAATGTTATTTGTGTTTGTAAAATTACAACAAATGCAGTGTTTGTAAAATTCAGAGTGTTTTGATTGTTGTACAGTTGTACAGTACTCTAAAGTAGAGTACAGTTTGTAAAATTGCAATAAAAATGCCGGGGATGAAGTCTTGTTTGATTGTCATTCACTCACCTCACACACCTCCCAGAAGATGTCACAGGCTGTACTGGTTCCAATTCCAAACAGGTTGGCAACATCATGGAACTCAAGATTACCGGCAAGCTTGTACACCGTAACAGCAACCCTCTTCTCTAATGGCACTGGAGCCACCATAGCTGATGTTAAGGGGTCGACATAGGGGCGCAGCATGTCACACAGGTCATAGAAGGCGTCCTCAGGCATTCGGAAGTTTTGGTACCATTCTTTCTCCCGAAATCTCTGAAGAACGTCAGTTTCCCAGAAGGCCGGCCCTCGCACCTGTGGTGTTCTCTCAATGTACCATTCTTTTGCTAAAACAGAAGGAAGGCAAACAGTTAACAGTGTGTATGCACATTTATAAGGCACTTAGTACTTGCAAATAGGTGCTTTAAAATAGCAACAGCAATGAGTCATGCAAATCAATTAAATAATTCAGGGGTTATGCCTTATTAGCATAGATCGTGTCCAGGAATTGTGATCTAAACGTTATTTAAAAGCTACATCTGTATTAAACAAAAGAACGTGGTCGTGAGTATATTTTGTGCCGATTTATCTTATGTTCTTTTGTCTAATATTAATTGGCATGTGTTATAAAAAATTGTAAGTACTGGATATGAACAGTGTCATCTCAACCTAAATGATGTTCAGATGACGATGAGCCATCAGTCATGGCCAATGATATTTCCCAACATGTACACCCTATTAGTGCACACTCTAGCTTTGAATGGTCATACAGTTATTTGGATAGAATGTAATGCAGGTACATTACGAATGATCCTCTATAAATAAAAGAGCCAAGATTTAAAAAAAAAAAAAGTTTTCATTTATATGCATGCTATTCAGAGTCACCAGTGGGGGGCAGGGTTTGATCTAAGGAGTTCATCTTAACCCTGGTCCCTTTGGGACTTTCGATCCTTTGCGCAGCCTCGTCTTTAGTAAAAATAAAACATCCACTTTTGCTATTCACCAAAACAAAGATGGTTTTATGGAGTTGAAAGCCTACTCTACTTAGTGGGGACACTGGGAGCCCCCCACCTCACGTCTAAAATACACTTTTTGGCCAGAAAAGAAAATATTTCACCGGAAGGAACAAATGTTTTGGTTACTCCACTGCGCCTCCTACAGATCTGGTCAATGGAATTTTTCTATTGTTTAGATTTTTCCTTCAGGTGAAATATATGTTCTGGCCAAAACGTGTATTTTAGACGTGAGGTGGGGGGCTCAGAGTGTTCCCACGAAAGTAGAGTAGGCTTTCAACTCCGTCTTTGTTTTGGTGAGCAGCGAAAGAGTATTTTATTTAATTATTTACTACAGACGAGAGGCTGAGCAGCCTTTGGTGCTCAAAGGCTCAAAAGTCCCATGGCATTAAGGAGAACTCCTAGCCCTATGGACCAGAGCTAGGTTGGATCAGGGAAAGGTAGACTGATGTGGCTATGATGCAACATGCTACTTATTGTTTTATAGCGGAGGGAGAGGTTCGTAATGGGGCTAAGGAATCCCCTGACTTCTCTGTGCAGCAGTCATATTGATTGGAAAGTGTCTATTATCGTCCGTAACTTTATTATTAATAGACAGAGCTAAATCTGCATTTCTGCTGATAGACAAATGTTCCTTACCGCATGCTGCTATGCAAATTACACCTCTCAACTTTCGCGACTTCGCTCTTCTCCTGCTCCTGGTGTTGTTCACTCTGCCCGCGGGTGTCAATGCCGACGCCGTGTAGGCAGATGAGCCTGAACTTGAGCTTGAACCCAAAATGCTGTCTAAACATTCAAAGAACAGATCCGAAGCAGCCGCCATTGTTCACGACCGGAAAAGAGTGGGAAAATGCGCGGTGAAAAAAAGAACTTTGTTTAGAAAAATGAAAAAAAATTAAAAAAATGAAAAAAGAGATCAATTACACCCCAAATTACAGAGATGTCGATTCGCACTGGACTAAAATTATCATAGGACCACTGTGTTTGCTGAAATATGGTAGGTAATTTGGCCTGTAATAATTACTTTACAAATCACCGACATGGTCGATTCGCACGGGATTAAAAAACAGACGTCCCCCCGTAACTATTACAAATCGCCTGAGGTCCCTAGATAATACTAGTCCCGTGCGAATAGGGCTTTAGGCAAAAATATAATTTTCCTCAAAAAATGACTTAGGCCATTAGTTTAGCAAGGTGACGATTTGACACTATTAATCACTGTATTTTAATTGACAGACTACAAAAATGGGTAGGTCTCTCTGGTATGTCTCTCTGGTGTCCTTAACTGGTTCCGATCGTATCTAGCTGAACGACAGTTCTCTGTCTCCCTAGGTGATTTTGTATCGGATCCAGTTGAGACAGAGTATGGGATTCCCCAAGGAAGCATTTTAGGACCCATCCTCTTCTCACTATGTATGTTGTCACTTGGTCACATCATTAGACGCCATAATATCAATTACCACTGCTACGAAGATGATACCCAGCTGCACATATCCGTCTCACCAGACGACCCCAATGGCCTAAGTGATCTCAATTCCTGTCTCAATGAGATCCATCTTAAATGGGTAAAAACTTATTAAAACTCAACAAGGGAAAAACTGAGATTCTCCTCACTGGCCCCAAATCAGAGAGAGACAAAATACAGGCAATGCTTGGATCTCTGGCCAGACTGGTCAAAACAGAGGTCACAGACCTGGGTGTGATCTTGGACTCCGACCTAAATTTTAATTCCCATTTTAACAAGGTCACAAGAACAGTCTTTCTTCATTTAAGAAACAAGGTAAGACCTTTTTTAAATCAGAGAGATGCAGAATTCCTTATCCATGCTTTTATAACAAGCCGGCTAGATTACTGCAACTTTCTTATTACAGGGCTACCAAAGAAATCCATTAGAAAATTACAAGTAATTGAAAATACGGCAGCTAGAATTTTAACCAACACTAGAAGAAGAGATCACATTAGTCCAGTCTTATCAACACTACTACACTGACTACCTGTATCTTTTAGAATAACTTTTATTTGTTTACAAAGCACAAAATAACTTAGCACCTTTATACATCAAGGAGTCTATACAATTTTATGTTCCAACCAGAACACTCAGGTCCTCCTCCGCTCTCCTACTAGAGGTTCCCAATGCTTCTCATAAAAACACTGGTGAGGCTGCTTTCTGGGTCTATGGCCCTAAGTTGTGGAATACATTACCACTAGAGCTTAAGAGTTGTTTTTAAGAGTAAACTAAAATGTATTTAAATTCATCTTGTGTTCACGTTTTGTTTTTATTATTTTTATTACTTTTATTTTGTATTGCTATTTCTATTTTTGATTGTGTATAAATCTACCCTATGTTAACTTGATTTTTAGTTTAACTACATTGTTTATTTATCTATTTGTTTCTGTTTGCCAATTCTTTTTCTGGCATTCTACTGTTTATTGTCTCGATGTGAAGCACTTTGGCTTGCAATTTTGTATGAAAGGTGCTATACAAATAAAGT
This sequence comes from Gymnoscopelus braueri, assembly GCF_963280865.1. NCBI lineage: Eukaryota > Metazoa > Chordata > Actinopteri > Myctophiformes > Myctophidae > Gymnoscopelus > Gymnoscopelus braueri. The sequence goes on along the minus strand of NC_137607.1, from coordinate 56,643,933 downwards.
TATTATTATTATTATTAAATGGTGAAGGGTTTTAGTATAGACCCCTGGGGAACACCTGTTGATGAAGTATATGTCAAGTGGTTTAAATGGGGTCATCCCTATGTTCCCCAGGTTCTATGTTACCCCGAAAAAAAAGGTTCTATGTTCCCCGCTCAACCGGAAAAAGGTTATTTTATTAATAACACTGAAATAATATGATTATTTATTAGTTTTTTTTCTCCAACTTTTTATTTGAGATGTATTAGTTTTGTGATAAAAACTGCATCTATGTTGAGCTTGACTGTTCAGTCGGTCCCTCGGCTCGACCAGTAGCACTTCGGAGTCTTTTTAACCTTATTATTTCTTAACATAGGCTATATTGTTTATAATAGCATTGTTAATACACTTATTGTTATATTATTAGACCCTAATAAGAATTACTGAACAGTGATTATTTGTTAATAAGGCTATATAAGTGTTAATAATAGCATTGTAAAGACTTTTACTGTTACATTATAAGGTCGTAATAAGCATTAATTAATAGTTAACTAGTCCATACCCGTGGGGGGGATATACGCCCCCACCACCATTAATCGGTGTGTTAATAACAGACCTTTGTCTAATCAAAGACTCAGAGCACCTGCTCATATCAATCTATTCTACCCTGCTTGATTTTGTGCTGTATCCAACATGGTAGCCATGTCAACAAACACACACAAACAATGTGATTTACAGCCAAACATTGCTCTCAAGAATGTTTTTGAATGCAGTAACCAAATATTGATTCTATTTATCAACACTTGCCACTGTTTTCTAAGGTGACACGTTGCACTGGACACAGTACTTTCATTACGTTAGCAATGACATTGTTCGTTTTGTTGTTACTTTTGGGTCAATTTATTTATGTATTAAGAATACATAAATAAATACATTACAATCAATGAATAGCAGGTCATTACCCTTCAGAATGATGAAGGGGTCTAATCACCCTCTCTGGGTTTATTTCTCAATAATCTCCCCATTGATTATCTTTTTGTTAAATGTACACCGTACTGAAAACCTGCTAGAAAGAACTGAGATGAAGCCGCTGAGTGAGGAAGTGAAGATAAGAAGATGGAAGATGATTGGACACATACTACGGCAGTACCATAATAATGACTGCAACATAGCAATGACATGGTGTCCACCAGCTGGTTTAGCAGAAAGTTTGAGGATCCAATGGGGTTAGCTGGTTTTGTCAGAAGCGCTTTTTAATACTTTTCATTGGTTCAATATTTTTTTAACCAACACAACACACAGACGCAAAGGGTGTTCAATAGCACTGATTTATGAAAATAAATGAAAAGGCAAAAAAAATGAGTTTCTGCCCGACAGCAACGAACTTCAACTAAAAGGCTTCCCCCCTGAATGAGTCCTCATGTGTCTTTTTAGATGAAACATTCTAGCAAAGCCTTTACCACATACTGTACAAGGAAAGGGCTTTTCACCTGTATGAGTCCTTATGTGTTTCTTTACAGTACTTCTATCAGCAAAGCTTTGACCACAAACTGTACAAGAAAAGGGCTTTTCGCCTGTATGAGTCCTCATGTGTTTTTTTAGATCAGCCTTGTAAGCAAAGCCTTTACCACAAACTGTACAAGCAAAGGCCTTTTCCCCTGTATGAATCATTGTGTGCATCTTCAGATTTCCCTTTAGATTAAACATTTTGCCACACTCTGTACAACTAAAACTTTTCTTCCCTGTGTGACTCTTCATGGAGTGAGTTTGCTTCGATGATTTCAGGTCCTGGGACAGCTTACACTGTCCTCCCACATTTTCTTTCTTGTGTGATTTCAGTGTGTTTAAAGCTGACTGATCTCCCCTAGTCTCCTCCCACTCATCACTGTCTTCAGTGTCTGATTCAGAACAGTGTGAAGAGAGGAGCTGGTCATCACTAGTTGGTTGTGATGTTCCACAGTCCTCTACATCAGCTTGTGTTTTCCTGTGTTCAGTTGAGGTGCTGGCTACAGGCTCTGTCTCTCTGTTTTCATCATCATCTTCACTTTTCACTGCTAGTAATGTCAACGTTGACCAACCAGCCTCTTCTGGTCTTTGAGGTAGCTCCTCCTGTTCCTCTTTAATCTGTGGAGGTTGTGGTTCCTCCTGGACCAGACTGGAGCTCCATTCCTCTTCAGGTGAAACCTCCTCTTTACACACAGGGACATGCAGGAAGTCTAGGAAAAAGATACAATGAGACTCTATAAAAGGTTTGAATCTTGTACCTCCACTGCAGTACCTCAGTGCAGAGTTGTGGCTGGAAAAAGATTACAGATTAAAACAGATTACTCTTTGCCCACATCTTCCAAAATTAAACAATATGGTGATGTAAATAGTGTGGCCATTGTTTGTTTACATTGCAGCGCTCTAATAGAAGATGGGAGACGAGCTGAATGAGAGACGGTCCTTATTATTATTTTGAAAGTAATGTCTTGTTAATGTTACATCAGTGAGTATTCTGCAGCAGGTTAGTTAATACTGAAGTAGAATTAACTGCAAAGGTTCAGTGAATCAATTAATAATTTTACAACCTAATCATCGTCCAATTCATGGTACATTTAATTTTAGATCAATGCAGGGGTCCATGCATCGATGTAGTCACATTATTAATGCTTAAATCGATAACCTATTCACATCAGTTCATCTTTTGAAACTTACTGAGATCCAGGTGGTCTTCAGGTTCCTGTTTAAGGTAGTCTTCAGGTTCCTCTTTAATAGAAACAGTCCTGGTTGGAGAACTGATCTTCACCTGCAGACTGGACTCCACACATTGATCTGGAAGGAAGGAATAGAATAAGCACTTAGATGTAAAATGAACAAGGACTTTAATAACAAAGACATGATTAAGGACTTTAATAATAAGGACTTTAATAATAAGGACTCTGTGGATAGCTTTAAAGCACAGCTCAAGACTTAATATTTCACTGTTGCTTTTAGTTGATCCTTTTCTATATTGCTGTGTTGTTATTTATGTCTTCACTGTTTGCTTGATTCGCTGCCCCTTTGTTTTGGCCATTATTTTAATGCCATATTATCTTCCTGCCTTTATTTTTTATGCCATTGTTTTAAAGTGTTTCAATGTTGTTCTTTCTGCTTTGTTGTTGAATTGTTGCTTTTTCTATAAGCATTTTATTTTCTGTCTTTCACCCTGTAAAGCACTTTGAGCTGCATTTATGTCATGAAAGGTGCTATATAAATAAGGTTTAATATTATTATTACTATTATTATTATTATTATTATTATTACATTTAGATGAAGATCGAATACGAAAGAGGGAACAGAGGTTCTGATTTTTTTTTGTCTTTTCAAAGACTGGGCAGTGATGCCAGATGCCTTTTCACCAGTAACTTCATTAGTGCTGAGCAATATGGATGGACTACATTATAATATATTTATGTTAATGTTCAATACTACATTATTTATTTTTAGGGCGCTCAGTGGTAAAGAGCCAGCCCACCAAAGCTGAGGTTGAGGGTTCGAATCCACCGTGGTGCATCCAGCTTGGTCGAGCTTTCATACTAGTGTTTGGGGGGGAGCACCTGTCAGCGGGGAGTGTTTTTATTGTATATTTGAAACAGCCAATCAGTCCGATAACAGATTTATGATCCTGACATAGACAAGTAGGTATACAATTGTTGTTAGGTGGAAACCTAAGTATGTCCAAAACTGTATCGACAACAACGATCTGCAGCCCCGGTTTAACGGAAGGCCTTTAGGTGCTGAAGCACAGGGCACCAACCTTGGGGGGGGGGCACTCACTGCATATAGTGTTTTATATTTGTTGATGATATTGTATTTGTAGCATTTTTATGCTATGTTGTCAAGTTGAATACATAGGACCACAATGGAAACATGTTCACAGGACTTTGTTGTGTTATCCTATTAGTTCAAATGTCTGACTGTACCTCATGCTGTTTACATTTCTGCCTAATAAAGTATTCAACCAATCAATCAAACCTGTAGTGTAGATTGATGATGTGTGTGTAACAGACATACCTGCAGTGTGTAGTTTGATGTTGTGTGTGTAACAGCTATACCTGTGGTGTGTAGTTTGGTGTTGTGTAACAGACATACCTGCAGTGCATAGATCGATGTCCATATCCAAATCAATGTCCAGCAGTTTGTCTTGTTTCTCCAGCAGAGTTTCTAGTGTCTCTATCTCTCTCTGGAAGAGGTTGCACATGAACTCTGCAGCCGCACTGAGGCGCTCCAACACAAACACTCTGACAAGCTTCACACCACGCTGCTGTTTGTCCAAAACACACAATATCTCCTCTCCCACCGACGTCATGTGTTCATTTATCTTCAGCTGTACAGACTCCATTTGACACGTTTTTACCTCCTTTAAGACACGTTTTTCACCTTCTTAATGCCTTTCGCCCCTGGTGGAAGAGGTGTGTAAGTGAAGATAAAGCCTCCTGTAGCTGTGGAAAGACAGTCTGTCCTCCCTCACTGTGAGTTGTGTGTTTGGGCCGGGGTGTGTCCAGAGAGTTTAACTGTGGTGTGTCCTGAAGTCTGAGCAGGAGGACAGTGTGGAGATTTGGAGTGACAACACCACCTTTTTATCTTGGATAGGAGTAACAGCTCCTCCCATCTCTTCCCATTTTTCCAGTTAACTGCAGTCAGGGTCAATTTCAATGTGAAAGGCTCATAACAAAAGACAGTGTAATGATGGGCCATCATCAGAGACACATTTACATATATGCAAGTTTCAATGTACTTTGCAAGTTTCAATGTCTTTTGCAAGTTTCAATGTCCTTTGCTTCATCAACATGTTGACTGTTTTTTCTTTGCCAAAGAAAGCAAACCCATGACAAATTTCACTCACTTCTTCACACCTGTAAACCTGTGAAAAGGTGAATTCTGTCAAATGTTTATTTCGAGGTTTCGCTATTGATTAAAGGGCAAGACCACTTTGGTAGAGGTTTGGGTTGTGTAGTTACCTTGCCATGATGTAACTACAAAGGTGGACAAGAAATCTGAAATAATTACTCCATCGATTAGAAATTGATAATTCAAAATAAACTCCTCATTGACTTACATTGTACGGTAAAACAGCTCTCAAAGTCACTCTTTTAGCACATAAACAGTACTGGATTTTGTGATGTTCTATATTGGCTGAATCAGCGTTGTTTGTGTTCGTTTGTTTTTGTGATAAAAATGTCAACTTCCTGTTGATTTTACTAATTGAAGATCCGGATCTGGATCCGCAGATCCAGTCCGGGTTTTCTTCCTAATAAAAACAGCAAAATCAACAGGAAGTTCATTTTTTTATAAAAAAAAAAAAACAGTACTGGGTTTGGTGATGTTCTATATTGTCTGAATCAGCTTTGTTTGTGTTCGTTAATGTGCTAAAAGAGTGACTTTGAGAGCCGTTTCAGCATACAATGTAAGTCAATGAGGAGCATATTTAGAATGATGAATTTCTAATCAATGGAGCAATATTTTTTTAATTTCTTGTCCACCTTTGGAGTTACATCATGGCAAGGTAGCTACACAACACAAACCTCTACCAAAGTGGTCTTGCCCTTTAAGTTCTTCAGTGGAATTGTCCGTTTAGATAACAAATGTTACTTCTCTGTGAAGAAAATAGCTTCTTTTTTGAAAACAAGTGTTTTTGTTGGACATTACAATGATACGCCGTCATGCCACCCTTTTCCCTTTTGAAAATGTGTTGAATTCTGGGTTTTATCAGCACTGCACACATTAGTGTTTATGAATAACATTGTTTCAGTGATGTTTTACTTTTTTACATAGCATGTGAATGAGTTTAATTATTGAACTGGACATTTTTTATTAGGTTTGATTCAGTCCAATATTATCGGTCCATTATACCTTTACTGTCTACTGCAGGTATGGAGTGAAATTCAAATTCTGATCAAATTAAAAATATTCTGCAAACACATGGCAGAAGGGGACAAGCATGTACCAAACATGTCTTTACTTTCATTTCAATACCCAGTGCAACATGTTGTGCAGATGATTTAAATCTGCATACTATACTGTTAGCAGGTATATCTCAGATACTGTATGTCCATATTTGGTATCTCTATTTAGCTGTTACTTTGCCATATTGTATTTGTGTTGAAGATCAGTGCCTCCCTCCCCCAAGGGAGGTGTGTGTGTGTGTGTGTGTGTGTGTGTGTGTGTGTGTGTGTGTGTGTGTGTGTGTGTGTGTGTGTGTGTGTGTGTGTGTGTGTGTGTGTGTGTGTGTGTGTGTGTGTGTGTGCATGCACATTTTCACTCTAATAAAAAAATATGGCTTTGTACTTTGTCTATTGCAGTGGTTCTCAAAGAGGGGTCTGAGGTTGAGGGTGTTTCAGGGGGACCCCAGCAAAATGAGTTAACCACATGAACCCTATTCTGGGCATGTGGTAATATATAGGAAAACATTCACAGAAATACAAGTTCACATTGTATTTCAATGCAGTGAGCTTTTACATCAGCTACTTTGATGGAAGAGATTTGGTGTAGAGGTAAAGAGAGAAACCCCTGGGGGACCCCAGCCAACACAGTGGTTGATATAGCATCAAAATTAGTTTAACCACTTTAACTTGTTTTTATACTACTTTATATTAAGCTATTTGAAAATTGGCAATCTACAATGTGATGCATTGTGAGTTTGATGAATTGAACACACAGGACCACACACTGAAATCATACACAACATCTCAACACACACTGAAACCCGGAAGAGCAAACAACAGTACAATGAACCAACACAGAGAACTATACGGTATGGTTGTCATTTGCATTCTAAATGTATCTGGTCGGCCTACTTGGCACAGCACAGATAATCTACACACACTTTAGGTGTGTCATTTTCATTGTCTCTAAGTATCCCCCAATTTACACATTCTAGTATCTAGACTTGGTTGTCGTTGATCTACACTGTGATTCTCAAACTTTCTAATTTCAAGGACCCCAAATGTAGTTTGGACATTTTTTATTAGGTTTGATTCAGTCCAATATTATCGGTCCATTATACCTTTACTGTCTATGTACTGCATGTATGGAGTGAAATTCAAATTCTGATCAAATAAAAAATATTCTGCAAACACATGGCAGAAGGGGACAAGCTTCCACACACACTTGGTGCTCTCAAGCAGCATGTCCTAAGAGCCCATATCCATGCAGGCCAGAGTGTGGAGTCAGGCACACATTGCTCAGCAGGAGTTCCTTGACCCACTCAACTATGGCTACTACAAGGACGAGGATGGCCAGCTGAAACCAGTTACAACTGAGTCCTCATGTGTCTTTTTAGATTACCCATTTCAGCAAAGCCTTCACTACAAACTGTACAAGAAAAGGGCTTTTCACCTGTATGAGTCCTCATGTGTGATTTTAGATTACTTGTGTTAATAAAGCCTTTACCACATACTATACAAGAAAAGGGCTTTTCGCCTGTATGAGTCCTCATGTGTATTTTTAGATCACCCTTGTGAGCACAGCCTTTACCACAAACTGTACAAGAAAAGGGCTTTTCGCCTGTATGAGTCTTCATGTGTGATTTTAGACTACCCACTAGACTAAAGCCTTTACCACATACTGTACAAGAAAAGGGCTTTTCGCCTGTATGAGTCCTCATGTGTCTTTTTAGATCACTTGGGCTAACATAACATTTACCACATACTGTACAAGAAAAGGGCTTTTCCCCTGTATGAATCATGGTGTGTCTCTTCAGATGTCCCTTTAGATTAAACATTTTGCCACCCTCTGTACAACTAAAAGTTTTTATTCCTGTGTGACTCCTCTTGGAGTGAGTTTGTTTCGATGATTTCAGGCCCTCGGACAGCTTGCGGCTCAAAGACAGTCTTTGTCTACCAACATTGTGTGTGTTTAGGGATTTCAGTGTGTCTGACCGATCTTCCATGGACTCCTCCCAGTCATCACTGTCTTCAGTGTCCGATTCAGAACAGTGTGAAGAGAGGAGCTGGTCATCACTAGTTGGTTGTGATGTTCCACAGTCCTCTACATCAGCTTGTGTTTTCATGTGTTCAGTTGAGGTGCTGGCTACAGGCTCTATGTCTCTGTTTTCATCATCACCTTCACTTTTCACTGCTAGTAATGTCAACGTTGACCCACCAGCCTCTTCTGGTCTTTGAAGTAGCTCCTCCTGTTCCTCTTTAATCTGTGGTTCCTCCTGGACCAGACTGGGGCTCCTCTCCTCTTCAGGTGAAACCTGCTCTTTACACACAGGGACATGCAGGAAGTCTGGGAAAAATATATAATGTGACTCTATAAAAGGTTTGAATCTTGTACCTCCACTGCAGTACCTCAGTGCAGAGTTGTGGCTGGAAAAGGTATCAACAGATTACTCTTTCCCCACATCTTCCAAATTTTTTATTTGATGGTGCGCTGACTGCGCAAATAGTGTGGTCGTTGTTTGTTTACATTGCAGCTCTCAGAGAACATGCGAGACAAACTGAATGAGAGGCGGTCCCTGTTATTTTGAAAGTAATGACTTGTAAATGTTAGATAAGTGAGTATTCTGCAGCAGGTTAGTTAATACTGAAGTAGAATTAACTGCAAAGCTTCAGTGAACCCATTAATAATTTTAGATGTAGTCTCATTGTTAATGCTTAAATCGATAACCAATTCATATCGGTTCATCTTTACGCCCTCAGTACCGGCCCACTTTCTCCAATAAAATAAATAAAGAGAGAATGCTTGAAACTTACTAAGATCTAGGTGGTCTTCAGGTTCCTGTTTCAGTCCTGGCTGGAGAACTGATCTTCACCTGCAGACTGGACTCCTCACCCTGGTCTGGAATGAAGGAATACAATAAATACTTTAATAATAAGGACTTTGTGACATGAATAAGGACTTTAATAATAAGGACGTTGATGTGACATGAATAAAGACTAGACTATGTAGAGACTATAAAACTATAAGATATTCATCATATTACATCTTATAAACAACATAACACTCCTGTATAAAACTGAACCAGACTAAATTGATTATTATAATCAATTTTATTATAAATTATAAATGTAATCTCAAAATGAAAGAACTTCTAGCAAATCAGTTTTTTTAAATTCATATTTGAAACAACCAATCAGTTTGATAACAGATTTATGATCCTGAAATAGAACACAAGTAGGTATATTATTGTTGCCGTCAGGTGGAAACCTCTTATTTCCAAAACTGTTACTTTTCAGAATTCTATTTCAAATAGTAGTAAAAATATCAGATCAAAACCTTGTAGATCGGCTATTTAGGCTACTTTTGTGTGATAGTGGCGTTCCGTGTCAATGTCATTTTTTTTTTCCATTTACACGGCATGTGAAAGTTTTGCTTTCACTACTAATTTGAAGGTAAGGGTCTATGGAACAATTTTGGACTGAGGGTCAATCACCCGGATTAAAAATTGGCCTCTAGGGGGCGTCGGCAGTTGCCAACCCCCCACCAGCCCTAGCAAAATATTTTAACTGTTGTCACTTTTGATTGGATTATCCGATCTGAATATATGAGATATGTATGGAATCAGGATCAGGAGTAGATAGATGCAGGGTTACATGCATTGATGTAGTCACTTTAGTAATGCTTAAATCAATAACCGATTCACATTGGTTCATCTTTACACCCTTGTACCGGCCCACTTTCAACAATAGAATAAATAAAGACTGAGCGCTTGAAACTTACTGAGATCCAGGTGGTCTTCAGGTTCCTGTTTAAGGTGGTCTTCAGGTTCCTGTTTAATAGAAACAGTCCTGGCTGGAGAACTGATCTTCACCTGCAGACTGGACTCCACACACTGATCTGGAATGAAGGAATACAATAAATACTTTAATAATAAGGACTTTGTGATATGAATAAGAACTGTAATAATAAGACTTGATATGACATAAATAAATTAAATTAATGAATAGGATGTAAGGGTGTCACGATACTCGATACGTATCGAAATCGAACCGAAAATGACGTTCGATACAAATCAAAAGCCGTACCGCTTCCTTTAAGTCAAAAGTCTGGCAATATTTTGGCTTCCCAGTGAATTATGAGGGCACCCGACGCGTTGTTGACAAAACGGCTACCGTTTGTCGATTATGCTCCACATTGATAGTTGCTCCGTCTTCTCTTTTTCCCCTCTACACCTATACCTCTCGGCCAAATATAGCCGATCTACAAGCTCACAACACCTCGCAGCGCGAGGCGTTGTGAGCTTGTAGATCTGCTACTTTTGGCTAAAGTTCACCTCAGAAAAGGGATGGGGTTAAGGTAAAAAAAAAAAAAACCTGTTGAAGACCCCTGGCTTAGCTTATTATTCACATTTCTTGTTTGTTAAAGCTCTTACCTGTTCAAACAATGTGAATATACTTTAAGATGTTTAAGAACATGTAGCCAAATAACAGTTGTCTTTGGATCCTTATTTAGATGTATTTACATTTTATTTAGTTATAGAGCTTCACAAGAATGTTGTTGTTAACTCATCTTAAAGAAGAATCTGAAAATAACAGTTGTTGTAAGGGCATAAAACCCTTTTTGTTATTCTCATTTGATATTATTCAAATAAAAGGGACTTATTGAGAAACATGTGTTTTTCTTTACAAATCAAGACAATAGCCTAAATTAATAATCATGTAGCCCTCAAAGCTGAGTCATCAATCTCAGTCATCAAAACGGAGTCTACTGACTGGTCTATTGATCTACAAGCAATGATCCCCAAAACAGATCTACAACCTAACAATCCCTGCAGTGTGTAGTTTGGTGTAGTGTGTGTAACTGACATAGTGTGTAGTTTGGTGTTGTGTGTCTAACAGATATACCTGCAGTGTGTAGTTTGATGTGTGTGTAACAAACATACCTGCAGTGTGTAGTTTGATGTTGTGTGTGTGACAGACATACCTGCATTGTGTAGTTTGGTGTTGTGTGTGTGTAACAGACATACCTGCAGTGTGTAGATCGATGTCCATATCTAAATTAATGTCCAGCAGTTTGCTTTGTTTCTCCAGCAGAGTTTCTAGTGTCTCTATCTCTCCCTGGAAGAGTTTGCAGATGAACTCTGCAGCCGCACTGTGGTGCTCCAACACAAACACTCTGACAAGCTTCACACAACAAACATCAGCACCACGCTGCTGTTTGTCCAAAACACACAATATCTCCTCTCCCACCGACGTCATGTGTTTATTTATCTTCAGCCGTACAGACTCCATTTGACACGTTTTTACCTCCTTATGACACGTTTTTCACCAAGATCATAGAGTTGTTATTCTATATTGTGGTGCGCTATGACCTTCATTTTACAGCTATGTTTATGACTCGCACTTAGTACTTCCGGGGCAACATGTTTCACACATGTCAAGGAACTGTTGCCATAATGCCTTTCGCCACCTGGTGGAGGGGGTGTGTAACTGTCACTGAAGAAAGAAAGAGATAGAAAGACAGACAGACTCATTGATTGATTGATTGATTGACAATAAAACATTTAGCCTAAAAGGCCAACACAACAAATGTCCACTCTTGGGGACTTGTTTCCATTGTGGTCCTATGTATTCAATTCATTGACAGATCATAGAATATGATCACATTAATACATGTCATCAACAAATACAAACAGCTATATTTAGAGAGGAGAAAAAGGCGGCAGTGTAGCCTATGAGAACTCATTTCAATGGGAAATACTATCTAACTCCTAAGATAGACAGATAGATAGACAGATAGAGAGAGAGAGAGAGAGAGAGAGAGAGAGAGAGAGAGGAGAGAGAGAGAGAGAGAGAGAGAGAGAGAGAGAGAGAGAGAGAGAGAGAGAGAGAGAGAGAGAGAGAGAGAGAGAGAGAGATGTTTGTCGACTACCTTTTTCACTGACAAAAATTAAACAAAAAAAACTAATAATGTGTACCGGACGCATTGCGAGCTTGTAGATCGGCTACACTATTTTCGGCACACAGCTAAGTATAGCCAAAGTCAGGCATTATGCCATCGTGGCCCGACAAAATACATTTTGGACGAACAGATGACAGCTTCCGTTCTCAGCTTTCTGTGTAGTTCCAGACTCTATAGCATTTGGAGATTGTGGAATAGTTGTCTGGCTACATGAGACTACTTGAGCACAGTCTTTAATGCTGTTATGTATCAACCCTCTCTCTCTCTCTCTCTCTCTCTCTCTCTCTCTCTCTCTCTATGCTGTTATGTATCATCTCTGTCTCTCTCTCTCTCTCTCTCTCTCTCTCTCTCTCTCTCTCTCTCTCTCTCTCTCTCACACACACACCTGTGTATGATTTTAAGTCCATAGCTAATTAGCCAGAGCCCACCTCTGGCTATGGGTGAGCTACTGTAAATCTGGGCCCCCAAATCTGAGGATCGGTGCCTATGGGTGGGCCGTGCATGTTTAGAGAGTGTTTATTTTAATGATTGTAATGATCAATCAATCCATTGTGTTCTGGAAATAAGTATCAAATAAAAACAAAACAATGAATTACGTTATCTTGTTTAAACTTAAAATAATCACAGATTTAAATCTGTTAAATCGACTAAAAATCTAAATACGTTAAGGAAAACACAACAGGCAATATTTCACACAAAATAAAAGCACACAACTGAGCTTGTTTTTGGCTCTGGGCTTCACAGGCCCATATCAAGTCCTTTATATTCCCTCTAATTCACACAACTTTATACTTATCTTATACTTATATCAGATCATATGAAATTAAGTTTGATCACTTAGAACAGTGGTTTTCAAAGTGGGGTCCGGGGACCCCACGGGTCCTTAAGGGGGTTCCAGGGGGTCCCCAGCCAAATGATTGATAGTTAGGAACCAAATAGACCCTTATGTGTCTGTAACTCCGAGATGAAACCAAATATATATTATGGTATACATATATATATACTCAAATTTCAAATCCAATTTGATTTACATTTGGCCATGTAACTCCATGTGACAAGATCTCTGGAACCCAAATATTTGTATTAGTAGGCATGATTAAGTAGTTATCTTGTTGCATTTATTTGCACATGTATGATGAAGATGAAGTATCAATCATTTAGCTGGGGACCCCCTGGAACCCTGTCAAGGACCCCTGGGAGTCCCCAGACCCTACATTGAGATCCATTGATCACATAATACTATTAAGTGATGTTTGATCACATAATAGTATGACAAAGGAAGAACTAACTAGAAACACCAGAAATACAGATACACTGATATCTCCCAGAGAACCAATGCAGATATACAGACCATTAACCATGACACCAACTAGTCTATCATCTACCTGCAGTGGACAGGACAGCACTGTGTGTGTGTGTGTGTGTGCGTGTGTGTGTGTGTGTGTGTGTGTGTGTGTGTGTGTGTGTGTGTGTGTGTGTGTGTGTGTGTGTGTGTGTGTGTTTGTTCTGTGTTGGGGTTCGGACTGAGAGAGAGTTTGGGATTTGTGTGTGACATAGGCTCTGAACAGTGAACACTTAACATCAACAGAACACATAGAACATTTCCGTTCCGTTCCGTACATATTGGCCTGTCCATAGATTTTTCTACATTGTCTATAGACATCTGTCGTCCATCCAATCATCAGTGAGGACATGACCACAGTATTTAATTCCCTTGCATATTAAAAGAGGACTCTCACACAATTGAAAAGCAGGGAAAGATTCTTTCCCTGAAGGTTATTTCTTGTGTCACCCACAAGACAGCCAGTGTTGCACCCATTTAACTGTATTGACAGGTCATCCATATAAACATTAAACAATACGGGGGATAAAATCCCACCTTGGCGTACGCCATTACTGACATGGAAAGGTTCAGAAATGCAATTGCCCCATTTACCTGAAACATGGGCATACCAAAAGACTAGTATTCCTACTAAATATTTTGGAACACCTCTATCAATCAATCATAAATAACTTCACATGATTAACTCTATCAAAAGCTCTGGAGGCATCAATAATACAGTAGAATTCTGGTTTCTGTATTTGTCAACTATCTCCTTTAAGGCATATATACATACATCAGTGCTATGTTTTCTTTTGAACCCAAACTGATTATCAGTAGTGAGAACACATATCTCCAGCCTAGTTAGGAGGATTCCTTCCAATATTTTAGACAAGACACTGGCCAGGGCAATAGGTCTATAATTGTCCATGCTATTTAGCTTCCCAGCCTTGTCTTTCAGGACAGGCACCAACAGAAAATACATAATGGATTCAGGAAGGACACCATGAACCATGAGGCCTGTGAAACACATAGCAAGCAGTTCTGCAGTAAGACAGTCCAGGCCACAAGCCTTGCTATTGTCAAGCAAAGGGCAGCATTGGGAAGGAAGTTTTTGGCCAGTCCAGGGATGAACGTAGGGGAGTGATAAGGATTTGGAGGCCCCTCCCGCTCAAGAGAAGCATTTCAAATTACATTCTCAAAATGCATCTCAAACGGCTTGCTTCCAACATCGTTCTGAGGAGTATATATTTAGATCATTAGTTTATGTCTGCATTTCTGCAGGTTATCACACATACATCTCAGCAGCTGTTGAGTCCAGAGACATATAGTAGAATGCGCAAAACAACTTTGATAATTTTGCGCAGTATACAGTCTAAACAGATTTTTTGACAAGACAGACTGGCGCCAGTGTTGACAGGCAGGCTGAGGGAAGAGGTGGCATGGTGTCTCCAGAGAGGAAGAACAAAGCTTTAAGCTCTTGACAGTCAGGCGAATCAGACAGCCAGAGGACGTGTTTGTCTATAGGCTATATATTTGAGTATGAACTAAGAAGGCTAAGTAACATTTCACAAGTAATATTTTGTTTATTTATTTATTTTGGATATTTCAAGATCACACCCCCACCATCCACCTTAAACCCATGTAGACCTGGAAAGCCAACATGATGTTATACCTTTCAATCCGGGACAGCATGTGTAATTAGCGATGTAATAACCTTGTATCTCCCAAAAGTTTTGTAATTGCTATTTTAAAACCATTTTAAAAGAGTGAAAATAGCTGATCTACAAGCTCACAATGTGTTGACACGTTGTGAAAAATAGGATTTAGAAGGTGTTTTTAGAATCGGACTCAGGTCTAAATGTGTCTTGAATTGTATTTATATTCCAGAAACGGAAAAGGTTGTAGATTAAAACATGGATTTTCATTTTTTTCATTTTTAAAACAAACTTTAATATGTTTTTTAAAAGAAGTACAAACAATCAATTATAATTAGCATGGTACTCGTATATTGGTTGTGACTATAGTCAGGGGAAAAACATATTTTTAACATTACCTCGTAGTCCTCCTCCACAACTCCTTTGTCTATCTCACTACTCCCCTTTTTGGACATGAGTTGCTGGAGGTTGTGGAAGTGTTTTTGCACTTTTGGACCAGTGCATGGACTGGAAAAAAGAACTGTAACACTGTCAACAGTTTCTTCCATCTCGGGCAGTGTGGCACATTCTGCAAGTAGGCCAAATACATGCATGGCCAGACTGTAGTAGTGCTTTGGGACACTATAGGGGAAAAGAGAGACTTTAAATTATTTCTTATATTTATTTAAAAAAACGTATACATTTATACATTCAGCACAAACATACTGTATCTCACCTTTTCTTGCACAGGTCCTTCGCATTTTTGACAATGTGACTCAGACAGCGATGGATGATCGGGAGGTCAAATGTGCCTTTACATTGTCCTGTAATGATGTTGTAGTACCTCTGCTGGAGTTCTTCAAGGCTTAGCCTACAAAATGTCCAGGAAATCGCCTGAAGGAGGACAATGGATCCATCGCAAATGATCATGGCAGGTCTTTTAAAAGTTTTATTGCCATGCAATTTTGCCAGGTCTGTCTGGAAGGACTGTAAAAAGTACAGGACTGACGCAGTAGTGTGGTCAGGTCACATGTCAGGAACGTCGCCACAGGTAGAGGGGATGCACCTTTTGTTGGGTTTCGCACTATCAACTCGTACACGGTACGACGGAGATTTGGGGTCTTTCCGAACAATGCTTCCTGTTGCATCCAGATAGACCACGTCAGTCTTGCATCTGTCAAAGAAGACTGACAGAGTCTTCTTTGACCCGAGCATCACACCTTTTGGGTGCATCAGTACTCTCTGCAGCACTTCACTGTCACCTCCGGTCTTTGCTTCCAACATTTTCTGCAGACTTAAAATTTCATTATGATCTGCTCTTTCCCGTCTCCTTACAGAACATGAAATATTCTTTAGAACAGATGGTGTTGGAGCTTTGTCTCTGCATCCAGAGTCCATGACCTCCTCTGAGATCTCTAGCAACTTCTCCAGATAAAGAGCCCTGGGGAGCTTAGTATGCAGTGCCTCTGCAACTGATGTACGTGCATGGGCACGCACAGGCCTTTGTTTTAAGTCATCTGCATGGTGGGAAACTTTTCCACCAGAGAATACAACGTTGGCTTTCAAAGTTGCGTCATCGTCTACGGTCACCGCAACTTTTACCGGACAGTCATCCATGCGGCAATAGCCTTTACAGGTGAACAGCTTTCCCGTTCTTACCGAGTACTTTGTCTTCACTGCATGTCTGTTGAAGCCGAAGCTGCATAAAGGGTGGATGGTTTCGATGCCATCCTTTATAACATTTGTCCACTCCAGACCAACACATTGTCTTTTTTCTTGTTCCTGTCTTAATTCCTGCCATCGCGTTTTGTCGATGTAGAAGAAGCCACTCTTTGGCGCATCCCGTCTGAAGAATGCCCCTTTCTCAGAATCCTCTGGCAGCATGTACCTCTGATACCGATGGACTCTGTAACCCAAATAGTTGGGGGGGGGGGGGGGGAATAAGATCAGTAAGAATATATACACTTGTATATGCAACATTCAATAAGTATATGGTCTCCACAAATGTAAATGTCCAGACATGCTTGTCTCAGACCATGTGTTACACATTTTGCTCCAAAGAAAATGATCCTCATATCAATTGGGCCCATTGCCATGTGTGCGGCGTTCATTCTTAAGATGAATTCTTATGATTTGGTATCTGTTATGACAACAGGGCCTTTCAAATGAGTGTATGTGAGCATGTGTGTGACAGAGTGCACAGCCAATGTTTTCAATTAATTCCTGAAGTTCATTAACCTATTAACCTTTGCATATTGTCCAAAGGACCACAATTTATATTGCCTGACAACTTAGTTGTCCTTTGCTGTGTCAGATCCCTTCAATGCTAACTTTATTAGTTCTTATGGATATATGTGTAACGTATAGGCCTGTATATTAAGCATATTTCACTACAGTCAAGAACAAATACATGTTTTGCCTATGCCCAGTCAATCTCAATATTCATCTGTAATGGACAGTTAAAAGCGCACTTTTGGTTCAAGTTCAATTATTTCTAAAGATGCAGAAGCAGTTTGTGAAATCGTATGTAAATTCTTTGGTTGCAAAACCCAATAGCAGTGAATTAACAGGAACATTTGGGCAACTTACTTCACTCTCTTCATTCTGTGTACTCTCTAACTCCTGTACACCCGAAAGCTGGACTTGTTCCTCTCCACTCAGAGACTCGCCTTCAGTCGAATCATCCTCTCCACCAGGATCCTCTCCACTCTGTAATTTCAACATATCAAATAGCATAGCATTTAAATCCTACAAGTAATCACTCTTACTTTTCATATCACTCAACCCTGTAGTTAACACTGACCAAAGCTATTAATGAACCCTACTTCACAACAGTCAAAAACAACTTACTTCACTGTCTTCATCCTGTTTACTCTCTAACTGCTGTACACCCGAAAGCTGGACTAGTTCCTCTCCACTGTGAGACTCGCCTTCAGTCAAATCATCCTCTCCACCAGGATCCTCTCCACTCTGTAATTTCAAAATATCAAATAGCATATATTTGTATTCCTCAATTTCAGAATCCATATGACTGATGGCAGTTGCATTTTAATAAGATTTTTAAATAATCTTAAAAATACTGACACTTACTTTCCATTTCACTAAACCCTGTAGTTAACACTGCCCAACGGCAAAGCTATTAGTGAACCCTACTTCACAACAGTCAAAAACAACTTACTTCACTCTCTTCATCCTGTTTACTCTCTAACTGCTGTACACCCGAAAGCTGGACTAGTTCCTCTCCACTCTGAGACTCGCCTTCAGTCGAATCATCCTCTCCACCAGGATCCTCTCCACTCTGTAATTTCAACATATCAAATAGCATATATTTGTATTCATCAATTTCAGAATCCATATGACTGCTGGCAGTTGCATTTTAAATATTTTTAAAGAATCTTAAAAATACTGACACTTACTTTCCATTTCACTCAACCCTATAGTTAACACCGCTATTTAACGCAGCTATTAATGAAAGAGAGGCCCTGGCTTTGATTATGCCATTCCCCTGCTGGCCTGCTGTACTCACTCTGGGGGGAGGGACCACGTTGTCTGCTCCAGCAGACGACGATGCTGTGGTGCTCTGGGGCTCAGGGCTGGTGGTCCGGTCAGATTGGAGGGACGCAGACTGCTGCCCGCCTCTGACTGGAGACACATTCTGCTGGGGCAGATGCTCCTGGGCCTGTAGACCCTGCGGCAGCAGGGTCTGGGGAAGATTGGTAATGTAGAAAATTGTTATTATGAGGTTAAATGTGGATAATTGAGTAGAGAGACTCATTGTCACACAAATAAGGATGAAATTAACTACAACTAGCAAAGGTGGTTCTTCTTCGAGCATTTATCATTTCTTCTTAGGCCTTTCACGGCAATCAGACACTGTATTCATGATTTGTGGCATTTTGTTACAAAAATATGTTTTGCTAAATTAGACCTGCTGGTAACGCTATACCAAGGCCAATGTGAAAAGGTTGTCATTTCTTCCTAGGCCTAGTGGGAATATACGTGGGAAATGTAACAGAAATCGCAAGCTGCGTTCATGATTTGAGGCATTGTGTTAAAAACGGACCAATCCTGCAAACTTTGGAAGCCAATGTTAGCCAATTAGGATGGAATATGAAATATCGGACAGATCCATCAGAATCACATGACTATATAGATATTGTGTATCGATTTGCGTGATTTAATATCCAAATATGTGTTTGGCAAAAGTTGGCCTCCTGGTGGCCCTCTAAACAGCCGATTTGAAAAATGCAGGGCAAAGGTTTTTCCTTGGCCTCTAGGGAGTGTGCGTGCAAAGTGCACGCGGACACACAGATGGACGGACAAGGTGCAAAACATTGTATCGGCCATGCCTTTCGGCCTGGCGGAGACAATAACACTGACATCCTCAAGTAATTAATTAAACAGACACTGAACTTTTAAATGCCTTAAAGAAGTAGTTCACCCAAAAAAAAATTATGATAATGATTTTTTTTTTCTTTATGATATTTTCATGACCGGTGGAAATATGCTAATGTTACTGGTAGGAGACTCAAGAATCTCCTTTGAGTCTCCTACCGGAAAGACCGGAAAGGCCGGTCCTAAAATGATTGGCTTAGGAATGCAACAAAAACTAAAAAATCATGGGGTGTGTAATTGAAAAAAAAAGAAGTTTTTGGGGTGAACTACTCCTTTCAATCAATTATTATTTTTAATGAGTGTATGAATGCCCCATAATGAAAATTAAAAGATGAAGAATTAAATAAAAATTAGTGGGAAATCAAATTATGACTTTAGATGGAAAGTTGAGTAACAACATGCACTACTTCATGAATCTGTGGCAATTATTATTATTTTTGTAAATCATAGCTATCACAATATACAATATTGACAAATAAATAGATGTCATTCCCAGTGCTCCACATTAGGCAAATATGATCTGACGCAGAGTGCACTGTGCTTAACCTTTAAATGTTTTAAAAGTGAATGGAGCATGTTTTTCCTTAAAAAGAAAAAGTCTATACTTTGCATAAATTGCACAAGAGCAAGCATTCAACTTTGTAAGACTTTGTGATAGTTGATGTTGCCATTGTACTGCCTTTTTCCATTTTGGTTTTAAATAGACAAAAAAATTATATGAACAACAAGTTATCAACAACTACAACAACATCAACGACAAAAGACATAAATAAAGAAAGAAAGAAAGAGAGACAAAAAGAAAGAAAAAAAAACATATTAATAGGAGATTACCGTTGCATAAGCTTTTCGGAGCTTTTTGCGATTGTCTAGGGAGTTTGGAACTTTGAGGTCTTTGCAGACCGCCCCCCAAAATCCGTCTTGAGGATAATAGCTTTCTTCTCTGTTCTTTGTGAGCGCAATTTTATTTACGCTTGTGATGATTTCCGCCAGAGTCTTTGTCTGTTTTTGTGACAAAAAAAAAAAAAAGGAAAAGGGAAAAACTGTTATTTTGACAATACTTTCAGCTAAATAAAATGCTATTACAATGTAGCAACAGATGTATGCTTGGAATCTGAAATTCCATCATATAGGACACCACTTTAAAATTGTGATAATGGTATAGGGGTGTCAAACTCATTTTGGGGTGAGGGCCACATTGAACAAAAGGTGACTTCATGAGGGCCACAACCATGCAACCAGTCGCGTACGGCATGCACACTCGTCGCGTTTACGTACACAGCTGTCACTTGGCTTTGTTTTTCATCCTGTTTATTATTCAGAAGAATGGCTACTTTAGTTATTGACTTTCATTATTGGGATTACAGTTGTGGCCTACAAGTAATATGATGATTCAATTCCAAATACTGTCTGTATTTTTGTATTTGTAAATGGCTACAAAACCTTTTTTTTTATGAAGGCCTGCTTTAAAAAAGTAGACATTATTTATTAAAGTGATCAACAATAATGGTAATAGAGTTGATAAAGGGTCGTAAATCCTGCTCTATGTTATTTATAACTATTTGTAGTTAAACAGCTGAAAACCCAGTGTAAAAAGGATGAGACGAAATCAAAGACAGACACAGGCCGGTTCTCAAATTAAAAGGTTGACATTGTATTAAGAGAAAGAATCAGTCCACGAGGCACCGTACAGCAAAAATATCTCTCTGATATTACAAATACAGGCAATATTATTTATACACAAGTTGGAGTCCGGACATCAGATATAAGGTGGATCCTAACGATTGGTTAAGACCCTTAGACGTCAGATCATATCTGATGAGCTGTCAGGCATCAGGGTGTCATCATAATAAGTTGTTGTTCATCTTATAGTGTCCTTGTGTACAACTTTTGGTTCCATAAACAAGTTATTCCTTCGATATCATAGGACATGTGGCAGGTTTATCTGTGACAGGGTGACAGCTGACAGAGTAAATTAGTGACAATATCCCGGTCATACAGAGATATAGGTCATCGTACAGAGATACAGGTCATTAGGACATTAAATCACAAAGCGTTGACCAAGACATGTTTTTACTGATTGGAAACATATGGAGCCGGCACCAGATAGCAAATATGGAGCCAGCTACATGGCCTTGGTAGGGAAAGTACAGGACCAAAAAGACATCACTATATTAATTTGACTGTGAGACTCAGCTCCCTTATCAGCTACATCAGTCACTATAAGTGGTCATTTGTTGCTTTATAGAGACAACAATTATAATAGTTGATATTAATGTCATCATGTGTCTCGCTAGCCAATCACAGTGCTGAATAGAGTCAGCCAATAGAGTCAGCCAATCACAGTACAGCTAACTGGGCCAGCTGGGCCAATCACAGTACAGGAAACTAATACTAATGAGATGTCTCAACCCCACTTATAGGGGCGGTTACACCGCCCATAAACAGAGTGTATTACACAACTTTTACCATGCTCTTATTTGAAGGGGGAAAACAGCCTAGCTCGGTAAGGGAAATTAATCATTTTTTTAGCTGTAAAAACCTGCAAAGAGCAAATGAATACTGCATAGTTGTCCTTAACATTCCATTCAATCACCGTCTTCTGTTATCACAGCTGAGACCATTAATGGCTATAGGGCAGTCAGTGGGAGCAGCTTGAGGAGGGGCGGAGCAGAGTAGTCAATAGAGGCAGTATGCCTATGAATTCACTATTCTTTTAAATCATTTTGGTCTGGTCTGCGGATCACCAGTTTGAGGGGTGGGGGGCAAATGCTTTACATTATTTTTGCAAAAGTTATTGTTAAATAGTTAGTTACAATATTCAATGCCGAAGTATTACAATGAGTACTGTAAGTACAATAAGCAACTCACCTTTCCAAACACTTTAAAAGTATAAGTTCTGAAATACAAAACATATTTGATTACAAATAAAATACATACAAATTTACAAGACACCAATGACAAACCCAAAAATACTCATTTGACCAATCACATTAAAGTAAGCACACCTGCTGTTGTAACTGCCAAACCAAATGCTTTCCTCGGTTTAAAAATGATTGTACAGGCTCATTTATTTATTTTGTATTATTTTTATTGTTATTATATAGGTATATCAACAACTCAAGTGTCTTAACTCACATATTCCCATAAATAAATAACAGAGAGTATGGTACAATAGTTATGTCTCATGAGGGCTAGGTGCACAGTACAAACCAAAGATTGCAATTAAGAAAACATTTTTTATGATTTTTTGTGAGTTAAAGGTATCATGACATTCATTTTCACTTTTTTTATTTTCAATGTTTTATTTGGGGTTTTATGACCTCAATTACACCCAAAAAACCTGAACTTAGAACATTCAGTGGATTTTCTGTGGTCTGGGGTTTTCTGAATAATTAGGCTGAAAAGTAATCTAAGCTTGGCCCTTCGACAGTGAGGTCACAGTCGATTAATCCCGCCCACTCTCCTCCTCGCCCCTCCCCTCCCCTATCCTTTCCTTTGGGGGGGGCGGAGCAGAGGCGATGATTGACAGGCAAAATCCCTCACCAGCGACACCCGCAGGCAAAGATTTATTTTTTCATTGCAGTTGAAAAGGCTTTAGAAATGTGAGAGAAAAACACCTGCCATGGATCACTGGAATGGAATTTTCACTTTGTACACTTTTGAAGGACCAGGACAAAGACTTTGAATGTGGTGTAAAAGTGAATGTCATTAAACCTTTAATGAGTTTCAGCATTTTAGCCAATATAATGCAACCACCTTAAGGACTACAAACCATTGAGTGTCCCACACTTTATGTACCTAGTAGACCTCTAGACCTACTGCACATATAAACATATATGACCTTTAAACACATTTGAAATCAGAGGTATTTTTGTATACTAGTTAAATTATTTTTTGGGGAAAAGGCTGCTATTTGTCCCAAAGTGACTGCAAAAGACTGCTGATTGCAGTCATCATGATTTGTGTTGCCACTCATTTTAAACAAGCTTAGTGCTTCATGAGTTATCCAGTTCAGCAGACCTTGTATTGTGAATTGTACTTCCATGTACTGTTTCTCACGTCTTACAAAATAAAGTACATCAGTCAATCAACCATGTAATTTGATTAAAAAAGCTTTATACCCTGGTATATATTAGGGATGCCACAATCTGACCTTGAGCCTATTCGAATATTCGACAGCCCTGGCGAATATTATTCGATTATTCGACGGCGCCGCCAACCCCCCCCCCCCCGCCCCCCCCCCCGCCCCCCCCCCGTCGAAAAAAAAAAAAGAGACAAATTCAATCACGTTTGTTTTCTTTTACTGAAACGTTCATGTTCATGTACAAAGGGGCTCTTCAGCAGTACAACAGTACCACAATAACAATGATTTACAATCACAAAAAAATAAACCATGTAGTAGCCTGTATTTATAATTGCAGCATTGATCAATTCAATGAATGGCCTACTGAACGTGTGGCATGTGTGCGCGCATCGCGCGTCTTCAAATAAAGGCAATGAAAGGCACTTTAGAAATATAATTACAAATACAATGTTTCTTTTTCTTTTAAATTAGGCTGGTAGTTTAACAATCACGACAAAAACAATAGCATCACTTTACTTGCTTATGCATCAAAATAATAAATAAAAATAGCATTATACAGCCTATTATACAGTAATGCATTGAACATTCTAACAAACAGTAGTGAGTGAATCTTTTAGGCTATAGATTGAAAATTAGGCTCCAAATAATACAAATTAAATCAGCTTCACTTGCAACAAAGCGTCTTACTATTTAGTTCTTGTTCAAAAAGATGAGCTGGTCGACGTGGTCAGGGTGTAGGCGAGAGCGCAGCCGGTTAAGGATTAGTCCTGCCGCCGAAAAAACCCTTTCTGAGGGCACAGAAGTGGCTGGCACACACAAGTATGCCCTCGCAAGTTGTGCCAATCTCTCGTACTTTGTCTCATTTACTCTCCACCAATCGAGGGGATTCAAATGGGGGGCGATGCACTTTTCGTCACAGTAGTGATTAAATTCCATTTCAGGCGTTAAAGGTGTCTCAGAGTGGTATTCCTCGCCAAACAATGTTAGCATTGCAGACTTGTTGTTGTCGCGTCGTGGTCTCTTAGCCGCTTCTGCAGACGACGCCCCCGCTGATTCAGAGGAGTCCTCCTCGGAGACGGAGACGATCTGTGGTTCGTCGTCTGCTGGCTCTTCTCGTACGGTAACGGTTTGACTAAGCAGCGCCTTGACTCTGGCCTTGACCGCATCCTGAACCCTGGGCGCATCGGCAGCAAACTTTAGATGTTTATGTCGCGGGTCAAGAAACGATGCGATGAACGGGACCGTCTTGGCACTCTCCACGTCGTGGGGTTTCAGTCGCCGTTCCAGTGACACAGAAACGGTCTGCTTGTACTCCGCCACCTTCTTGGACTCGTCTGGAGCAACAGCCAGGTGTTTGGTCAGCAAAGTTGCTGTGACAGGATATATCATGGAGCTGGAAACCCCTGACTCTCCACACAGGGCAGTAGTAGCGCACTTCAGTGACTCCAACACCGGCAGCATCTCCTCCATCACAATCCAGCTGTCGTCTGTCAGGTCAAGGGTCCTAGCGTCAGACAGATTTGTGACATTTCGGTCCGAAAGAACCGCAGCAACAGCCCAGCGCTGCTCCACCAGGCGAGCGAACATGTCGTAGATGGAGTTCCACCTAGTACGACAGTACTGTATCAGACGGTGCTCTTCCAGATTTGGTTGATCACCCTGAATCAGAATGAGAATCAGAATTAACTTTATTGTCACATCATAGGTTAAGGTTTACAAAAGTAAAAAAAAAAAAAAAAGCAAACATGTGTTTTTATGCAAGCATCGTTTTTGTTACCATAAAAAATAGGGGGGGGGGGGGCAAAGAAAGAAAGAAACAAACCTGTTTTTTCTTGAGCGCCTGTGTTGCTACTGTGCTGTGGTTGAAATGTGACACAAGTCGACTGGCACCGGCGACAATGTGATGTATGGACTTCAGCTTGAATCCATCATTTATTGCGAGTTGGAGTGTATGGGCAAAACATGGACTTGAATCCCAATCAGAGTAGTCCTTGTTGGCGAGAGTAACATTGCTCGCGTTATCATGCACACACGCAGTGACTTTACCCGCTATCCCCCAGGACTCGGTGGCAGTGCGGAGCCCCTCGGCTATATTCTCTGCCGTGTGCCTTTCGGGCATGGCACGGGTCTGCAAAACCGCACTCTTCATCTCCCATTCACTATCGATATGATGGCAGGTTATGGTAACATAAGCTTCCGTTGTGAGTGCTGTCCACCCGTCTGTGGTTATCGCCACCTTTCTGGCAGTTGATAAGCTGCTGCGCAGATCTTCTGCCTTTTCAGCATACAGCTTTTCAATTCGTTTGGTCATTGTAGTACGGCCCGGGACCCTGTACTCAGGTTCCACGCATGCCATAAGCTCACAGAAACCCCCGCCTTCCACGAAACTTATTGGCAGCATGTCCTTCACTATCATTTTTGTGATAAGTGTAGTAATGTCGCCTGCACGCTGTCCATCACAACGACGTGGCCCTGACGTGTAGTTGGTAATGGACGTCTGTCCAGCGTCTTTCTCTGACGTCTCTTTGGCATGTATCTTACTCAAATGCGCTCTCATTGTAGACGTCGAGCTGTGGTAGGCCAAAGTCTTTTCGCAGAGGTTGCATTTCACTTCATTTGGAGTTAACAATTCGAAGTAGTTCCACGTGGAACTCTTCTTTGGACGTGCCGCTTTCTTCATTTTTTTGTTGTGTTGCTTCTCATGGTTCTGTATCGCCTCTCAATCAATCGCACGTGTGACTGAGAGGGGGAGGGGAGGGGTCAGTGTGTGGCTGCACTGCAGCAGCACTCAGTCTGCACAGACAGCGCGTCTGGCTTCCTCCACTTTTCCGCCATTTACAATTATTAAGACTATAATATTACTATTATTAGTATTTATTAGCATATATTTTGATTGAAACTAAGGCATAAAAAAAAAAAAAAAAAAAAATATATATATATATATATAATTAAAATCGAATTTTAAAAATCATAATCGATTATGGAGACTGTAACGAATATTCGAAAAATCGAATAATCGGTGGCATCCCTAGTATATATAACATGTATAACGACGCAATGTGACATAGCTCTGTTTACATAATGCTGTACCCCCTCCGACTGTATATACGTTCCCCATTTTCAGCTATTTTCTTATTATATTTTGACACTTGTTTTGCCAATGTAAACGTATGTCCTTTCATGCAAATAAAGCTCCTTTGAATTTAATTGACTTGGCTGAAAATAGAATGCAGCCACTGCTATCAGTATGGGAGCTGTCCGGAGTGCTGAATGGAACAGCGGTCCTGTCCATATGTCGCTGTCTAATGAATTTGAATGTGACCATGCAGTGCATTTGATCTAACGCTGGCCAGAGAGTCAAAGTACTTCACATATGCGCATTTGAGCGCGTGCGTGATCACTTGCGCGTGCGCTTGCTTACCAGGGAATCATTATTGTATACCGTCTGAAAGAAAATAGACTAGACAACAGATAATTCAGTATGGCCGTATAGAGTAGGCCTATTTCAGTATCCCTTTATCCCTTTTTTATATTACAGCCTACATCAAATATATTATAATTTCAGTTATCCTACCAGTGTGTCCGTGGCAGTTACAAATATATTCTGTAATTATGTTGATGTTACAGGTGCCCATCTAGTATCTTAGCAATTAATACGTTTTTATCTTGTATGTTAGTCATTGCTATCCACACTGGTATGTAAGGTTTAAGTATGGGAATTTCACTGCCTGTAAAGCTGCTGCTGCTCTATTCGATGTGTTTGTGACAATTAAAGGGATTTTCACTTTCAAAAAAACTTTTGGTCATTTTATCGTCTACTCAGGCCTTTGTGAGCCCCCCAGACCGTTTTTAAGTTGCTTGATTCAGTATTTAGATATTTGATATTCATTTTATCAGACACGCCCCCTTCCTATACAAACCCATTATAACTTCAAACTCCATTTTTAACATGTTAGATTCATCAAAAACACCCGTCCTTGGTTCTGGTGACTCACCTTGCTCTCCTAATACACGAGGGGGCCGTGTTTTTTCGATTACTTTTTTCATTTATTTTTAATATTTATTTTGGAAAATGAAAAAAAATAGATACAATAAAGAAAATATATAATAAAAACTATATATAATATATAAAATATATATATTTTGGAGGTCCAGCATGACCATGCCGCAGTATTTGCCCGAGTCTACCTCACGTTTGATGTAATCGGTCAAATACAGTATGCATGTGTCAGTGGAGTGGGATGTTCTGAAGCCCGATTGGAATTCAAACAACAGTTTACGCTCGCTGAGGGAGCTGTTGATTTGTTCTTGGATTGATCGCTCTATAACCTTTGAGATGGAACAAAGGATGGAAACAGGCCTATAATTGCCAGGATCTAGTTTGCTTCCTTTTTTATATAGAGGGATTACTCTTGCCAGCTTGAATTCTTGTGGGACGTGACACTGACTGATGGATAAGTTTGTAATGTGGGCTACTATGGGAGCAATAGAGACCGCTGCGTCTCTGAGGAATCTGGTGGGGATGTTGTCAAGGCCGGTGGCCTTGTTTGGCTGTAGGGCGAGGAGTTTGTTTTGCACATCATCAGTCAATACAGGTTTGAAAGGGAAAGAATCTTTTTTAGCCCCTAGTTTCTCATAGTGAGCTTGAAGGTGGTCGGGGCCATACAGACCTGAATCCTGAGGGAGTTTGCTTACCAACTGGGTTGCAACTGTGGTGAAGAAACCCTTCCCACTGTCTTGCAACGGACCGCCCGAGGGCCCCCGCGGTCGGCCTCGCCTCGAGCCCCATCACGGGGCTCGGCGAGGAGATCCGTATGCCGTGGGGGGCGCGAAGACGCGCTCCGGAGACTCCGTTTTTCGAACGAGATTCCCACTGACCCAGCGAAACCATAGCCAAGAGAAATGTTATCGGCTCAGGCCATAGAGGGAAGAAGACAATCCTCAGCGAGGAAACAAGACCCTGCTAATGGGCATGATAACCTCTGCGGCAGCGCTTGTACCACCAGGTACCTGCGGTCCGTAGGCCGCGGGACCCCCCGACTTATCGCCCGTCGAGGGGCGCTTAAGAGTGGGTCCACGGGACCGGCCGGTCCCTGGGCCGGGTCGAGGCCTCCCCGGGGGTCCCTGGCCGGGGAGGCCTGAGCCGACCGGCCGAGTGGCCAGGGTTGAGCCTCTGGAGCCAGGGACCCTCCGGCTGTCGGAATCGCGGGGCGTCGGAGCCGCGGGGCGTCGGAGTAGTGGTGTGCACCCCCACCCATCTGACCACTTAACTCATCAGCTGACAAACTGCCAACTTAAGTGGTCAGATGGGTGGGCCGCAAAAGTTTCTGAAACTTTCAAGTAGACCCTGATCTGAAAAACCTTGCGAACCATTGCTCTAATGAGCTTCTTTTGGGATGTCTGTAGTTTAGTTTTTAATGAGTTCTAGGCGACCGCAAGGTGCATGCATAGTCAAAATAACATGGTCTAAATCAACTAATGACGTTGTCTGTTTGTTTAAGTGTCTTCTAACTGTCTACTGTGGTTCATATTTCATTGTTTTTATACAGTACAAACGGCCAAGGAGCCTGCCATATCCACTTCTACTGAAGGATCGGACCCTCAGTACCTCGCTCACTCAACTTCAGAATCCAGCTTATCTTCGGATGAAAAAAAGAAAAAGAAGAAGAAGAAGAAGTCTAAGAGGAAGAAGAAGTCGTCCAAATATTCTCAGTCTTCATCCACATCATCTTCCTCGTCGTCCTCATCATCATCATCATCATCATGATGAACTTCATCGAGTTTGTCTTAGCATGTGGACCAGATGAGGTCGTGGCCAGGTATAAGAGGGTCCTGAAGGCATACCGGAAGAAGAAGTCGATGAGTCAAGCATGTAAAGTTGTGGGTGTTGACAGAAATACAATAATCTTAAACGCTCCAATTGCGGAGCTCGCAATTGGTGCCCTGGAAAGATTTAAGGAGCTCATGGCCTTGAACACAAAACGAGAGAAACTCGCAGATTTTGCTCAACGGTGCCACAGGGCGATTATAGGCACTTCTGATATAGAAGCAACAGTAGTGGCCCTGAAAAAGGCAGGGACTCTGTTGCCCGTGGGAAAGGGGAACTTTTGAGAACTTTGTATATATATTTTTTTTTTGGGTTGACGTGTTTTTAAAATAAGATTATTTTTTTTGTAGTGTATGCTTTTAAATACATTTATTATTTAGTTAAATAAGTAGTTCACCCAAAAAATATCTATTTTCTATAAATTACATTGAAGCATTGAATTCATGGACCTTTTTTAGTTTGTCGCAGATAACCGTTGGAAAGACAATGTATCCGGTAGGAGACTCAAAGGAGCGCTCGGGTGGCGCAGTGGTAAAGTCACTGGAGGTTGTGAGTACCCCCACCGTGGTGCATCCGGCTTTGTCGAGCGTCTAGACGAACACAATTGGCCCGTGTTTGGGGGAGGGAAGCCGGGCGGGGAGGGTGATATGGTCATTGCATGTACTCCTACGGGCTGGGGCGGCACCTGTCAGCGGGGAATGTTGGGCGGGAGGAGTAGGATGAAGGCTCTTCATCCTCCTGGCAGGTGAGGTGATAGGATACGACAGCAGTGACAACACAAATGTGTGTGGGGAGGAATCAATTGGCATAACGACTAAATTGGTGAGAAAAAGGGGTAACTATAAATTTAGCTACTATAAATTTATTTTAAAAAAGAGGGGGGGCGGGGGGAGTCTCTTTGAGTCTGTTACTGGAAATACACCCGGTCTTCAAATTATTGTCTCTGGAATGTGTAAAAAAAAAAAAATCCATAAATTCAAGGCTTCATGGGGTGTGTAATTGATAGAAAATAAGTCCTTTTTTGATTGAACTATTCCTTTCATTTCATTTTACTGGGATTTAGACACGTGACAAACCACTCAATTTATTATTTCTAACCAGTATGCTAGCCTAAAGAATGCCTTGAAACAGTGTGCATTAAAGCCAAAGTCGTCAGTTTTGTCATGGAAAATGGAGCATTGCTCTGACAAAGTTTTTAATTATTTTGTTTTTCAACTTAATTTTTTCCATTTGGCCTTTCGTGGTTCAACCAAAACAGAAAACACTTATGCTAGCCTAAAGAATGCCTTGAAACAGTGTGCATTAAAGCCAAAGTCGTCAGTTTTGTCATGGAAAATGGAGCATTGCTCTGACAAAGCTTTGAATTATTTAGTTTTTTCACTTTATTTTTTCCATTTGGCCTTTCGTGGTTCAGCCAAAACAAAAAACACTTATGCTAGCCTAAAGAATGCCTTGAAACAGTTTGCATTAAAGCCAAAGTCGTCAGTTTTGGCATGGAAAGTGGAGCATTGCTCTGACAAAGCTTTGATTTCTTTTTTTTCACTTTATTTTTTCCATTTGGCCTTTTGTGGTTCAGCCAAAACAAAAAGCACTAATGTTTATAATGCAATAAATCATCTTATTATTTTATATATGACCACAGACGGTATGTAAATTATATGTGCACATGTGACATTTTGGCCCCTGTTTGCTCTTGAATACTTATCATGCCTTTTAAAGGGCTACTGCCCAAAGCTACTGAGTTTTTCTTAGCTACACCAGCTAGTCCAGTGTTACTTAGCACTGGAATTTTGTTATATTAATATTTCTACTGTTTTTTTTTTAGATCAGACAAACATCACTGCCTGTGAGCATGTGTGAATTTGTCTATTGTGCCTTTTGTGTGTATGTTAATAGTTCATAGTTTGTGCATTTGGAATACTTTTCATAGTTTGGGAATCTGGATTTAGAGGAGTGCCTTCAGTGGCAACTGATGATTGAAAATGGATGAGAAGAATGGGTTTTATTGGTAGAGGCCCTTGTTCAGTGAGATGGAAGAGACTTGCCTGTGTCTTTTTCAAATGCCAGTCGCTGCTGTGTGAAGTCATGCATCTAAAAAAAGACAGAGGTAGTCATCATAAGATGGAAAGTTCTGAATTCAGATGCTTGTGGGCACCTTAACATGATACTGCCGGTGTTACAATCCTTAGCCTTTCCCCATGTTGTGTTTTTTGAGAGAATGTTTAATTTGTTATGACGCTTGCTAATTTTAATTTATTTCATGCATGATTGCCCCCTAATTCACCCAGAGAAATAATTTGGTTTTGACAAACTGCTGAGTGGCGAGCTGTTCAGCAGTTGGTCACTATCCTGTTTGAAGATGAAGACTATCTGCTTTGGCCATGGTACATGTAGCTGCATTCCTGCAGAACTCGGCATCACACGTTCGAATAGTATCCATAGATACGGATAGATGGCCATTGTTTTGCTCTGTCCTCAGAGTTTATTCGTCATGTTCCTCCTCACACCTCTTTAGGAAAACTGCCTTATTCAGTTAAACATCCATCATATTGTATGGTTCACCTTCAGCCCAATTATTTCTCATGTATTATATCACAAGTCACCACTTTCAGTTTCATCTAAAGATTAATTCTCTGTCTTCTCGCGTTCACAAACCACAGATGAAAGAAATAGCAAGAACCACAGTTTCACAGAGTACACTACACTACTGGAACATTTCCTCCCACAGTCTCACGCAGACTTGAACTCTTATCTTGGGTTACAATTCCCTGTTCTATGTATGTAACCATCATGTCAGTTGTTTCAATCCATGTGAATTTCAAAGTGGAATACTATATTTTCAATCCAGTTTTGTCTGCTTTGTTATTAGTATTTTTTGTATTGCTATAATTGTATTTTTGTAAAATTGTACTTTTGTATTGCTATTGACGTTTTATTAAAAGTATTGTAAATCTGATATTTTGACTACTTCTGTGGAATTGAGGTTTGAAAATGTTAAAAAATATTCCTACCTGTTCAATGTGAGTGAAGCGACCTCAGAGGTTTTACATTTCTTATTTAAAGATAATCGATATATATATATATATATATTTTTATGTTGTTTTTGAAGTGTTGCACTTGAAGTACAAAAAAACTCAACCTCAGTCTGAAGTGTTTTTATGTGCTAAAATGTTTTATTTACATTTGAACACCCTTTACACCAGTGGTTCTCAAACATGTTATGTGGCTGTACTGAGCCAACTGTACTGGACATCTCCGACATCTCCATGTAAGCACTGGTTATGGTTTGATAGCAACTTAAGCATTGCAGTAACAGTACGCTATATTAAACATGCATTTGTTATTTTGGGTAAATGATATACAAGTTAACGTTTTACTTATAACAAAACTATAGCTAGACACCTGTTTCATACCTCAATCAGCTAAATAAGAGTGGGGAATAAGCATTCCAAAACAGCAGGTGGCACTGATGTGTCGTTAACACTGACAACAACAAAAACGGAAGTGATCATACCTGTATGACATTTGGAGGGAAATACGAGCACTGGTACATTCTTCTGCTGCTCTGCTCGTAGAAATGGCGTTGAAAGACAAATTACGCAAATTTGTATTTGAAGGTGAATCCACCAAAAAAAACTTAAGGTTGATTAAATATTTTCAAAAAATACAACTTCTGAAGGAACACATGAAATGTCGTCTTTGCAGACAGAAGATGACTCTCACAAAATGTAGAGTAAAAAAACATTACAGTTGGTAAGTATTTATTCAATACAAAGTATTTTGCCTGTACGCTTTTTAATTCAATTAAGCATACAAACGGCACCATTGAACAGGCAGTTTGTTTGCATTTTTAATCAGAATAGGCATATGCTAGTGGTTCTCACCATTTTTCATTTAAATAACCCATTTAGTCTGCATTTGAGACATGGACCACCATTTGATGAGATTTAACATCTCAGACCCAAAACTTAGAATATTTTATTTTTGGATATGAATTTGTCCACAATTTTGTGCTGTATTGATGTGTTAAGAGAGATAACAGGAAAATGTTGATCAAAATAATTATTCTATATTCTCTAAATATAAGGCTAAAGCTCATTGTATATTAAGCCTGGGGGTTCCCAAAGTTGGGATCGCGGGACACTGACGGTGCGGTCTCGAAATTAGTTAGTCAAAAAACAAAAAAATGAATGAAATACAATCAAAAAATATTACAAATAGTACATTTTACCCATCACATTAGCAGTGTTGGGTAACGTGCGTTAGTAACGTAACGCCGTTACGTAACATAATATTAGCGAATTGCTGTAACGGGTAATATAACGCATTACTACGAGGAGAAGCTGTAATAAATTATTAAAATGACACTACCTTACTACGTTACTTTGTGCGTTACCCACCAAAGTGAAGTGGAATATAAAGTGCTGACCTCATGGCCACGGATGTTACAATTATGTACGTTCTATCAGAAGTACCCGAATATTCTGAATTGTTAAATAGAAAGCATTTTAATCCTATTGGTGGCCATTTCCCCCGTATTTTCTCCATATGCTTTCAACTATGTGACCCTATCTGTTGGGAGGTGTATTGCACTCTGATACATTATAACTCTATGAGAAAATGGCCACCAATCGGATTAAAATGATTTTTATTGAACAATACGGAAGATACGGGAACTTTTGAGGACCCGAACATAATTGTAACATCCGTGGCCATGGGGTCAGCACTTCATATTTTAAATGTGAACGTTTATGTAGATGTATGGGTCCTTGTTCTGTGGACTTAAATTACAAAAAAGAAAGAGGCTTGTGTCTTGTCATGTCATTATAGGCTACATTATAGAAGGTATATGTCTATTTATGAATTGATTAATTTAAGTAAATAAATTGATTCATTAATGTAATTCATAATCCTATCTTATCATTCAATGCCTGCTCATCTGCCATCTCTGTGTCCCAAAAAAAATTGTGGGCTAATAATAATAATACAAAATCAAGATTCTTTAATTGTTCAATTTTTCTTCTTTTTTCTTTTAAAAAAACTAAAAAGTAATATGTAATATTAATATATTACTGTTGCTCAGACAGTAATATGTAACAAAATGTATTAAAAGGAAGGTAATAAGTAATAGTAATATATTACTAAAATAAAGTAACTTGCCCAACAATGCTCATTAGGTACCGTAAATGTGATTGATTGAATTATATATTAACAATATTATTAACAGTACAAGTAGTAGTCCTACAGTCAAAAGTCATACTAAAATACATTAGAATTGCGGACCGAACGTGCAAGATTATGTGCATAAATTACCTCCAGGGCTAGGTGAGGTCTTGAGTCAATGGCTGCTTTATTTTGGGGTCGCGGGCTGAACATTTTGGGAACCCATTAAGTAATGCAGTTGTTAAACAATTTAACTATTGAGAGTGTAAAATGAAACGGGTCCATTTGGTTTCATTTTACATGAGTTACAGACATAAGGGTCCATTGAATACCCTCAAGGACAACAGGTGGTCTCCGGACCACTGGTTGAGAACCACTGACATATGCCTTTGTCAAAGCAGCTGAGAATAGTGAACCAGTGGCCAGCAATTAATGTCAATAGCAATTTCTGCTTGATTAGACTTACTAAAATTACGTTTTTATCTTTTCATTGGTGTAACTTAATGTGGGCAGGTTTATTCTACATAAATCTTTATTTTAATCTAGTTTGTAAACTGCATCTACAATCTCTTTAAAAACTACACTTTTCTTTGCTTTTTCTAAGGACATGCCAGCGAAAAGTTCACAGAGTTCACCTGTGAAGTCGATCAGGCACAAGTCCTTGTTTCAAGGGTCCAGACTTTCACTGTTTCAGTGGATGCAGTACATTTATCGGTAAAACATTTTAGACAGTTACATGATTTTAGGGTTTTCCATTTTTTATAAGAGAAATGTATTGAACTACACCTGCAAATGTATTATGTGCTGTATGTGTTTTACAGATTCGCACAGGGCCTCCGTCTCAGGCAGGTGGACATGATGGAGGACAATATTGCTGCCAGCAGTGCAAGCCTGTCGATGATGTCGAAAAAAATGAGGAAGATTTGTAGAAGGGCTGTGGAGAAGATGAGGCGAAGAACAGGACAGCTCATTGGCAGAAGAAGAGAGATTGCCGTAATAGATGAAAGTCTCTTCCGCCGTAAGAGAAAGGTGTGTAGAGTTGCAATCAAGCTGTCATTCTGATTGAAAAATATTTAAACTCAACTACTGGGCTCGACATGTATCTTGAATGGATTTAGTTCTCAGTTGCCACACGTCCACGACTGGTTTGAGTCATTTGGATTACATACAGTCGACATGTTTTTCTCTTAGCTTTCTGTAAAAAAAAAAAAAAAAAGGTCTTCAACCTTTTCAGGCCAAGGACCCCTTAGCTGAGAGAGAGATGAGGCAGGGACCCCACTACATATTGTCTGAAATTGTGTTGCAGTATAAACATTTTCATATATTTTATTAATGGCTCCATTAACTTGTTTGACAACACTTATCATCAGTGTTGTGTAAATGAAATTGTTTGTTGCCACATATTTTCTTTAAAAGATTATTAATTCGGACAATATTTTGACACTTAAACCCTCAATACCGTGCCGCTTTACTTGGTCTGCTCTTTTCCAGAAAAAGAGCCTAGAGTCTACGCCAAATTCATTTTCCTGAAATATTTTCCGAACTTGAAGGTCACAACGCATCACAGTGGACGCTCTTGTGAGCTTGTAGATCGGCTATTTTCGAATAATGTTCTAATTAGAACATGATGTTATATATAATAAGATAATGATGCTTGGGTTCAACTGGTTAATTAAGTTCATAGCAAACAAAGACTTGGGGGGGGGGGGGGGGTGGGGGGGCAAAAGTAACTATGAGGACCCCTAGAGAACCTGGACCCCCTATTGAAGACCTATGCTCTAGTCTAAAGGATGGTCGCTAGCATCACACATTGAGAATTGTGGATCTAAGACCTTCTTAACGCATCCCTCTACTGCAGTGCGTTGTGAGCTTTGCATGCAGACAAATATAAATCAGGCAGAACCCTAACCCATGTGGTTGGAAAAGTGAAGCCCAACATTAATTATGGATAATAAGGTTATATCCTAAGATTAAAGAGTATTTGAATTTGTAAAACTGTCGATAGAGTGTATGTTCAAAAGTATCTTCTATAGAAGCCTAATGGTACTGGGGGCTGGCTCTATTCACTCTTTTCAAAAATCAAAGATTGGAACTTGACCTAACAACTTTTTTCGGTCATGAGTTGTGTTGTAGCTTTAATACATGATCTTGTGTTCTGTCTTTATTTTACTTATGAAGCATGTTTGTCTTGAAGTTGTAAATGACCGGAGATGTTCATTCTTTTGTTTTTCTTTATTTGTTTGTGTCATCACAACAGTATGCAAGAGGAAGAGTTGGTGAGACTTGGAGGAGGAAGAAATGGGTGTTCGGCATGGTTGGTGTGCAGCAGAACCAGAGAGCCAAGCCAGTGCTGCGGCTTGTGGAGAGAAGAGGTCGAAAAGACCTTCTCCCTTTAATTCTTCACCATGTGAGGATAGGTTCGACCATCATGAGTGATGAATGGCGTCCATACCGTACGCTGTCTGAGTTGGGCTACAACCACCAGACTGTCAACCGTTCACGGTGGTTTGTAGATCCCCGAACAGGTGCTCACACCCAGCACATCGAGAGAGCCTGGCGTAGCGTGAAGGAACACGTTTGGCGACAAAGAGGCAATCGCACAGAGCGCTTGCTGTCTGACCACCTCTGTCTTGTTGAGTGGACGGAATGGCTGGGCCTGAAACACAAAGACGGCCCTCTTGGTAGGCTGCTCCATGACATAGCTAAGCGTTACAGAGTGTAGGTCTCAGTCACCAGGACTGTTTGTTGTAACAGACAGTGGTGGAAAAGTAACTAAGTACATTTACTTAAGTACTGTACTTAAGTACACTTTTGAGGATGTTTTACTTTACTGTAGTGTTTCCAATTTTCAGTACTTTTACTTGTACTCCACTACATCTGTTTTTTTCCCTTTTTTTTCCCATTTGGCCTTTCGTGGTTCAGCCAAAAGAAAAAACACTTATGCTAGCCTAAAGAATGCCTTGAGACAGTGTGCATTAAAGCCAAAGTCGTCAGTTTTGGCATGGAAAATGGAGCATTGATCTGACAAAGCTTAGATTTTTTTTTCACTTGTTTTTTACCATTTGGCCCTTCGTGGTTCAGCCATTCCACTACATCTCAGAGTCAAATATGATATTTTTACTCCAATACAATTATTTGACAGCTTTAATTAATACTTACTTTGTAGATTTTCATTATTATTATAAAGCATACATTAACTACTTCAGACCTATATACATTTCGGTCACTTGAAAATAGCCGATTTACAAGCTCACTATGCGCTGCGATGCGACGCATTGTGGGCTTGTAGATCTGCTATATTCAACAACAAATATATATATACATTTTGAACTTGTGAAATGGGACATTCTGTACGTTGATGCCAATACTTTTGTACTTTCACTCAAATACATTTTGATCACCGGACTTTTACTTGTAACATGTATTTCTACACTGCAACATTGATACTTTTACTTAAGTAAAAGATGCGATTTATTGTTCCAACACTGGTAACAGATCAAAATTTAAAAAATGATCTTAAAGATCCATCTTATTATAGGGGGCACGGTGGAGCCTGCAGTAACTTCTTTGTCTCTTCTGGGCAGCCAATCACTGTCCTGCATTCACTGCTTGTGGTCCTTAATTCTCTGCTTGAGCGGCGAATCGCGTCCTCCATTCTCTGCTCGGGCAACCAATCACGGTCCTGCACTCACTGCTTGAGCAGCGGCCAATCACGGTCCTGGATTTACTGTTTCACTGACCAGTTAAATCTTTCCCCCAACTCCCGGACCCTCATTCACTGCTTGAGCAGCGGCCAATCTCGGTCCTGGATTTACTGTTTCACTGACCAGTTAAATCTTTCCCCCAACTCCCAGACCCTTCCCCCATTCCCAGATGAGGAAGAAGAAGGAGAACGAAACAGCAAGGATTACAGCAAGGATTAAATAAAAATAAAGATTGATTTGATTGATTTTTACACTTTGTCAGCTTGTTCTTTTGTCATTCTATGGTATGTCATGATCTAGTAGTTGTATTAGTTTTTTTTACATGACCCGCACGTCCATTTGTAAATTAGTTGGCTGTTCATTGCAAGAGGAAGTTACAATCTTTTCTAATTTGATTAGCTTACTGCCTTTTTCGTTTTCATTTCCATTGACCAGCTTCTCCACCAGATCTGCCAAAATACACGTGGGCCTCCTTTCTTTAATATCCAATTTGATTGACTGATCTGATCATAATGCATAATGTTACAGCCAATACCTTTAATTATGTTGATGGACTGGCGTTATTATCTTAGTAGTTTGATTAAAACACTGGTTGAAACATCAGCCCTGCAATGTCAAAGTACCCAAGCTGTGCTCCAGTATTTTATTTATTGTGGGTAATCTGAGAACAGCAAAACCAATCATGTATGAGTTTATAGCCCTGAAACATGACTGTCATATCTGACCATCATGGATGAACTTCAACCTTAAACTTTCTCCCTTTTTGGTCCATAAAACGTTCATATTCCCAATATAAAGTGCTTACCCAATGGCTACAGATTTTACAATTATGTACGTTCCCTCAGAAGTACCCGAATATTCTGAATTGTTAAATAAAAAGCATTGATTGGTGGCCATTTCCCCCGTATTTTCTCCATATGCTTTCAACTACGTGACCCTATCGGCTGGGAGGTGTATTGCACTCTGATACATTATAACTCTATGAGCAAATGGCCATAGATCGGATATTTTAATCCGATCGGTGGCTTTTTATTGAACAATACGGAAGATACGGGTACTTCTGAGGGCCCGTACATTATTGTAACATCCGTGGCCATGGGGTAAACACTTTATATTTGAAATATGAACGTTTATGTAGATGAATGGAGCAGTAAGGGGAAAGTGCAAACACCAGGTTGAAATTCATCCATGACCAACCGTCATGTAATCCAATCCGGAGTAAAACCGCATGGCTAATTTGCATATCTGTATTTCTGTATTGCGGTATTGATACTTTTACTTAAGTAAAAAGTTTGAGTACTTTTTCCACCACTGATTACTAGCAATAAGCAATAACTTTCTTGGATAACAATGACACGATTGCAAAATGTCGGCTATTTATTACCTACATAACTAAACAAGTTTAGGGAGTTAGGGGAAACAAGAGTTCGTCATAGTGTCAACATTATATTATATAAGCAAAATATAATGTAGGCTACCTATAGAGTCACTTAGACAGGCAAGACAGTTAACAAAATAAATTGCTGTCTGATATGATGTAAAAACGGGGGTCCGGGATCCCTAGGCCGTAGGGGGTCCTCGTAGTTACTACAGGAGGTCCGCCAAATCTATGTGAGACATTTTCTCAATCTCTTTTTTTTTTTTTTTTTTACACTATAGGGGGGTAGCCTACATTCACCGAAAATAGCCGATCTACAAGCTGACAATGCGTCATGCTGCGACAGCTTGTAGATCTGCTATTTTTGGTTAAGAAGTTTGGTGGTGTAAAAAAACAAGTACAGAGCCAAATGTCTAATGATTAAGTAATCTCAACGTCAATTTTAATGTTTTCCGAGTGAGAAATACAAATGTATAGGCTACTATAAGCACATCATGCTGCTACCACTGACATTATGCAGAGTATAGGCTATAAGCATGAATATTATTTTATTGCTCAACGATGAGTTTTCCTATTTGTTACATAACTAACAGAGATTGGGTAGAGTTAGGGAAAGCGTTCACAATCACACTCTACAATTTTATTACACTCCTTCTTATCACATATAGCCAAAATATAATGTAGTAGGGTGGCCATACGTCCTCTTTTACCCGGACATATCCTCTTTTGGGGGGCTGTCCGGCCTGTCTGGGGGGTTTTATAAAATCCTTCAAATGTCCGGGGTTTTGAGAGTTTGGGTGATATCCCCCCCACTTCTGGGACGAAGAAAAAAGAAAAAAACTCGAGCCGGAGGTTTCTACGGGTGGAAAACGGAACGCTCGTCCTAAAACACACTGCCACATTTTTTTCGCAGGCCGAGGCCGCCAGATTAGACCGGGGGCGAGGGTGTTTTAGGACGACGGTTCTTCCATTTCAGACTCTGAATCAGACCCCATTGCGCTGCTCGCGCACCTGAAATGAAAATTGGAGACCCGCCAATGTTTCATGACTGATAGACATGAAAGAAGGCCCTTCACAGCTAATAGAGAATTTTAAATTTTAAGAATCGGTTCAGAATTGAATGAGTAGCCTACGGCTATAGTTAAATAGCCTGAAGTGTCCTCTTTTGGGGAATTCAGAATATGGTCACCCTAACATTGTAGGCTATACACCTAATAGAAAATTGGACAATATTTTGCTGTTTGTCAGAAAGAAACCATGCAGGAACATTAAGTCAGCCAGTAGCTCTCGTTCTGCTTTGATCAGGTTAATGTTAATGTTACATCATCGACTGCCTACAAGCATCGTTGAACTCGTGGCTCAACGTGCCCTCTGTGGCTCGTGGTAATTATTAATGCTTTGATCATCTCATCAAAAGTCTAGAATGACAGATGCAATGAATACAAGAGTATGTTACGTTATATGTACAGTATATATGCTACAAGCAAGCAGAGCCACACAGTTGAACAAAGTTGGCTCGGGCAGGAGTCGATCCCATCCTCCCGGTGCGTGTGCTTTTCTTTGATTGGCCGAACGTTTATATTCTAGCGCTCCGACCTCGACAATCAGGCGATGTCTTTGGCGCAGGGGGCGTGTCTTTGGCGCTGGGGGCGTGTCTTCTCCTCCGCGTCATCAGCGCCCATACCCTAGTAGCCAGGGCTGTTAGTGACCCGATCGTTCACTTTGTGATACAAGCCACAAAGTTTCTTCTGGACCTACTTTTTCACAAAAGCTCGTTAGCCAAGCAAAAAAGAACCAATATGGCTGCCATTTTCCAAAATGGCTGCCGGCGAAAGACTTGCTATGTGGTACTGTACTGTGCAGTGCTGTGCTGTGCTGTGCTGTGCTGTGCTGTGCTGTATTGCTATTGTACTGTACTGTGCTGTACTGTACTGTACTGTACTGTACTGTGCTGTATTGCTATTGTACAGCTGTACAATAGCAATACAGCACAGTACAATACAGCACAGTCCAGTACAGTACTGTACTGTACTGTACTGTACTGTACTGTACTGTACTGTACTGTACTGTACTGTACTGTACTGTACTTTGCTGTACTGGACTGTGCTGTATTGTACTGTGCTGTATTGCTATTGTACAGCACAGTACTGTACAGCACAGTACAGTACAGTACTGTACTGTACTGTACTGTACTGTACTGTACTGTACTGTACTGTAATGTAATGTACTGTACTGTACTGTACTGTACTGTACTGTACTGTACTGTACTGTACTTTGCTGTACTGGACTGTGCTGTATTGCTATTGTAATATATTTATTTATAAATAATAATATAAAAAAACACCCTCCAAAAATGATCATGTGCCATTATTTTTAGAATGAGACACTGTTCCCACTTAAGACCAGGTAGCTGCAAAAAGTGTTAATAAATGCATTATTGAAGATGTATTGATGTTTATAAGACACTTCTTAAATGTTAATAAATACGTAACTAAGGATTTGTTAATGTTTATAAGACACTGCTCCCACTTTAAACGAACGTCCTAATAACAAACATTAATTAACAGTTAATAAACAACTTATAAGATATACTGCCTGTTCTGTATTCTGCATATTGTATGTTATGCTTACTGCTTTGTTCTATTTACGGGGCCAGGTTGCCAGCATGGCTCCGTTTTGATATTGGCATTATTCTTCCGATTCTGCCACTTTTCGCAGTTCTGGCGTAACCGTGCATACGCTTTTTACACCCTTAGATTGTCCACAATTTTGAGCAGTTTGAAAAACACTTAAACCCAGGATATTTCAGCTATTCGCGTGAAACTGTATCATCTGTGTGATCTCCTTTTTCACAGGTCTTGTCTGTTGGTCCAATGGCTTCTCCCTTAAGCGAGTGCCTCACATCCGCAAGGTTGCCAGTTCAAGCCTTACTTGATACAGAATTCATTTAAGTTGAATTTCTAAAAACATGACTATATCAATGAATACATGTGCAAACGGTAAAGATAACATGAAATGCTTGTTTGAGAGTATGTCTTTTCAATGTATGACGTACTTCATTGTGAAAATAGCCGATCTACAATCTCACAACTTTTCTCGCAACGTTTTGTGAGCTTGTAGATCGGCTGCTTTCACTGGTTTCAGTTTCGAGGATACATACAATTTCTCTATTGGTAAATGGTTTGTGAACGAGTGATCTTAGTGTTAGTGAAACAGGGGCTTGGTTCATGACAGAAGGCAAAAGTTTATGATCTTCAACAGACAACTTCAGCCTGGATGAAGCTAAAGCACTACAGGTAGTGTCTCAGCCTGTGAGTCCGAAGGTTGAGAGTTTGATTCCTGTCAATGGCAATAGGTTGAGCTGGCTGTCTGTCTGTGGGTGGGTCATTCCACTTTTCAATTGCATCGCACAAAACATGACTGCATCAAATAATGTGCAATTTTTAAAGATAACATGAAATGCTTATTTGAGAGTATGTTTTTATAATGTGTGACATACTTCATTGTGAAAATAGCCGATCTACAATCAAACAACAGCTTGTAGATCGGCTGCTTTCACTAGTTCGTTCTGAGGAGACAAAAAAAATCTTTATTGCTAAATGGTTTGTGAACCAGTTATCTAGAGTAGTTCGGGACAGAGGCTTGGTTCATAATGGACGAAAATAATTATAGATGTCCACAGACACTGTCAGTGAGGCTATATATCTAGCTCAATGAGAAGAGAGGCAGCCTGTGAGTCCGTGGGTCGCTGGTACGATCCCTGTCCCTGACAATGTATTAGGGTGATCATGATTTGGCATTCTTGGGTTTACACATAGTGTTTCTTGAGGATAGGCTTAGGCATTGTTTTAGTGATGGTTTAAAATGCTCATTTGTTAATGGCATGGTCTTCTTTCTCTCAAGTTCAGTCTTCTATGTTTCTATGGCTTATTGTGCATATTACTTATCATTGCTTCTTTCTTTCTTCTTTCTGCATTCACTGGCCCCGTATTATTGCTTCCTGCAGCTATATTTGTATATTAGATTTGTTGTTACTCTGTTGCCTTTTGCCATGATTTTGTCTACTCTTATTTTGTAGTATTGTTTCCTGTCTGCCTTGTTATCGCTTCCTGTCTTGTCTCACCAGTATGTATTAGTTATGTTCTCCACCTGTGTCCTGTTGTGCCCCAGCCAATCCCTGTGCTGATTTGTCTTGTGTTCACCTGTGTCCAGTTAACCCTGTGTCTATATATATTCCCCTATTTATTCAGTTCCTTGTCAGGTCGTAGTTTAGTGTCAAGTGAGTTATGTTCTGTACTTCGGCTGAAAGCCATCGGTATTTTGAGTCCTTGTTTTGACATCCCCATTTTATGGGAAGTTTTAAGTTTGTTAATAAACCTCCTGAACTTGGATTCCTGCCTTGTGTCGTACTGCATTTGGGTCCTCTGAACTCGCACCCTGACACCCTTTAAGGTGTACGATAGATTGTTTTATTTGAACACAGTTAATGATGAAAATGTTGAAGAATGTCATTCTAGGTCACTGTAACTACGAAGATGTGTTGAAATTGCAAAATGTCACAGAGGGTATGGCAATTAAAGGCAAAACTGTAAGATCTAATTTGACAAGTGTGCACAAAAGGTAGATTTGCTCAGAGCAGAGAGCCAGATGAAAGGGCAAAGGTTGCACTACAGCTTGTACACAGATTTGTCTGGACCTATAGATCCTTCAGCTAAAGATGGGTTCAGATACACATTAGCATTTAATGATGACTATTTAGGAGCAGTTTTTCTTTATTTTTTTAAATCTAAGAGTGACACAGTCAAGGCTACAGAGAAGTACATTGCTGATGTTTCACCGTATGGAAAAATCCAATGCATTAGATCTGATCATGGTACTGAATATACTTCTGGTCAATTTCAGTCATTGCTAAGTAAAAATGCCATCAGACATGAGACCTCAGCTCCTTATTCATGGGACAGCTGAGAGAAATTGGAGAACATTGTTTGAAATGGCAAAATGCATGCTAATTGAGAGTAACCTACCAAAAGAGGACATATACAGTTATGACTGCTGCTGTCATTCGAAATAGGTGTTGCAACAAACGTGTAGAACAAACTCCATACTATATGTTGACAGGAAAGAAGCCTAACCTTTCAAAATGAGAACATTTGGGTCACCATGCTATGCTTACAAGCAAGACAAGAACAAGTTGGATTCAAGTGAAAACAGTATTTTTGTAGGCTATGATAAGAACAGCCCTGCTTATTTGGTGTTTTATCCTGACACAGGAAAAGTACTCAAAAATAGGTTGGTCAAATTCATCACCAAGAGTGTCATTGAGAGTCAGACTCAAACAGAGCAGGAAACGGGTGATGAAGATTTCAGTATGAGGAGAGCTGTAAACCACCTACCAAAAATGTAAATGTAAATGTAATCCCAAAAGAGTCACAGGAAAATGAGACTGAGATTTGTGATAACATTCAGACAGGTGAAGGCCAAAGTAGCCAGAG
Source organism: Gymnoscopelus braueri (assembly GCF_963280865.1). Lineage (NCBI taxonomy): Eukaryota > Metazoa > Chordata > Actinopteri > Myctophiformes > Myctophidae > Gymnoscopelus > Gymnoscopelus braueri. Next base: position 56,599,088 of record NC_137607.1, on the reverse strand, counting down.
CACATCTTATCCACAAAGGGAAAGGAAAACTCCTCAATATTTAAAGGATTATGAGTGTTAAGTCAAATCTGATGACCAAGAAGAACTAACCCTTGATTATAGTTATATAGAGTTATTTGTGATGTGCCCCAAACAGTGAAGGAGGCTATGACATCACCAAATTCTTAATTATGGGCTAAAGCCATGGAGGAGGAAATTGATTCACTGAGGGAAAATGACACATTTACCCTGACCACACTGCCAGAAGGTAAACATGCAGTGGGGGACAGATGGGTTTACACAGTGAAAGAAAACCCAGTAAAACATGCAAAGTAAGGTATGTAGCAAAAGGCTCAAGTGTCCGGTATTGATTATAAGGAAACCTTTTCTCCAACTGCAAGTATGACCTCCGTATGTAATAGCAGTAACATGATTTAGAGTTGCATCAAATGGATGTTAAAACAGCATATTTACATGCTCCTATAGATTGTGAGTTGTATATGGAACAACCTGAAGGATTTGAGGTTAAGTTAGAGAAGGGGGAGAAACTGGTCTGTAAACTTTAACAAATCACTGTATGGTCTGAAACAGTGAGGACGGAATTGGCTTAAAATGCTGCATGATTTTCTAAGTGAAAATGGTTTTATTCAAAATCCGGCTGACCACTGTGTTTACAGTAAACTAACATCTAAAGGTGAAAGGATTATTTTGATAATCTGGGTTGATGATCTTATCATTGCAGGAAGCAACAGTCAAACAATCCAAAATGTAAAATACATTTTGGGAGCCAAATTTAAGATGAAAGATCTTGGCAAACTTTTTAGGCATTGATTTCACACAGACAGATGGTGAAATAAAGATGAACCAGATAAGGTACATCATGAAAATTTTGCAAAGGTTTGACATGTCTGACTGCAAGGCAAGATCGACTCCATGTGAGTATAAACAAAAACTTGACAATGAAGGTGAATCTGTTGATCAAAAGAGGTATCGTGAAGTGGTAGGCAGCTTGATCTATGTAATGACATGTACTAGACCTGATCTAAGTTTTATTGTCAGTAAATTGTCTCAACATTTATCCGGACCAAAAGAACAGCATATATGTAACAGCGAAACATGTGTTAAGATACTTGAAGGGAACTGTAGACCAGGAGTTGTGTTACAAGAGAAATGATTCAAAACTAAAACTTGTTGCATATTCTGATGCTGATTGGGCAGCAGATCAAAATGACAGACGAAGCACAACTGGGTACTGTTTTAGTCTATGTCAGACAGGACCTGTTATTTCCTGGAAGTCTAAGAAACAGCCTACAGTTGCTTTATCCACATGTGAAGCAGAATATATGGCATTGGCAGCTGCTACACAGGAACGTTTTTTATCTTGTGCAGTTATTAAAAGGAATGGACAATGGACATGATTATGCACCAGTAACAATCTTTGAGGACAATCAAGGGGCAATTGCACTATCAAAGAATCATGTGTGTCGTCAAAGGTGTAAACATGTTGACATCAAATACAATTTTGTTCGATCTGCAGTTAGTGATGGAAACATTATTATCAAATACTGTCCAACAACAGAAATGATGGCTGATATTTTAACCAAACCTGTAACAAAAGTCACGATTGAAAAGTTTGTGTATTTTATTTTTGGTGTTGAAGGTTAAAATGAAATTGAAAAAGGAGGGAAAAAAAGTTGTAAATGCATGTCAAAAGGTTTTGTCAGTATAAGATTAAGTGGGGGTGTTGAACTGTTGTGAACCATTGATTTCTTGAATGCTCTTATGCTGACGTCATATCAATGTCATCTGTCAATCACAATCAGTAGGGGTTGTACTAACACAGCTGGTGCTAATATAGAGATCACGGCTGGCAAGCTTGTGATTCAGTCAGTGTCATGTGAACTTCATGCAGTGTGTGAGCGTCTTTTATTCCTCCGTATTAGTCCATAGGCTATCTTGACCTTTGCTGGTATAGCTGCTGCAGCAGTTTAGATGACGTCCCGCTCAACACATCCAAATCACCATATTGGCTGTGATCTGGCAGAGTCCTGAACGTCACCATGACGTCTTTCAGTGACGTCCACGACCAAGCCAGATTAAGGCCCATGTGGGGATGATTTGGACGTCTTCACCAGGACATCAGGCTTGCTTTCCTTTCACAAATTCTCTTTCACTTCAAAATCAGAGTGAGACTGAGGTGGAAGAAGTTCACCGTCAACCTTAGCATTTTGAAACTTGCATTGAATAAAGTATAAGGCACCAAATCTGATAAGACCAATAGACAACTTCTGTTACAAAGCTCACCTACAATCAATGATTCAGTCAATCTGCAGTGCAACAGGAGTGTAAGATTTATTCATTGTATTTGCCTTTACAAACATGGAAATTACTCCTTTTAACGTGTCTATACAAACCTATACAAAGCAAAAATACAGGCCTTTTAACGTGGCTGTAGTGCCTGAACAATTTTACAAACAAAGATACAGGCCTTGAAAAATACAAGCCTTTTAACGTGTATGTCGTGCCTTAACAAACATGCACAAATGAAAATTCAGTCCTATGTAACATGTGTCGTGCGGCTCGTGCCTGTACAAACCTAAATACAGGCCTTTAAATGAGTCTCTTTTAACATGTCGTAGTGCCTGAACAATTTTACAAACACAAAAGATACAGGCCTTGAAGTCCTTTTAACAAAGGCATAACAAAATAAATAAAGGCCTTTTAATGAGTCACTTTGAACACGTCTGTCGTGCCTGTTGAAACCTATACAAGCGAAAATACAGGCCTTTTAATGAATCCCTTTTAACGTCTGTAGTGCCTGAACAATTTACAAACACAAAAGAAACAGCCCTTGAAGTCCTTTTAACATGTGTGGTGCCTTAACAAACTTATCTCTGCTGTCCAGCCTGAATCTGCTAACTCCAAAACGCTCATTGTTCAGGAAACGAAAAAACAAAATATAAGTTTTTCAGGAAATGAAGAAAACCTTATATTTTTTAAATAAAGCAATACTGCCTCATCAAAGTTGGTATAGTGACTTTATATATTGTCAGATACTTGCATGTGTCATTATATTATCAACACTTTACCCAAATTGCGGGTAAATCAACACTTTACCCAGCGCAAGTGGAGTTAGTAGTTTCAGACGAGCAGAAATCAAGCTGAAATGGAGTTAGATGTCCAAACAACAATAGCTCCACTCGCTGCTGAGGGAGAGGTTTCAAAAGGGTACAAATTCCCAAAAGCTAACAATGGATCTCCAAGCTCACAATGCATCACAACAACGTGTGAATTAATGCCCTGATGCTTCATGACACTTATTATAGGCCTACAATAATAAACAGGACTTTAAATATTACAATAACTTCTGCAAAGAGTTAGTAGAACTAGCGCAGCAGAAATGCTATGAACGCCTTTCTTCTTGTCACATTGCTCTCCTCATTAAACACTTCATAGATTTTAGAAATATAATTACTTGTTTTCATAACATTAGCGTCTATGCTAAGTTTGATAAACAGGTACACTGCATAGTTTTAACAGACTACGGGGAGTTTGTTTATGTGATCCTGCTCCTCGTTCACTGCGCAGCGCGCTCTACTCATGCTGTGAAAAAGGCAGCACTGGAGAGGAGAGGGGGGAGTTGTTTGTTTTTGACGGACAGTTTGAGGATCCAATGGAGTTGGGAGTTTTCGTTAGATGCGCTTTTTAATACTTTTCATTGGTTGAAATGTTTAGATTTTTTACACAGACAGTAAAGGGTGTTCAATAGCGTTGATCTATGAAAAAATATATATATATGAAAATGGAGTTAACTGGTTCGTCCTGGACACCGACGTTATACAAAAAAATAAAAATACAGGCCTTATGAGTCTCTTTAACGTGTCTGTCGAGCGTGTACACTAGTACTCTGTAAAAATGGGGTGGGGTCTGAGTTAAGAGGATGGGGTATCGTATGCGGTGTTGTTGGCCACACACTGTCGATTGTACCCCCCACCACCAGACATCCCAGGGGCATATTTAAGATAGTCGGCAATTATGGCTCACAGTCGCTGTTCTATTCCAACGGTTGACTGCCCCTGAAAAAGAAAATAATTAAAACAGTCAGAAATGCAAAACATCGCTTAAACAAAAATAAAATTCCATAGTAACCATTGTAATTACCTATAACGGCAGAGAAGATAGCCGTCGACCCAAAGGCCATCTTCATTCCCGTCCCCCTCATATTCATGCCTGCCATTAAGCTGTTAGTGAATAATCTGAAATGGTTAAAACAGAAGCAATATGTAACACAATACAGAAGGACGACCACAAGAACTGCAAAACTGTCATTTTTCATTATTTTTCATAATTACACATTATCCTTTGTACAGTACACACCGATCCAACACTCGTCACACAGTCCCTCAAGGACCTCCCCCCGAGTCTCGCCAGATGAGCTATCTGTGGATATTTGTTGAATAGCTGTTGAGTTATCAATTGTGGCACATACATTGTTGACTACAGACAATTCTTGTGGCTTGGCTAATATATTTAAAGATCAAGACAGTCATACCAGCCTTTACTGGAGCCCTGGCTCTTCAGAAAGTGTGTCCTCCATTAGTATAAATTCACTGATGGAGTCCATCCTCTTAAGAGCAAACGATTATTTTCGTTGTCCCTGCAGCTCTTTCAGCTGGTCCTCCAAGTCCAAGAGCTTGTTTAGCACTTTACGTTGAAATTCTGAATTTATGAAAATATAAATCACCATTACAACAATAGTCAGTTGCTTCTACATTTATTCACATCACTGAACTGAGTTGCAAAACAAAAGAGGACAACATGTGAAGAAATTGTGCTATTGAAGCAGTTTACTTAATCTTTGATTACAACAATCATTCATTTAATCTATGCATGGTCATACTTACTTTCTTCTGACATCGGAAAGGACAGTACTTCATTCCATTTGAGGGGTGGGGGGGGGGGGGGGGGGTGTAGGACAACAAATTTAGAAACTTTCCACAACAGACAATGTGATTAAGAATGAAGCTGCACAACTGCATGTAAAGGCTTACCTTGCTTAATCTTGTGTATTTTTGCCAATGCAGGGTTCATCTGTGCAGTGTGTTCTGGGTCTTTAGTGGAATTAGAAGCGATAGGCAAGTCCACGTCGCTACTTTCTTGTGACATGTAGTCCCGTGCTTCATTAAGAGATGTAAAAACATGTCATTGTTGAATACTCTATTTTTTTTTTAAATTATATATATATTTTTTATTAAACACATTTATTATATAAAAAGTAGGCCTGCATAATATTTGATGCTGAATACAAAAATTTAATTTTAATATTATTCAGTCCTATAACCAATTTATAGGGGAAAAGATTTCTAATAGGCTACAACATGCTGGCAGGGGAGAGAGGGTGAGGGTGTGGGTGGATGGCTGGGTGATCAGGGTGGGTAGGTTCTATACATGCACTTCTACTACTAAAAAGTAGGCCTGCTGCAGAATATCTAAATCAATTATTGGTGAAGCCAAAGCCATTCATTCTATTTATTTATTTTAGCTGATTGATTTAGTTGAACTAGTAGGATTTACGACCGATTCATCACATGAATTGTTACACTACTAGACTAGGCAATAACGACATATACAGAGGTGAAGCTTTTAGTTGTCATGGCATGACTTGTTATGTCAGTGTCTGACATACTTAAGTTTGTTTTAGTATCTTGTCATCATACCGCTTCCGCTAACTTCTCATCAACGCTTCAGGATGCGTTTTCATGTGTTTCTGAACACTCACCTTCCAACGAAAGGTTTTACCACAAATTGGGCAATGGAATTGCTTGTCATTCATATGGATGGTCATGTGTGACTTTAGATTCCCTTTCTGCACAAAGCTTCGGCCACAAATTGCACAACGAAAGGGCTTATCCCCAACATGAGACCTAACGTGCATTTCCAGAGCAGAAATTTAAGAACATATTTTACCACAAACGATACATGTCTTGTGACCTATAGTGAAGTTTCAGGGTCTCCGTGGGCTCTAGATGTTTTCCACACAAACCGCAGTCATATGGATGAATTTGGACATGGCGTCTTAAAGAGTTAGTAGCAGAGAAAGTCAGTTTACATACTTTACAAGATAGAGGGGACATCGTTTTATTTGATGATTGCAGCATCTGATGAAGCTCCGCCGCACCGTTCTTCTCGCTGCTAGACAAACCTGACTGAGGCTCTGGTGTCTCCATGAAGTGATGATCACCGTCTTCACTCTCTCTTTCAGAAATGTCTGAAGGGAGGGGCTGGCCATCAACAGTCGGGAAAAAATCACTGTCTGAGTCAAAGTTCACTATTTATGTTATTTCACAATCTTCCTCACCGGCTTCTGTTTTCACTTGTGTAGTTGAGGTGTTGTCCAGAGGCTCAGAATGTGTGGACTGAGTTTTCTCAACATCTTGATCACGTGGTGTTGACGTTGAGGCATCAACCGCCTCTGGTCCTTTTAACAGTTCCTTCCGTTTCTCTTCGATCTGTGGGGTTTCAAGATGTGTCTCGTCCTGACTATCTGACCCTCAGGTTGAACCCCATCTTCAGAGGCAGGGAGTTTCAGCAAGTCTGCTTGGTTTAACTTAGAATTACTACGTTTCTTCAGAACGGTTTGCAGCAGCTTCTGCTGGCGGACGCTCTCCTGTTTGGAAATGAAAGCTTCGTCCTCGTACTCCGTTATGATCTTTGAGATGATCCTGAATATCTCTTCTACTGCTACATTCAGTCGCTCGTTGACCAATAACTTTAGGATTTGTAAGCGATTCATCTTTGTGATGAAAACACAACAGCGGTACAATTAACAGACCGGATGTGAATGTCTGAATACTCTATTTGAAATGTCTCACAACCCAGTGTCAATAGTGCAATGTGTCAAAAAAGAAAAGGTACCTGGATTGTGTTTGGCGCTTGCAAACTTTTGCCGCTTCATTGCATCAGCATTTGGTGTGTCTGTAAAGACAATTTGTGCCACAACAAACAGGAATCACATTCAAATAACCATTAAATCGGAATAACTTCTACAGTACACTAAAGGTTAAAGGTTACCATTCTGATGAACCAGTAGGGACTGAGAATCCATTTCGTCATCAGCGGAGCCCTCCAGCACTTCAAAATATAAATGAGAGGACCAGCTTAAAACTCATCTACCAAAGTAATTTACCACAATGTAATCAGAGCCAAACTGACAGTTTACCTTGTTTTTTCTTTAGTACAGCCTTCCTCCCACACCTTGGTGCATCTGGTGTTCCTGTAAAGACAATTTGTGCCACAAACAGGAATCACATTCAAATATCCATGAAATGGGAATAACTTCTACAGTACATTATTCCAAATTCCTCCATACTAAAGGTTAAAGGTTACCATTCTGATGAACTGGGAGTCCATTTCGTCATCAGTGGAGCTCTCCGGCACTTCAAAATATAAATGAGAGAGGACCAGCTTAAAACTCACTTACGTTTAAATGTAAATAGTTTTACCACAATGTAATCAGAGTACCAAAATGACAAACTTACAGTGATTATTTTTTTGGACTGCCTTCCTTACGGGCCTAGGCTTTGGTGCATCTGTAAAGACACAATTTGTGTCACATCATTGGATTCAGGGTTCATTTTTATTCTTTCATTAACAATAATGCAATTTACACTCATAACTTTTAAATGTAAATAGTTTTATGAAAATGAAATCAGAGCCAAACTGACAGTTTACCTTGGTTTTTCTTTAGTAGGCCTACAGCCTTCCTCCCTCGCCCAGGCTTTGGTGCATCTGGTGTTTCTGTAAAGACAATTTGTGCCACAAACAATCACTTTTCGCCTCTAACTGACACAAATAGTAACCTTCAAATATCCATGCAATCTGAACAACATCTACAGTACATTATTCCAAATTTATCTATATACTGGCTAAAGGTTACCAGTCTGTTGAACCAGTGGAGAGTCCTCCAGTTTTTTTGGCACAGGATTTCTCCAGCACTTTAAAAAAAAAAGTATATTTGTTTTATACCTGGATTAAAAACAACGTACTCACACTTTTGTTAAATACAGTAGTCGGACTTCCTTGGGGATTTGGTCTTTCCTCGGTTCCCAGTCGGATTTGGGGATGAACGGTGTTATGTTTGAGTCCGAGTCCTGATCCGTTTTAAAGAAGGCTGCAATTTTAAGACTCCTGTGGTATCTGTGAACTTCCTGTATGAGATTCGGTGACGTTTTATGGTTGTCGTGGCCAGGGGTGGGGATGAACGATAGCCCCTTATTTAGTACTTGCAAGTGAGCCGCGGTGGGGCAGAAGTGTTTGGAGAGGTTGAGAACATTGTTCCCCTTTGCCCCCTCATCCGGAGAGGGCGTGATTAGTTTAACGCTTGCTTCCAGAGATTCCAAATGGCACTACCAGTAGCGGGTAGCCAGTGTATGTTGTCGGGCTGTGTCTGAAAGTCACGCCGTGGGAGGGCCGCGATGTGTTGGAACTGCCCGATGAGGCTGTTATGCGAGTGTGCTCTTCCACCGGTAGGTGGCCCGAGAAGGCGATTTTTGGGAACCAGATGGCCGCTTGGGGGAATTTTTCCACTGCCAGCTCGTATGTTTTTTTTTAGATTTTTTCCAAATGATTGGATTGTGCCCCTATTCCTGCTGTTGAGGCCGAAGGACAGTACCACTTTGGACATTTCCGGGTACGGGGCAGGGAGCTTGTTGAGTATATCGGCCGCGTGAGCCTTGGTGGCTCCCGGATACGAGTCCACCTGGATGCTTAAGTTGGGGATGTATGGTAGCCATTGAAGGTTGGAGTCTCCCATTATGATTATGGGGCGTGTGGGACTAAGGGTCCAAGTGCTTTTGTCGTTCTGGTGGTGGTGGACAGTACGTTTGGCCCATAAAAGGTTCACGTCCCCCCCGAAGGTACTCGTCCCGGCCGTTGGCGTATGTGCATTAGTGATCGGGGGGTTAGGTGCCGATGCACTCGTGGGTACCGGTGTAGCATCGATTATTTGGGTGTAGCATCGATTATTTGGGGAGTCAAAGTGGTCAAGATAGGGCCCTCCATCAAGTGAGCCAGATAAGGGCAGAGTTTGTCACGCGGGAAGATCCCCTGAAGAATCTGGTATGGAGTCCCATGTCTCCCCCCAGTAATTCTCATCCAGGGGGGAAGGGGAGAGAAGATGGGGGGCCGGGTCTGCAGTAGCAGCTTCCGGGGCTGCTGAGGGTTGCGGAATAGAGTCCTGGGAGAAGATGGCCAGAGATTCCTCCATTGTAGGCGTGTCTGGTTCTGTGACTAAGGCAGCTATAGTGTACCCGCCCCCTGTGTGAGTATGGGGGTCTTCTTCCCGAGCCAAAGGCTCTGGGATTGTAAGGGTTGTGGGTAAGGAGACCCTAGCCGTTTGGGAGACCGGAGGTTCCCATTCTGCAGTTGTTTGGTCGGTTATTAGGTTCATAGGGAGTAGCGCCCGGGTTTGTTCTATAGTATAGGCCTTGAGGCCCGTTCTTAGGCCCGCGCTGGCAATGGAACGCGCTGAGGTCCAGGCCTCCTCCAGATTGGGGCCAGCTAACAAGGTAAGTGTGGTGCAGTATGTGTTAATTGCTGACATGTAATGTGCCTCTAATATTTGATACCCTGTCATTATGAAAGATTCTGCTGCCTCTGTGAGTTTCTGGCATGTTTCTGGCCGGGGGTTGGACGGAGTGAATTTCTGTTTTAGTTTAACAATCTCATCACTGTATCCCTCCGGAAGTAAACCGTGTTGTGTGACCGTTGTCACCTCGTTCCAGTGATGTTTGGCCTTTAATAGGCTGGCTAGTGCCTCCACTAAAACTTCCGTAGGGCTTTCCAGTACACGCTCTGAGTCGTCAGAGACGTCCCCTGAGCTGGTGGATGTGGAGGTGAATGAGGGACGTGGTTGCGGGGGTCGTGCATGTCTGGGGGTGGGCTGCCGGTCACCGATAGTGTCTGGTCCAGGCCCCGAATGATCAGAGTCTCCCATACCTCTGGTGATTGAAGGAGCAATTGTTGCTTGTTCTATTGTTGCCACTAGAGGCTGAAAGCGGACTCTTTTGGGGGGTGCATATCGGGTACGATAAGGCTCAGTATGTCTCCTAGGGGAGTTTCCGTGTGGCGGGGAACGGTATCTAGACTCCCTCCGGCCCCTCGGTTCAATGGGGTCCAGGTCCCAGTGTCCACCCCTGGTTGGAGACCAAGAAGTATGTCGATCTACTCTATCCTTCCAGTTCCTGTCCATTGGTGAGTATTTAGCCTTCCGGGAGGCGGCGGAATTGATCATGCGGATCCCTCCAATCGTCCCATGCTGGGCGAGAGTACAGGCGGGGGGTGTACTGGGTACGTTCCATTGCTGTAAGGAGACGGAATCCCACTATTACTAGTCATACCAGAAATGCTATAAGAAATGCATTAAATTGATAGGTTTCAAAAAATAAGTGTATAAGGTCCTAATGTATCTATGAAGTCCAGATCAACCTAGATGGACCCAAAGGGGTATCTAGGCCAGGTATCGTTCCAATTTATTTAATACCATTACAATCAGCAGATAGACCCCATAGGGTATATACGTATTGTATCGTTCTAATTATTGTTTCAAATTTATCCCGGTAGGCTATGAGGTCCAAATACGGTTTCAGGATTATCTCCATGCCCTATGAGGTTCAGAAGAACACAAAGGATATTTAAAACCCGGCATCGTTGAGGAGACAGAATACCACTATTACTAAGCATACCAGAAATGCTGTAAGAAATGCATTAAATTGAAAGGTGGTATAAGGTTACTATCATCTAGAACAGTGTATATCAACCTTTTGGGTGCCAGGGCACACCTGGCATAGCCAAAATATCCCAGGGAACACCTAGATATACGATGTGTGTGTGTATATATATATATATATATATATATATATATATATATATATATATATATCAAAATATTTACTCTCATGTAAACTTGGGTCAGTGCAATGAATGGAGAAGATGAAAAAAAAAGGAAAGAGACAGTGCCTCAGTTTCACTGATTTATTTTTGGAAACATACAACTTGTTTTGCTTTGATGTCATAATAAAGAAACCTTGAACTAAAAAAACAGCACACACATGTTCAATTTGGCCTACAAATATATAAACTTGTCAGTGCAATGAACAGAGGAGTTGGATTCACCTTCCCAGAAAAATACTTTAAACTCAAAAAGATTTGAAAAAAAATATATAGGAAAAATTGGCCACCTGTTTTAGAAAAAAAAACACTTTTTAAGCCAGTACAAATGTATTTGTTTGAAACTTGAGTCCTTTTTAGAAAAATACTTTAAAACTCAATAAAAAAGATTTGTAAAAAGAAAAGAAAAAATTAGGTCACAATACAACTGTCTTAGTGTGAAACTTGAGCTTGTTTTGCTGAACAGAGAGTTTGTATCCTGGCTGGGACTGATGACAAGCACACACGAAGCTCCTCGTCAACTGCTCTCAGTCTCTCTCTGTGTTTACTTTTTACGTAAGTCAGGGTTGAAAAGCTGAGCTCACACAGGTAGGTTGTTGAAAATGGGAGCAACACTGCCATTGCACTGTCTGAGATGGCTGGTCATCAGTCAACCAAAAACTGTCCAAGCTTAGATCTCTGAATTTCATTTTCAAGCCATGGTTCTCCCTTATTTCCACTAGCTGCTCTTGCTCCTCAAATGGACTGTTCTCGTTTGTTTCGTTGAATGGGTCACGGACCCAGTTGAAGTTTGCCATGGACGTTGAGGGGAAATAAAAGGCAAATTTCTCCTCGAGACTTCTCAAATGCTCAGCAATGACCCCACGCAAAGCACGAGTGATTGTGTGTCCAGTGTTGATGAGGGGAAACATCGCAAGCTTGCTCTTATCCACCTGCTGACGCCAGAGTTTCAGTCTCCCCCGAAATCCCGTCAGTTTATCTGTGCTTGTGAGGATATTCTCATCTTTTCCTTGCATTCGCCTGTTCAGTTCGTTCAGATGGGTAAAAATGTCCGCCATGTATGCTAGTCTTGCACACCAGTACTCATCTGCGAACAGGTCTGCATAGTCGGATTGCTCAGCAGCCAGAAAACTTTGTAATTCCTCCCTCAGTTCATAGACACGGGACAAAACTTTCCCTCTGGAAAGCCACCGTACTTCGGTGTGCAGCAGCAGCGTTTTGTGTTCCGCCCCCATTTCCTCGCACAGGGTGGCGAACAGCCGGCTTTTCAAAGGTCGTGCTTTAATAAAGTTAACGATGCTTACCGCGTCATTCAACACAGCTGAGAGGTCTTTTGGTAAAGACTTTGCAACCAGCGCCTCACGGTGTAAAAAGCAATGCGTAACCAGGACGCCAGGATTCTTCTCTTTTACTCTGCTTACAAATCCCTTGTATCGCCCGGTCATAGATGCAGCCCCATCAGTGCACACACTGACACAGTTTTCCCAGCTTAAGTTCCATTGCTCCAAATACTCCGATGTCACCCGGAAAACTTCCTCTCCTGTTGTTTTCCCAGGCAGTTGTTTGCAAAACAGATAATTCTCTCTGATGGCGTCTCCGTCAATGAATCTCACGTTTGCCAACAGCTGTGCGTGTCCACTTATATCTGTTGATTCGTCAAGCTGCAGTGCAAACTTTCCACTAGTCACAATCTTTTCTATGACAGCACTCTCAATGTCTGCAGACATGTCTTCAATGCGTCGGCGAATTGTCATGCTTGAGAGCGGCACCTTATCGAATTCCGCTGCAACATCTGGTCCCGACATTACGTTAGCCAGGATTTTGGCTCCTGCCAACATGTATGTTGCCGCTGCATGTGGCAATTTTAACTTCGCCACAAGCTCTGCAATTTGGTAGCTAGCTTCCAGAGCTCTGTCACTAACCTTGGTGCTGGTGGTACTGCGTAACAATGCAGTTGTCTGTTTTGCGTTCTGTTTCGCCTTAGTAGCTTTCAAACTCACAAAATAGTCTTTGTCCTTTGTGGCGATTTCTCCATGGTGGGTCTCAAGGTGACGTTTCATCTTACTGGGAACCATAGCACTGTTTGCAAGCTTGTCTCCGCACACGATGCACAGTGGAATAGCATTAGATGGGTCCCCCATAAAAGTGAAGCCAAACTTCATGTAGTCATCACGGTACAGTCTGGCTTTAGTCGTCTTGCTTGTCGCCGTTGTTGTTCCCGGCGGCACGGCGAGGACGCTGGCGGCGGTGCTGTTGTGTGTGCTGCTGTTGCTGCCCTGTGCGGCCAGCTCGTCGGCAGGTCGAGGTGGCCCGGACACACCGGCAGCGCTGCTTGCAGGAGGATTTGGCGGCGGCAATGTCTTGCTGATGACGGCGAAATTTAGCGTCTTCTGGCCCTGGGTGCATCTCTTCTTTGCTAGTGGAGCTCTCATCATGTAGTAATAATACTGAGTGCCAAAGCATGTACCCCTGTGCCCCTTTATACAGTACCAGGTAGGACAACATATTTGCATTCCTATGGGTGATGGTCGCTACACTGAATGGACTCGGCTCGGGCTGAGTTCACACTTACTTCAAACGGCGCGGAACACCTCAGCAGTACTCGCGGACCAAAATTGGGACGTTTGCCAGGGTTGATATTCACTGATCTAGAACCAAGAGAGTATCGTTCAATCTCCCGAAGGTTTTACGACAATCTTTACCCTTGTTTTTTAGCGACACCTTTCTTACAGGCCTAGGCTTTGGTGCATCTGTAAAGACCCCATTTGTGTAAATCATTAGATTCAGATTCATTTTTATTCTTCGAACAATAATAATGCAATTTATGCTCACAAATTTTAAATGTTAATAGTTTTATAAAAATGTAATCAGATCCAAACTGACAGTTTACCTTGGTTTTTCTTTAGTAGGCCTACAGCCTTCCTCCCTCGCCTAGGCATTGGTGCATCTGGTGTTTCTGTAAAGACAATTTGTACAACATCAAACAGGAATCACTTTTTGGCTCCAACCATTACATTTAGTAACCTTCAAATATCCATGCAATCGGAATAACTTCTACAGTACTTTAGTCCAAATGCATCCATATACTGGCTAAAGGTTACCAATCTGTTGAACCAGTGGGGAGTCCTCCAGGTCCTTGGCAGAGCGCTCCAGCACTGAAAGATGTAAATGAGTTTAGAAATAACCTAACACACTTAAATGTAAATAGAGTAACAAACTGAAGTTTACAGACACACCAGATGCACAAAAGGCTGACCTACATACAGGTAGGAAACTTTGCAAAAGAACGAATGTAAAGACAATTTGTGCCACATCAAACAGGAATCACCTTTCTGGCTCCAATCAAAACATTTAGTAACTTTCAAATATCCATGAAATTGGAATAACTTCTACAGTACTTTATTCCAAATGCATCCATGTACTGGCTAAAGGTTACCGTTCTGTTGAACCAGTGGGGAGTCCTCAAGGTTGGCAGATCGCTCGAGCACTGCAAGATATAAATGAGTTTAGAAATAACTCACTTACTCACTTATTTAAATGTAAATAGTTTAACAACAATGCAATCAGCGAAACAAAACAGTGGGAGGTTACCTTCGTTCTTCTTTTCAACATTTCCTGTATATGTAATAGCACAGGACGGTGGCTCATCCTTTTCTGTATCCATCGTTTCTGTAAAGACAATTTTGTTCCACATCAAACAGGAATCACCTTTTCACAATAACCAACTCCAACTCCCCCCACAACAGGAATACAGTACCAAAGTCCTGACGTCACTCCCGCTACCCCTGGGTCAGTATTCTTTCTATTGAAAATCCAGGGAAATCTTAGATTGTCATACAAGAACTGTGTTCTAAAAGAAACAAATCAGGATGATGATTCTGTCAGGTATGTGACTGTTCATGATATCGAGTTACATTTGATAACGTCTGTGTTTGAAAAAAAATATTTTCACCATCTCATGCGTCATTTCAGTAAAGTCGCCAGGCTCATTTCTTTATATTTTATAACAGTTCTTATGACACAATCCAATAAATGTTATTCTGTGACCCAGGGGGATGGCAGCCTCTAGCGGCAGTGATGTCTGACTTCTTACTTACTTACAAATTCTTAGTCCTGGCAGAACTGGATTGAAATGCTTACTTTCAGGCGCCACCACCTGGTGCTTTTTGGGTGGGGCTGGCAAAGCTGTCATTTTCCCTGAACAAAGTACAATAGGGCTCCAGTTAGAACAACTACTGTGCAATAAAATGAAATGCACTTAGTATGTATTCAACTTACTTTTATTACCCCCTTCCTCTAGTTCCACTGCCGATAGGTCTGGCACACACAATTGAAGACATTTATCAATACTATGAAATATGGAAAAGCTGCCTTCCTAAATGAACTCATAAAATATACTCACTGTAATCATAGTTTGGATCCTTTTTCTGGGTTATTCTTCTCTTCCCCTCTGAAATAATGCAGAGGTTGATGCATAAGTTATACTGCCAATACCCAATTAATTGCAATACAATGTGTATGTCGGAGCATAAATACCTGAGGATTCTTCCGTTTGCATTGTCTGTAGAGAAAAACAGTAGAGAGATTTATTTATGTATTTTACACATCTGATTCAGATTCAAACTATTGAAAGAATAATCAATCACCAACTGAATTGATAGTTGCAACCCTTGTACACCCAATACCATTGTTGACGTTAGTGTAAATACAAAGTTATGGTTACTTGTGCACATTCATATTTTGATTTGACTTGATCTGAACCTCGTGCCCTCTAATGATGTGCTGGATGAGGCAACCTTTAGGCCCTATGATGGCTTGGTGATACCGTGTTAGAGAGTGCAGTATTCTTTTACCCCTTTCTCTTTTTTTCCCCTCCTCGTTTTTCATTCTCAAAAATCCTAATGGGAACTTACATCTCTTCATTGAGTTGACCCAGTATTGGAACAATCCTGCTACAAATTAACTTCAATACTATGTAAACATAAAATCTATCATCTGTCTAAACAGCATGTTCTCTAAATTCAACTAGCATATATACAAAATAAAATTAACAGTGAGTCATTCTGGACGAGCCGCAGGAAAACGTGTTCTATCACTCCATGTCGTGGAGAAGCGGGAACACAGCATAGCCTTCTAAATGAGGCAAACAAACTCACTTTCTATACAGTTCTTGTTTTGGTAGCAACCGTCTAGCCGCTCCAGTCATCAGTCTGTGTTCTACATATATAACGTCGATGAGCTTTGAGCAGCAGGGTTTGTCAAACAAGTCCACTGCGTCGTCCTGTGCAATTAGAGCTACTGCGACCGTGCCTTCCGGTCTGCAGTCTTTCACAAAGGCAAAGTCACCATTCCTCAGCAGGAAACAGGAATTTGGCAGTTTGGCTGACACAAAGTGACATTTATGTTTGAGCCGCAATATGTCACTGTTCACAAGCTGCCTTTCAGTCACTCTCTTGGTGATCTGTGCTATTGGGTTCAGACTTTTCCTGAACATCTTTTTCACGGACTGGAGGTGGTTCTCAAAGGGGAAGCAGGAGATGTCATTTAATGAACAAGCGAAATTTTCTACATCATCTGCCACATGTTTTAAACAATGCACATTGTACACTGGAAACTCATCACTGTACAGCTCCGAACTGTTTGTTACAAAATGTTGCATGAGATCCTTGGCATAAGGGAGATAGGCCTGTCTTTTTGCAGCATCCGACTCCAGGAGAATGGAAGTGGCAACTGACAGACTTAAGAAATGGTCGTAGTAGGGCTCTTCAACCAAGTCTTTGAGCACAATTGACCCAGTGCAGAGAAAGAATTGTCTCAATTCCGTTGCCTTCCACCGGTCCAAGTCTTTCAGCGAGCGGGGTTGTCTTGCAAACTCAGCAGGCATTGCACCCTGCAGCATGAGTAATCTTTCTGACAATCGATCTCTTATTCATGGTCTTAATCTACAGATATTGGGGCCACCCAACAAAAACTGTATCATCCGCTTCATAACCCCAAGGCATATAAGGTGCATGTAGTCCAAAGCAAAGTGCTTGACACACAGAATGCCAGCACCAATTAGAGGTGATGGCCCATGTTGGTGGTCGGGATAAAGGAGTTGGCTGAACATGGTATCAGTCCTCGGCTCAAAGACATCCATCGACAGGAATGACTGTAAGTTACCTGATCTAGTTGCAGTTTCAATACAGCGCTCACATCCATGGACAGCATTGTGGCCCTTGATTTTTTTCAGGAAGGCCCTGGCAGGTGCGTCACAGAGAAAAGCCCTCACCCTGAATGTGTGCACTTTCCCCTCGTGTGTAATTCCACTGTTCTGGAGCTGTTTAAGCTCTGCCACAAAGTCTAAAACATAGTCCTCAACAGGATTTCGCTTTCCTTTACAACAAATAAAGCGCTATAATAAAAGGTTCAGACTCGTGGAACTGTCCCAGTATTGGCCACAACTGTGTCCTGTTGGACTTAAATAGCGGAGTCCCATCAATATTGAATGATATTTCAATGTCTCCTGAGAATGCAGGACATGTAGCGTTCCACACCTTGTTGTATACCATAATATATATATATTGGTCATTACACAGTTCCTTCACTTGTACTTTCCGAGGGGTAGCAAGAAGTGTGCGTTTATCTTTGGGAAGGTTGTGCCCATGCTTCCGAAGAATATTAAGGAGTTTATTGACTGCATGGTCCGTTTGCCTCATTTCTGTGGCCCACTTTGCCAGTTCTTTGTGAAGAGTTTCTGCCTCCACTTCTGTAGCAACAACATCATCATCATCATCTTCGTCATAATAAAGTTCTGGTTCAGAGTCACTTAAAAAAACACGTTCATTACTGCTATCACACTCCTCATCACTGTCACTCATCGCAGCTGGGGTAATTTCTTCTGGTGGTACATCACCCTCTAGTGAGGTGTCACTGTCTATAATGTATGTGTTGTCAGCCGCTTCAATAAAGGCAGTAAGCCTCCTGTTTGAGCGCTTCCACTCACAGGCATAATGTTGTGCCATTGCAACTTACCGATCAATTAATTGTTTTAATTGCTTTTGTTCCTTTCTTTGGTTCTGGTGCCAGAAACGGTTCCTGTGCATTTGGATCAGCCTGATGTAACAAGAGTACTAATAAATCTGTATCATCTCCTACTAGGACCGTGTCTTTGGTTGTGGCTGAGGCAATGGCGGTTTGGACAATGAGCACATCAGCATGGTCTGTGATGCACCCAGCCCTCTCTAGTTTATTACTTAGATAAACCAAGAAGCGTTGTTTATTTTCCTTATTGTTAAGGAACTGGTCCTTTTTGGATTGGATGATCATGTCACCAGAAAAGTGTACAGTCACGCCGGGACTAACACCAGTTTGTCGCAGTTGGGTGGCATCTTTTATTGTTGGTTCGTCTTTGTAGCCATCAAAGACTATGACAGTAGCCATACCATATTTCTGTATGACATATCTGACATACATTTCACACACACTGTCATAAGTCGACCCTTTTGGCCATGGTAGACGATGTAGTAGAGCACCCCCATCAAGGACATGCTGGACATCACCTGAGTGTCTTTGCTGCTGATCAATGGACTTCCAGAGGACATCGGCAAGGACTGCCTTGTTTGCCTGGAGGGGTAGGTGTGACAATTCAAACAAAGCAGTCGGATGACTGCAAAGTTCATACTTGAACAGTGATGGCAACTCTTCACAACGGTCTCTGACCAAAGAAAAATAACAGAGTGAAAGTAGCATTGTGTATTTAAGAGGGACACTCAATGTTTGCTGCAATGTACTCTGAACAAGTTGTTGTTTGTTTTTTACCTCATGTTGAAAACTGAGATTGTGTGGAATGTCATTTCTGTGGCAGTTGCATTTTACAAATTTGCTTTAATTTTACTCAAATGTTGTTGATAAGCAAGTTCAGTTTAGTCATATAGAACGTTTTGATGTCCAGGCATGTTTATTCAAGAATCCCATCCCATTGGATTTATTTTGTCGGTTCAATTGTTGGACATGTACAGTCTCAAATTGATTTATATAAAACTAGTTTTGAAGGTCTTAATGTTTTTTTCTGTTGACACTAAACCTTCCAAATGTGTCAGCATTTAAAAGTGTTGTGAAATAAATCGTATTGACTGACCAGCTGTGTGGTGTACTCCAGCATGTTTTTAACCTGAGCCTCCGTCTAGAAACGGTCCCATCATTGTGGAAAACATCTTGCCTGGTACCAGTGCCAAAGAAGAAGAACCCCAGTGTTCTGAATGACTTTAGACCGGTGGCCTTGACATCCCACATAATGAAGACCATGGAAAGACTGGTGCTAGCACACATGAGGCCCCTGGTGAAGACATTCTTAGACCCCCCCCTTGCAGAGCATACTCCCTTGTAGATGAGCCTGGCAGCACTGTGAGGGTCATGTTTTTTGACTTCTCCAGTGCTTTCAACACCATAAAGCCCTTACTACTTGCCGATAAGCTGCTGAGGATGCAGGTGGACTCTCCCATTGTCTCCTGGATCACAGACTATCTGACCAACAGGCCACAGTTTGTGCGGCTGCAAGGATGTGTGTCAGACTGGGTGGTGAGTAACATTGGCGCCCCCCAGGGGACAGTTCTGGCTCCCTTCCTCTTTAGTCTCTACACCTCAGATTTCAGGCACAATACAGCTACTTGCCATTTGCAGAAGTATGCAGATGATTCTGCTATTGTGGCACGTGTCAGTGGAGGCCAAGAGATGGAGTACAGAGGACTGGTTAACAGCTTTGTTCAGTGGTGTAAACAGAACCACCTGTTACTCAACATTGCCAAAACAAAGGAGATCGTGGTGGATTTTAGGAGGAAGGGGGCTCTCCCCCTGTCTGCTGTTTCCATTGAGGGAGATGATGTGGAGGTGGTCCAGAGCTACAAATATCTGGGCGTGCAATTGGACAACAAACTGGACTGGACTGGGAACACAGATGTCTTGTACAAAAAGGGCCAGAGCCGGCTTTATTTCCTGAGGAGGCTCAGCTCCTTTGGTGTGTGTAGGACTCTGTTGAACATGTTCTACCAATCAGTGGTGGCCAGCGCAGTGCTGTATGCGGTGGTATGTTGGGGGGTAATATCAAGGAAGGCGACAGCAGGAGGCTGAATAGGCTTATCAAGAAAGCTGGATCTGTCCTTGGTACCACCTTGAATACTGTGGAGGAGGTGGCCAATAGCAGGATGAAGACTAAACTCCTGGCCATCATGGACAATCCCTCCCACCCCCTACATGACACTGTGAAAGGGCAGAAAAGCTCCTTTAGCAACAGGCTGTTACACCCAAGCTGCAAGAAGGAGCGCTACAGGAGATATTTTCTGCCTACAGCAATAAGACTGTACAACTCCACATCTGGTTGGCTTGATCAGGCTGATCAGGTTGTTTAGGATGAGGGATGTGGGATGCAAGCCATCGGACTCTTTAGTAGTGCTTGGTCTGTCAATTGTCATTTTTTAATATTGTAGGTTGATTATGCTTAGATGCCTGTTTTAGATGTTTTCTATTACTATAATGTGTTTTTATTGATGTCTCTATGAGAGTTGCTGTAACACCTTAATTTCCCCTCGGGGATGAATAAAGTACCTACCTACCTACCTACCTACCTACCTACCTACCTACCTACCTACCTACCTCTCACTGCTACGAGACGCTGGAATAACAGCTGTGGATCCACAACTACTGTCTCTCCTCTGATCTTGACAGTTGATCTAGATGCAAGAGTCACTGCTTGGTCAGCTTTCCTGAAGGTGAATTCTTCCACTGATTTCCCTACCATAGATTCCAAAATCTTGCACCCTATCTCCCTTGACTTCTCAACATTCACTCCCTGCTCGGCTGTCATGCCATTAGCAATGTCTAACACGTCTATTTGGCTTGGGAAAGGGTTTGGCACTAAAAAAGTAAAAACTGACTCTAGCTTTCTCAAACAAGCTAAGGTGTTCAGCCTGTCAGAGGAAAAGGTCGGAAAAGGAATCATCGTTGCAGCAGGTGAAAAGGCTCTAGTCTCACTGTATGGGGTGACAAAGATGAATCGCTGGATATGCTGAGACACAGGCGATTCTGTGAGAAAGTATCGAAGACCACATCTCCAGTGGAACCTCAAACTCTTCCACCAACATCATCAGCTGTGTAGTTCCACAGTCTACGTGTGTTCTACCAGATCAATGAATGGAAAGGAACAAGTGAAAGCATGAGTCCAGAAGACTGGGGATGGCATGTTATAGGTGGTAGATTCATGCCAATAATGACTGATCAGCCTGCAGGACCACCAGAATTACTTGATGTGGTCTGCTGTAGCTGCAAGAAAGACTACAGCACGAAGAGATGCACATGCAAAAAACATGGACTCCCTTGCACTGCCATATGCGGAGAATGTCGTGGTACTAGCTGTACAAATTCCCAGTTGCCTGATTTATCTGATGACTATGATCCAGAGCGGAAGAACTAAGCACGCCAAGAACTGAAATAGGGGGTGCAAGAACAAAGAATCATACAAAAGGAGTTGAGGATCACGTTTGAACAATAAAATAAACAAAAAACACAAAAAAAAAACAAATAAGAAAACAACACAAAAAATAAAAACACAAAAAGAACCTCCCCTGTTGTTGCTACCTTGTCGTGGCTTGTGTGCCTCTGTGACCCTGAGGACTATACCGGTGGGGGTTATACCCCCGGCAGGTACAACCATACCGGGCAGGTTTCAGGTTAGAGGCCAGTCCAAAAGCAGCATTGCCATCAACCGTTAGCAGTAGGATGGTTGGAGGAAGATTTGACGGATTTATGCATTTGTCATACATATGAATGGTGTTTTTGATGTTATTCTATGAAGTCACAATGTTTCGATGAAATGGTTCATGAAAGTCTGATCAGTGTGTTTGATATCATTAACAAACAACAATGTAAATATAATACATTTTGGGGAAAAGTAATTTTCGTGATATGCAAATTTGGGCATTTTCAATATATATTAAGCTAATTTGCATATTCAAATTAAGTTTCAAAGAAACTTGTAATACAAAAAAGTTTAGGATTTCTTAGGACTTTTAGTGTGTTGTTCTAGACACCTCATAGAGATGATCTATGGTGAAAACAAATCTCTTTTAATTAGCCTGTCTGGAAATGCTACTTTGCCTGGACTACTAGCCAGGCTCTACACTAAGCTCAGAGACCTCAAGCTGGACGAGCACGTGCAACTGATACTAGACTTTCTGACGAACCGCCGCCAGGTGGTCATAATGGGCAATATCATATCAGACTCCCTGAACCTCAATACAGGAGCCCCCTGAGGGATTTGCCCTGTCTCCTCTAGTCCCTATACAGCCACAGACAGCTAAAATGTAAGGTATGCTGATGACACAAAAGTGTCAAGAGGCCAGATTGACAACAATGAGTCAGCCTACAGGGATGAGGTCACTGCATTGGCACTATAGTGTCAAATAGTGTCAATCTCACTCTCTATGTCAACGAGACCAAGGAGCTGATTGTGGTCTACAGGAGGTTGAGGAGAGAGCAAGCACCCATCTTCATCAACAGCGTTGTTGTGGAAAGGGTCTGCGAGATGAAGCGTCTCTGCGATAACATCAATGAGGTGGGCCACACATAAACACAGTAAAAAAAAAAGGCTCAGCGGCAGCTGTACTGGGTGGTTTTGAGGTAGATTCCCCATGCACTGCTCACCAGCGAGCCATGTTAAGTAGCAAGCTACTCTGTACTAAGTAGGCACCTACCACCTGGTCTGTAGACTTGTCAGCAAAACCACCTCAGAAACAAGTCACAGCCAGGCTGGTCAGAAGGGGAAAAAAGGGGGGTTGCATTACAGAAATCTATGGCTGACAAAAAAGTGTGCAAGAGGGACTGTCTTGAGAACGTGTGCATGATGACAACGTAAATTTAAGTGAGGAAAATATATATAATACTTACTGTGTATTGTAGTTCTTAAGTGTCCCGGGTGTCAGTCTTGTCAGCAAAACCACCTCAGGAAGAACATCCATAGCCTGGTAAACCCTCCCTCCAGAAATCTCATTTGTATTTTATTTCAGGAGTGAGTCTGGCCTGCAGACCTATATGGGCAATTTGGCTGTGGGCTGGAGCTGGGCGGGAGTAATGTAGCTTTGATGTCCAAGTGGCCCTTTGATGTCCAATTAAGCCACTTTAGGCTGCAGTGATTATCACCAGGAGTAATTGGTTTGTCTTTGATGTTAATGAGCAGCTTGTATGAAAGGTGTATTGATTAATGACGTGCGAACCACTCGGGTTCCACCTGATTGGCCTACCCCCGCTGTCAATCACAAAACAATGAGCGAGGACGCTGATTGGCTCGGTTATTTGGTAATGCACTAGAAACGCCCATACAAGCCTTCATGCCAGACTCACTCCTGGAATCAAATGGAAATGAGATTTCCGGAGGGAGGGTTTACCAGGCTAGAACATCCAGGCTGGTCAGAAGAAGGGGGGGGGGGGGTTGCATTACAGAAATCTATGGCTGACAATTAAAGAACGTGTGCATGATGACAACGTAAATATAAGTAAGGAAAAATATATAATACTTACTGTATATTGTAGTTCTCAGTGTCCCGAGTGTCAGTCTGTGTAGAGTAGTCAGCAAAACCACCTCAGCAAGAAGTCACATCCAGGCTGGTCAGAAGGAAAGAAAGTAGGCTAAACCACACACTGCCCCGTCTCCAAACATGCACAAATGCAAAATATAAGGTGCTTACCCTCGTGCCCCAAATGTTAACTATGTGTCCGGCATGTTTGTGCAATGTATTGGTCCATATTTTTCAATATAGAAGCGTTTTAATCCCGTCTATGGCCGAACGCCATTTCCCCCCTTTGTTTACTTCCTGTTTACATTAAGTGTAATTCCGGTTTTCACCAGATGCGCCCCGTCACTACGGCTCATTGGGAACTTCCGACAGAATCGGCCATGGGATTAAAACACTTCTTTATTGAAAAATATGGACTAATACATTGCACAAACACGCCGGACACCGAGTTAACATGTGGGGCAAGCGGGTAAGCACCTTATATTTTGCATGTGTACACGTTTGGAGAAGTACGGGCTTTGGAGCTGACATTCCAGGGCAAGCTGGGGGGGGGGTACCTACAGTAAGACTCTCGTAGAGATAAAACATGTCAAAATCGATTAAAAAATCTACGGGAGTCTTGATCTAAGGCTAATTACAATGTAAATTTAAGTTAGGAAACAATGTATAACACTTACTGTATAGTAGTTCTCCGTGTCCGAAGTTGCGTCCGTTGTTTTAGTCTGTAAACTTGTCGTCACAATCATCAATAATTAGACAGCGAGTGTCACTTGCGTGCTGGCAGCTTTTAAGGGCTGGTAGCGAGCAGCGTGATGTAGTATGAGAGTGACGACACTAGCATAGACTGTAAGAATGGAATGCGGAAATGCTCGGTCTATCTTAATGAGGAAGTTCCAATGGTTGGAACTACAGCCCATAGCAGCCCGCTTTGCGGCGAGTTCAAAACGTGACCGAACTCTCTCTCTCTATATGGGTCTGGTAGAGAGTTGCATTGAAATTGAGTTGCCAAATCCTTTGGTAATCCACAAGGATAATCACAAAAGGACATCAGGGTTTTCCATATGGGCATATCAGTTAGATCGGCGGTGCAAGACCGTGCAAATATTCAGAAAATCGTTATGAACCCAGCAGCCACTGTGTGTGGACAGTTAACAGTGCAGCGCCCTAGGATCAAACGACGTTCAGGACAAGGCCATATCACAGCCGATATGGGGATGATTTTGACATAATTTCCAGGACGTCATCAGGACACCGTATTCATACCTGCCAACACTCCTGGTTTTATCAGGAGACTCCTCCTAAACCCTGTCTCCTTCTTGGCTCCGGATTTTTTTCTATTTTTGGGCAATCAAACACCCTGTTAAATGCACCAGAATACAAGAAATTGCATCTAGCCTGCTTTGTTAAAACGTTTCTGTGGAGGACCCCCAAACCCCCCACCAAACTTGTCCCACCCACATTAATTTAACCATATAACGTTCATGTCTGCATGTCTTGACTAATGTAAATCCCCCTTTTAAATTTCAATTGTAACAATTACAATTTTCTTTTGCTTAGCGTTTTATTTTGGTAAGATAGTCTTTTTGTTTGGGTATTCTAGAAAACCTCTGTAGAAATGTTATGTATTATTAATAGTAAAATGAATAACCTATTATTAATAATATTATTAAGAGGGGTGCTTGGGGTGCACAGTCTAATGTTGGAGAGAGAGAACGAGCTCAGTATAGTACATGCGCGCGCACACACATATGTGCGTCTGGCTACATTTGTGACAGACTGATCAGCCTATTCTGTCGCTACCATTTCATTTTGTATTTATTTCCCCTTAGAAATAATAAGTGACTAACTGCCGTCTGGAGGATTTAACGTGGAGAGGATCGTTTTCCTCCCGGATCGCACGGTCCGCAAGTTGTAATACTCCCGTCCTCCTATACCAAACCTTTCGCTATTTTATTAATTATTATAGCATCGCGCACATGTTCAGTGCATCACATTTTATTCAGATATTATGCAGTGGTGTGTTGCGCGATCTCAGAAAGCTTTTTATGCCTCTGCAAAATCTTGCAATGACAACAGCTTGTAAATCAAACAAAGCAAATTAGTTGATAGCGTAATTTAGGCTGGCAAATAACCGATTTTCAATAACAACAGACCAGGGTTGAAAACTACATTATTTGTGAGTTTTCAGTGGAAACATATTCTGTCAGTAGGATTTATGTTAGTTGAAATTAGGTTATATTCTGGGCCATCTGACTAGTTATCATATGACTTGATCTGGCCTCGATCGGGCTCTCTCTGATTCATCCAGGACGTCCGTTTTTTTGGTCAGGATTAATTTGGGTTGAAATCAGGTGATATTCTGGGCCAGATCTGACTTGTCTTGGTTTGACTTGATCTAGCCCCAATCGAGACGTCACTGATTGGTCCGGGTCCTGACTGTGCTTGCTGGGTAAGAAAATAGAAAAATCGCTGGCAGTGGGCAAATGCGGACAGAAATAAGTCTGGCAGTGAGAGAGTTAACTTTCAACATCTCTGGGTTTGCTTTCTTTGGCGAAGACAAAACAGTCTAGAATGTTGATGAAGACACAATATCTCTGATGATGATCATCATCATCATCTAGGTGTCTTTTGGTATGAGCCTTTTACATTGAAATGGACCCTGACTGCAGTTAACTGGAGGAGGTAGAAGGAGGTGTTTCTACTTCATTCCTACTGACCGCCAGAGGCAGTGTTTTCAACACCTGGATATTCATCGCGCGCTCGCGCATAGGTCGAATATTAATACCAACAAAGTCACTCGTGACCTGTGTGCACGCACGCCACCTATATAGGTGCGGGGCACACAGCGTTCATCCTCTTTCATCTTTTCGCCTCCAGAGCGTAGGTCGATTACTTGCAGCTGCGCGTGAAGTTTCGTAACCAACAGGTTGGAGCTACGGTCTACCGTCCTCCAGAGACTGCGTAGCCTGCTACCATGGAATTACGTTACCCCGTTCATAGGGGCTGTCGGAAAGGAACAAGGAAGGAAGGAGAGAGGAAAAAAAAAAAAAGCATGCGACGGTGAATGGAGTTAGCTGCTACCTGCTAGCGTTGGTAGCTAACTACAATTGCTTGGTGGCTAACTTCAATAGCATCGAGTAGCGGTCCAGGCGTGGAGCCGTAGCTGTACATTGGCGACGGTGAGTGAGCGTTAGGGCTGTGTTTACAGAAATAAATAAATGAAGATTAGCGTGCCTGCTCTGCCGCTTTGAGAGACCGCGGCAGAATCTGATTGCCTGATTAATGTCTCATAGGAGGTGCTCTCCCCTCGATGACACGACGGCGGTGGAGCCAGATTGACTGGTTAATGTGTCTCATGGAAGGTGTTCGTTCGCCTCGAAGAGACGACCAAAGCGTTAATGAGTGCAGTGGCGGAGAACTGGGCTCCATTAAAGTACAAATACCTCGAAATTGTACAGTACTGAGTACATGTACTTAGTTACTTTACACCACTGTATGAGCGCTCTTCTGTGAATGTTTTTGCTGAAAGTGGTTCTCACTCTGACGCAGACATTCTATCTACCAGACATATGGCGCTTGTTAGCTTGATTGCTATCCAATGGCTCAGTCAGTGCACTGTCTACCTGCAGGTATGTAGGTCCCTGGTTCAAACCCCAATTTAACCAGTCCAAATATAATTTAGCTGCAGCTAATAAAGGACATCCAGAGTGTGCTTCACTCTGTCGTTATTGGACGATATACTGCGTACCTATTACTACATGTACTTGGTGCTATGTTCAGAGAATAACACACTACCAAACTGATGTGTGCTACATGTCCCAGCTCCTGAGCGCCAGAACACATGTCAAGTGGTAAAACGCTGCTCAGTGGTACTGACTTAAGCAGCATATATGCCAATACTGCCACTGTGTGTGCTTAAACTCACAGTTTGAGTGTGTATCATAGCTTGAGTGTGACTCGCTGCTGCTATTCAGGTTATACTGCTTTGTGCTTAGTAGTAAAATGGAATTATAATACTGGTATGGTTCAAGTGTGTCTTGCTTTGCCATCACTTGGTTATCATACTGTGGGTACTTGACACATGACTTGACACTGTGGCTTGAGTGGTTCTCGCTCCTTGCTACGACGAAGTTACATATTAGTAACATTGTACTTTGGGTACTGATAATCAATAAGCTTTGTTTATTGGCAATGGATCCCCATTAGCTGCGGCAAAAGGGAAACCAGCAGCTATTCTTCCTGGGGTCCAAGACAACGGAATACATTAACAAGTACATATGTACTTGACGCTGTAGCTTGAACGATTCTCACTCTTCTGCTATGGCTACGTTATCAATAGCACTAAGTGTATCTCACTCTGCTGCTGTTACCCACTAATACTGTGTGTACCTGGTACTCACTACTGCTATTCAACATATGCAGTATACTGTGAATACTTGATATCATAGCTTGAGTGTATGTCGCTCTGCTGCTATCCAGATAATACTATGTGCTTGGTAGTGCAATATTCTTAAATAATTCTGTATGACGATCGAAGTGTGTTTCGCTTTGCCACTTCTTGACTATCATACTGGGTCCTTGACACTGTAGCCTGAATGATTCTCGCTTTCGCTATGGCTACGTCATCAGTAGTATTGAGTGTCTCACTCTGTTGCTGTTACCCATGGATTATTGCAACAATTGCTGGTCCCAGAAGAGAAGGTCCATTACTTGCGGCAGTCATGTCCTGACTATGGTGCCTGACACAGGCTATGGCTGTGAATGTTTGGCTAATTGCAGCGGCATACTGCTGGCAGAAAGGTCGACTGGGTTGGCCTGGTTGGGGCGGATTTGCCTCCCACAGGGATGCTAGCATTGAGCCCTCGGGATGCTTTCTCAGCTAGAGGAATTGTCAGGATGACGAACTCTTGGCCACTGAATCGAAAGCAGTACATGGAAGTACAAATACACAATACAAGGTCTACTAAATTGGAAAACTCATTAAGCACTGAGCTTGTTTAAGATGAGATCCCCATGCACACAAATCATGATGAGGCTGGAGAGGGGGAAAAAAAGAAACAAGAAATAATGACTGACAATCATGTTATACCAGCTGCATGCTGTATTTTGCATTTGTAAGCGCCACTGCGGCATGCCCCCCAATGGAATATACCCCTAGCATTGGGAGTGTGTCTCGCTCCGCTGCTGCTGGTCGCTCCACTACTGCTTGTCGCTGGACGAAAGAAGGGAAAAGGATCAGCGATTTAGCGTTGAGAGTGCATCTCGCTCTGCCGCTTTTGAGGGACCACGCCACTGCGGCGTGCGCCCACTGGAATATACCGCTAGCATTGGGAGTGTGTCTCGCTCCGCTGCTGCTGGTAGCTCCACTACTGCTTGTCAATGGACGAAAGAAGGGAAAAGGATTAGCGTTGAGAGTGCATCTCGCTCTGCCGCTTTGAGAAACCATGGCGGGCGGCCCACCGCCATATAGCGTAAGCATTAGGAGTGTGTCTCGCTCCGCTACTGCTTGTCGCTGGACGAAAGGAGTGGAAAGTATTAGCGTTGAGAGTGTGTCTCGCTCTGCCGCTTTTGGAGGGACCACGCCACTGCGGCGTGCGCCCACTGGAATATACCGCTGGCATTGGGAGTGTGTCTCGCTCCGCTGCTGCTGGTCGCTGGCCAGAGGAAAGAAAAAGGAAAGGAACCACGTGCGGCCCACCGTAACGTAGGCATTGTGAGTGGGTCCCACTCCGCTACTGCTTGTCGCTGGACGAAAGCGTTGAGAGTACATAGCCCAGCTGGCCATATAACGGCTTGGCCTAGATGGAAGATGGATCGTCAAACAACTATCGTCGTTGTACACCCTCGGTGCCGTACATCATGAGATTTGGCATGTGGGCCAGTTCCAGAACCTCTTACCAAGGACTTGTCAGCCATGGGGAGTACAGCCCAATATGGCCTAGACCTAAGGCTAGTGGTTGATGCCAACATTGCTTACTTTACTTACATTACCTTACTGTAAGTCGATCCGGATTAAGAGCGCCTGCTAAACGCCTAAACTGTAGACTGTGAACATTGCTTCTCTGGTGGTGTCACTAGATGAAGCTGTTGAGCTGGATGACCGTTGCTCATGGCCACAGTGTTAGTCTCTGGTCTGCTAACTAGAGCCATGCCACAGCGGCTGGAATGTGACGTATTGGACATTCCCTTGACTACCTCGCCCTGGCCCTCCGGCATGCGAGTGTTGATGCGCCTATCCAGCGCCTATCCAGTGCCTATCCAGTGCCTATCCAGCGCCTATCCAGCGCCTATCCAGCGCCTATCCAGCGCCTATCCAGCGCCTATCACTCTAGGCGTTTGCTTACATGATTAGAGAATTGGCAGACTGTCTACTTTCATAATGTCAGTGCCAGTGTGGCTTTTCTAAGAGGCGGCCATAACTGAGTGGTTAGTGGCCCGCATGGGGAGCCAGAGCCTCTGGATGTCCCAGGTTCGATGCCAGGCCAGCAATGGGTCGATGTGTGTCCCTATCTGAGCCCCTAGTTGCCCCCTGAGCGCCGTAGAATGGCTGCTCACTGCTCCTAGTAGTTCTAGGAGGGGTAAATAAATACAGCGGATGAATTTCACGTATGTAAAAATGTGCAAGGAAAAAAAAGAGTGTGGACCATTCCAACAGGCCCCACTCTCATGGAGGGGCAGTGAGACACTTCACACTCTGCCTGTCATTCCAGGCCAGAGGTTTGGGCCTGCTACCCAACAGGCCTTGCAGCATAGTGCACTGTGAACAGGCAATTCAGTTCAATTGGAAGGTTTCTACTTGATCTACTTGATTTACTCATATATATATATATTTGTGTCTGTGGCTTGGGCCTCGAACCCCAAGACTGCAACGGAACAGTGTCGTTGCACTGGACCTGCATGCAGGGCACCTGGCCCTCAGGATGTTTATGCCTTGTTCAATAACACAATATATCAACAGTCTGTCCCAGTCAGTCTCTGCAGGAGGCTTGGAAGCTCCTTCCGTGGGCCTTGCCTCATCTTGCAAATTTCATAGCAATGGGTGTACAGTCCAGGCTGCGGACTTGTTTCCCACTGGAAGCCCCTTGGATCCGATAGCAGTTCGGATCACGTGCATAGGTATGGCAGAGCGGTGGTACCGTTAGCCTTGAGGGCATAACGCGGTGTTGACTGTAGGTCTCCCT
This sequence comes from Gymnoscopelus braueri, assembly GCF_963280865.1. Taxonomy (NCBI): domain Eukaryota; kingdom Metazoa; phylum Chordata; class Actinopteri; order Myctophiformes; family Myctophidae; genus Gymnoscopelus; species Gymnoscopelus braueri. The sequence goes on along the minus strand of NC_137607.1, from coordinate 56,568,436 downwards.
TCCGGGACAGACCAGTCCGTTAGGGCAAGATGCTCTGGCCTACTGCAGCTTCTCAATGAAGTGCCTTGGCCTCTCCACAAAGACAAGATCTCCTGTCACAGTTAGGGGGGGAGGTGCATGTGGCATCCTCACTCCTAACCTTCAGCTGCGTCATTGGCCACTGAAATTCAAAACTATTGTCCGAAAATTACTGGATTTTTGTGCATCGTACACCAGGGCGTTGCACGCCAGCGAGTGTAGACTGTGCTCTAGTCGGGACATGGGCCACTGCATGGGTTGGAGCGTTGCTCTGTGCTTATGCTGCCCTAGATATCTGCGGATGATGTTAGATAGAGGGTTCAGCCTCTCTGCATCGAGATGCTCTCCGCGTGTGGCCCCCACAGGTTGCATGGGTGCCTTCATGATGCTTGCCTGTGGTATTGGTATTTGTCCCCAGCCGGTACATCGGGCTGCTCTCAGATGACTATCTGCTAGTACTCTTTGTCCTCACTGCTTCATCTGCAAAAGTGAGTAGATGGGCTTCATGCCCTGGCCATTGCCAGAGACTGTTAAAGTGGGATTCCGATGGGTCTGGGTTTACCATATGGCCGACCCCTCCTTACGTCCTCAGAGGCTTTCTGCATTTCACGTCAGCTAGCCTATTGATTTGTTAGTTTGCTCCTCAACCAGAGGTGGAGCAACTGCATTCTAGTACCTGCCTATTGTGTCCCGTCCGGGCTCTGTGGCAGGACATAGCTGTGATGGCTCGAGTTTGGTTGTATTTGTCTGTGAGGAAGGGCACAGCTGTGCCTTGGCTTAATGGAGACTTTCATTGCTGCGTTCAGGCAAATGTACGTCTTCAGGGGGCCTCTAGGTTCCCCCAAGGCCTTTCTTGACCGCGGGTGTTGCCAGAGCCTCTCCCTCAGTGATACAGGCTTGGAGCAGGCCAGGAGATGCAGCCGAATGGGCTTCATCTTTCATGGGCTTTTGCCCGCTCCTATATAGTCAACCTGGCCGTCTCGCATCCTGTGGCGACGGCTGTGGTGTTGTCTGTTTATTCTATCTGCAAACCGACATCGGTAAGCGCAGATTCCTCGTGACTATGTTGGTATTAGTCATCCAGGTGTTGAAAACACTGCCTCTGGCGGTCAGTAGGAATGAAGTAGAACGAGAGTTATGCATATAACTAAGGTTCTACGAATTCCGGATGACCGCCAGAGTTGACTGTCACTCGGAATCTCGTTCTCGACGAAAATATTTCATGAGGATGAACGCTGTGTGCCCCGCACCTATATAGGTGGCGTGCGTGCACACAGTTCACGAGTGACTTTGTTGGTATTAATATTCGACCTATGCGCGAGCGCGCGATGAATATCCAGGTGTTGAAAACACTGCCTCTGGCGGTCATCCGGAATTCGTAGAACCTTAGTTATATGCATAACTCTCGTTCTCCACTCCAAGACAAAATAGTCCAGTACCTTAACCCTATTTTTTTTTACATTATCGATACGAAGCTGATAATAGCGCCAAATTTTGCATGAGGCTTCTTTAGGACCTACTGATGGATTCTAGCCTTGGGTACCAAACTTTATTTTGACTATTTTCCATACATTTAGGCTTATCAATATTCATTAAAAAAAACAGGCCGATTCACCTTCTGGCCTATAACTCTTGAACCGTAGGTCATAGCATCAAAAATATTTGTTTCCCTGGACTCCTTGGATCATGACGCAACTTTGCATATAGGTCCCGCCTCTTTTCCGATTTCAAGATTTTCCGCCATTTTGCGTTATCTTCAAAACACATATTTTGCTACTACTCCTACAAATGTTGTCCAAAACTCACACAAATCGGCACACACTCTGTCTTTGGTCATGTGATCAAGATGTATCAGTCAGATTTTTCATATTCCCTTCGGATTGGCTACGATTGGCTTCTGTAAGTTGTGGGAGGGTCCGTTTGCCAAAAAATGGCACAAATCATGAACACAGCGTCCTATCTGTCCCAATTTTTTTTATCATTGAGGGGCCACTAATAAACACAGAGCCAATGTGATTTCACTTCCACCCATAGGGGGCGCAACTAATTCTACAAATGTCGCTGTTTTTGCACCAAATTAAGTACAAATGGTCTTGTGAGTCATGTGACAATGACCAACAGGCTTTTGATATTCCATACTGTTTGCCTGTAATTGGCTTCAAAGAAAAAACATTTGATGATTATGCAGATGACGTTTTCATCCCTTATATCTGCTGAAGCAGCTGTAGGAAACCAAGCGGTTGGATGTTGTATGGGACACATACATCCCAGATAGTTTGAAGGAGTCCACCCGCGAAAAGAGAGGACAAGGTGTTCGCAGGAAAGTGTCAGGTCAGACAAAGCTACCAGGCAATTGGATGGATTTTCTTTGTGACCCAACAAATAAGAAGGAGCCGTTTGCCTTTTTGACTTCCAGGACTGAAAAGTTCGACTGGCCACCATCCAAAGCTGTGTATGTCACATCAGGGCAAGCTGTGTCGTCTTTTGGTTCCAGTAGCACCATGACTTGTTGCAATCATGAGGAGGCAGACACCAGGATTCTGGTTCATGTATGGCATGCACTTGAGCAAGGAGCAACAACTATCTTTGTGCGTACTGTGGACACTGATGTCATCGTGATCCTTGCAGGCTTGTTCCATGATTTAGTTACGATTCAACCTTTGGCTGACATCTGGGTGGCTTTTGGCATGGGCAAAAAATACTGATTTTACCACATCAACAACATGTGTAAATCTCTGGGGGAGCCACAATCTCGTGCTCTGCCTATGTTCCATGCATTGTCAGGTTGTGACACAACATCTGCTTTCCACAGTAAGGGTAAGAAGTCAGCTTGGCATGCCTGGCAAGCCTATGATGATGTCACAGAGATACTTGTCAGTCTGGCCAAACATCCCTTCCAGCAGCTGAATGTTGAGAGTCAGCAATTCCAGAAGCTTGAGAGACTGACGGTTATCCTGTATGACAAATCCAGTCCTTTGAGCTCCATCAACCAGACTAGAAAAGAACTCTTCTGTCATGGGAATAGGTCAATGGAGAAACTGCCACCCACCCAAGATGCACTACTTCAGCATGTTAAGCGGGCAGTGTATCAAGCAGGCATCTGGGCGACCAGCCTACAAACAGAACAAGTTATTCCTTCGCCACATGAGTATGGATGGACCAGGGCATCTGAGGCATGGGTGCCAGTTTGGATGACAATTCCAGAAGTCTCCAAAGCATGCAGAGAGCTGATCAAATGCTCTTGTAAAGGGGACTGTTCCACCTGCAAATGTGGCAAATCAAATTTGGACTGTTCTCCACTTTGCAATTGCAAATGTTTGACTCACAAGACCATTTGTACTTAATTTGGCGCAAAAACAGTGACATTTGTAGAATTTGTTGCGCCCCCTATGGGTGGAAGTGAAATCGCATTGGCTCTACGTTTATTAATGGCCCCTCAATGATATGAATTTAGGACAAATAGGACGCTGTGTTTCTTCTGAAATCCCACACATTTCAGAAGCCAATCGTAGCCAATCCGAAGGGAATATGAAAATTCTGACTGATAAATCTTGATCACATGACCAAAGACAGAGGGTGTGCCGATTTGTGTGAGTTTTGGACAAAATATTTAGGAGTAGTAGCAAAATATGTGTTTTGAAGATAACGCAAAATGGCGGAAAATCTTGAAATCGGAAAAGAGGCGGGACCTATATGCAAAGTTGCGTCATGATTTTGCTATGACCTACGGTTCAAGAGTTATAGGCCAAAAGGTGAATCGGCCTGTTTTTTTGTATGAATATTGATAAGCCTAAATGTATGGAAAATATTCAAAATAAAGTTTGGTACCCAAGGCTAGAATCCATCAGTAGGTCCTAAAGAAGCCTCATGCAAAATTTGGCGCTATTATCAGCTTCGTATCGATAATTTTGCTAAGGGACCCCACTAAAAGGGAGGTGTTACTGTTAATACTCCTACATCAACACGCTGCCAGTGTCCTGCTCAGACTGACCACAGAACGCGCCCGCCCGCCCGTGCACGCACGCACGCACGCACACACACACACACACACACACACACACACACACACACACACACACACACACACACACAGTCTCCAAGTATCGCCCAATTTACACAGTCTAGTATCTAGACTTGGTTGTCGTTGATCTACACTGTGATTCTCAAACTCTCTAATTTCAAGGACCCCAAATTTGATTTGCATTAGACCACATAACTCCATTTGACAAGATGTTTGTCTCTGGAACGGAAATCTAAGGATATTTTTGTTATTAGGAATGATTCAGTCCAATGTTGTCAGTCCATTATACCTTTACTGTCTATAATAGGCAACATTTGGCCAATCAGAGTCGACTATAAAAATCCTTAGTCGGGGACAGGAGTTCACAGTATGCAAAAATGTGAGATGTTCCAGAAATATCTAAGGTTAGAACAGGAGGTAGAGCATTTAAGTTTCAGGCATCTCAGCTGTGGAACTTTCTCCCAGTTTCAGTCTGCGAAGCAGACACACTCTGTATATTTAAGATTAAAAACCTTTCTTTATGATAAAGGCTATAGCTAGATTGCTTTTCTCAGTACTCAGTCACCTTACAGAGTTAAAAGGGTAAGAACTAAGTAAAAGGCAAAAAGAGGGACGGGACCTCTCCCTCTCCTCCTCTCTCCCTCCCCCCTTCCTTATGTAACAGGGCGGTATAAATGCGGGTTTATTTATCTAACTATTAAGCACCTGAAAACAGAATATAACTCCTTACACAGTTTGTTGTACAGTTTAAAAGATAAAGGCAGAAACATGGATTAGGTACCAAAATACATAATCTTTATTTATACACAATTGCTTACACTATGAAAATACAATGCATTGAATAATACAACTTATTACACGGCTTGGTTGAATGCTTGATTCTGATGGGTCAATCATCGGTCATTATTTCTTGATAATGACGGATGAGCTCTATAACAGACCGCTGTCTAATCAAAGACTCAGAGCACCTGCTCATGTCAACCTGCGCTGCTTGATTTTATGCTGTAATCCAACATGACAAAAAAAACAACTAAACGTTGCTCTCAAGAATGTTTTTGAAAGCATTTGAAGTGAGAAATAGACGATGCAATAACCGAAAAGTGATTCTATTTGATCCACTACATTTCCTTGTTTATCGTTGCACACCAACGCAAGAACACCAAAACATTCGCCCCAAAACACAGTCGCCCTGGGGCAAATCCGGCGGTATTATAATAGTGCTTAATATTTTTATATTTACAAGAGAATTGTGTGAGAATCGTGATCTCAATTCTTATGGAGGAAAATCGTGATTCACATTTGAGCAAGAATCGTGCAGCACTATATTATAAGCAAACCTGACGGTATATAGAATGCGGGCGAGTGTGTTTTGGGCGAGTCTTCCGGTTACCTTATGGAATACTGTCATTTGTTTCCCGAGGCGAACTTCTCCGCCCAGCCCAATACTTATGGAATACTTTCATTGCCGTAAGCAAGAAATACTTTGTTTTGTTGTTACTTTTGGGTAAATTTATTTATTTATTAAGTAGCCGTGTAATAAGCATGATAATGTATGGGGAGGTGGTCATTATTGAAATTTAAAGCCCTTCAGGGTGATTATCCACCTCCGCTATCGCGTCGGTGGAAAATCACCCTGTCGGGCCTTAAAATTTTCAATAATGAAATGCTTAATAAATTTGTGGGGCGGACAGTGCTGTTCCACACCAGAGGTAGTGGGAGGCGTCTAATAGCCTATATTAGGTGACTGGGGTTTCAACATGGGTAGTTAACCCACATGGACCCCCCCAAAAAAAAACTACTTAGGAAAATAATAAAACAGGAATACAATAACGTATGACCCACTTTGAGGCGTAGAGCGAGCCACGGGGGAGGGGCTGATAGGCTCGGCTCCACGGCCAGCGTTTCCCATCCGGTCAGTACAAAACCCCAGCAAGGGAATGTGACCACTTTCACGGTAAGATAAATACGGCAAAGCAGCAGCCTGGTGTCACCAGCCCTGAAAATACAAGCGGGCGGGTTAGCTTACTATTTAATAATACAATTATTAAACACACACACACACACACACACACACACACACACACACACGTCTGTCTGTCTAGATAGAGGGGGGTGGGCGATTCCCTTAACAATGAAGTCTATGAGAGCACCTCAGACAATTTTCGAGCTGGTTGAGATTTAATTTACCCAGAGAAATTACTACTATTGTAATCACAGCAGTGTACATTCCTCCCAGTGGAAACACTAAGGAGGCACTAAATGTACTATATCGTTCCATCAGTGAGCTGCAAACCACACATACAGAGGGGGTCTTCATTGTGGCTGGGGACTTGAAGGCTAACATGAAGACAGTTCTACCTCAGTTCTATCAGTATGTGAACTTTTCAACCAGGGGCAAGAACACACTGGACCGGGTCTACACTAACATCAAGAGTGCTTTTAGAGCAGCTCCCCGTTCCCATCTTGGCTCCTCAGACCACTGTTCTGTGATGCTGGTCCCTGCATATAGGCCCATGCTCACTAGGAATAAACCTGCTGTAAAGCAGGTGAGGGTCTGGCCCGAGGGTGCTATGGATGCACTACAAGACTGCTTTGAGTGTAGGCTACAGACTGGGACACGGTTAAGGAGGCGGCAAAAGAGGGACAACACACTGATTTGGAGGAGTATGCTGGGACTGTGTCTTGCTACATTTCTAAGTGTATGGTGGATGTTAGTGTTGTTAAGAACATCAAAACACGAGCCAATGAAGCCTTGGATGAACAGCGAGGTATGGGCACTGCTGAGGGTGCAGAATAATGCTTTAATGGCAGGAAATGTTGTGGAGCTCAGAACAGCAAGAGACAACCTGAACCGTACCATCAGAGTTGCAAAACGTGCCTACAGTCGGAAAATCCAGGGATTCTACGGACTTCCGGTGCATGTGGCAGGGTATTCAGTCCATCACAGGCTATAAGGGGGCTCCATCATCCTGTGAGGACAACGAGGAATTCCTCAATGAGCTCAATAATTATTTTGCCCGCTTTTAAGCAACAAATAACATCCCTGCAAGGAAAACTATGGACAGCGGTGAAGATCATTCAGACTTCAGTGCCCTCCATTAAGGTGATTGCTGACAACCGATGTCTGACTAGGACCAAAAACATCTTGACTGACCCTACCCATCCACATCATGGACTGTTCACCCTGCTGCCCTCTGGAAAAGGGTACCACAGCATGTGCTCTTTTCCTCTAAGCACCTTAACGTCCATATGTATATCATGCACAGTATAAGTATAACATGCACAGTATACATACATTGCTGCTATGCTCAGGCACCTTAGTTTTTTATTATCTCAGGTACTTTGTAAATATGTAGATAACTTGTCTGGCCTTCTGTTGCTCTCTTGTTTTGATCTCCTTCCCACTTGCCCCCCACCCCCTCTTCTTCTCCCCCCCCCCTCTTCTTTCTATGGAAACTAACGTTGCGATGGGAACGATGTACAAAAACGAATTTCACCCACTTTTTTACCTTGTAAACCTGTGATGTGACAATACAACTGATTCTGATTCTGATTCTGGGGAGCAGAACGGACAGATTCTGCAAGAGTTTTTTCCCTCAAGCCATCAGACTTGTGAACTCTACCCTGAAAAAAAGTGAAATAGTCCTGTACACATGCAATATCCCCTAACCTTCTTCCTTATATGCTGCTGAAGACTCCTGTGTGCAAAATTTCGGTCTCATCATGAACCGAGTTTTTTATTAGTGGCGTCTCTTTTCAGTATTTTAGTTTTTAGTATTGTAGTTTTAGCATTCTTTTATCTAGGAGTAGTTTTTAGATCATATAGCCAGTGGAACAAAATTTCGTTCATTTATGCATTTCATATATATGAATGACAATAAAAACTATATCTATTTCCCTGACAGGACCATTACTTTCGGTAGGTGGTGTCCTAGTTTAAAACAGACACAATTTATTATATTATATTTTATTATAACAACAACCACCACAACTATAATAATAAGGGTAATAATAATAATAATAATATAATGTCTGCAGACTGTAAAATGAATACTCACCCTGTAGTAATAGGTTAAGTACAAGGTATACAGGCTGTAAAATGACTATTGTTCACAGTAGTTATGGGGTAAGTACAACACATATTTGATAACATTTATGTAATGATAAAGCACACATAGAGGACCTGTAGTGGTGAAAACTTTATTATTTCTTGGATTTCAGAAGAACAGCTCAATACACACACTCTGAAGCATGTAAAAAGTAAATTGTCAACTGTGGCATCTTCCAAATATGTACCATGTTAATTTAACAATCCAAACAACACACGTCAACACACAGTGAACAGCTACCCAAACCCAGCAGCTTGTCAGCAATTTACTGAACTATCATTGCATGCATATCAATGAAAATTATAGTGATTGCAGGCATATTAATGAGTATAATAATGAACATATTATTCTATCAATAACTTATGAGTTGGAGGGAATAATACAAGATAATAAAGGCATTTGAAATGCCATCATGTTGAAATAGAAAATACACAAGATAAACACAAATCCAAAATAAGAAACTATTAGGTTTTCCAGGCCTATTGTCCAGGCTCGGAATTTTGTCATTTTGTGGGGACGGCCACTTTGGTGATGTCATTTTTTTCAGGGCACAAAAGCCACATGCCAGGGCAGGGAGGCCATACAAAAAAAGATTTAAGTCCAAAAATGATAAGTGCACGTAAATAATGAATTTAACTTGATAAGGATGATTTTATTGTAATATAGTATAAGAATAGTATAATTATCTGTGGAATCTGTGGGAAAACAATGTGTTGGCAAATGACCAATATTTATAATAAAGTAATATTGGTCTCAATATAACTCACACTCAGCCCTGTACTTCACTGACTGTAGGTGGGGGTCACATTAATTAATTCGATATTTTATGTATTTTCCCCACAAGTTATTTTCATTCAAATGAAATGTGATTGAACTTGCACTAATAATGACTTTAGTAGATGGGTCACTATTTAAAATATAGTATTTCTTAATTATTAATAATTATAGCTTATAGCTCCCCGTGTCTCCTAGGGTAGGTACCCTCACAAAAACATGCAGTAATCCTGGTCACTATACTGCCTCCCCCTGGCCAGCCGGGGCGCCTGATGGAGGGGAAGGGAACTGGTTGGAATAACGTGTTCCTTCCACGCGCTACGTCCAACCAGGGAAACCTCTCCCCTGTCAGGTGACAAGAAGGTCAGTTGGCTCTCATGCATTGAAGGAGGCATGAGTTCGGCCCTGGCCTCCCTAGGTTGGCAGAGGGAAGGTAGTGCCCAGGATTACATAGACAATTGGCACTGGGTGTAAAAAATAGGGTTACAAAATCGTGGGAAAAATTTAGTAAAAAAAATAATAATATTTATAGCTTGTAGATTGGCTATTTTCACCATTTTAAATTGTTTTTAAATAATAATTTTAAAAAAGGAACAAGGTTTCCACCCGGCAGCGACAATATATAGCCTATATGGTTCTGCATCAGTATAGGAGTCAGTTTTAGCAGATTTCATTCTAATTGGGTACTATGCCTGCCTATGAATTTCATTGGCCTGGGTAGGTCAACCTGGCCTGGCGGGGATCTGCCCTGTTGTGCCCACACACTCCGCACAGCAGCACAACAGGTGAAAGCAATTAACTTAAACAAGGACTGTGCTGCGCACCAAAAGCAATGTCAAACTGTCACATTGTAGCTGCTGAAATAAACTTCCCATTTGGATCATTGTTGACAAACGAACAGAATATGGATGTGGTTTGCAAAATGATATTTTTTTTTCTTGTCTATCAGAGAGGTGAGGTCACAGCTTCTCTCTACTTTTGTATGACATTGATCGCCTAAACTTTTAATGTGTTTGCACTGCAGTTATTAATTTCTATTGCTTGCTGGATATTAAGGCTAATAATTGTGGGATTTTGCTGTATTTTGTTAGCCTGGTAAACCCTCCCTCCGGAAATCTAATTTCTATTTGATTCCAGGAGTGAGTCTGGGCTGATGGCCCATTCTGCAATATTGGCTGCAGGCTGAGTTGGGCGGAAGTAATACCGTTGACTGACAACCCCTTCAGCCAATGATATTTTTTCCCCTTCAGCCAATCAGCAGTTCACCAGTCTAATGTGACGTCAACGGGACTTTTGAGACAGCCAAGCCCAAAATGGGTTGCCTTATTCGGGTACATGGGTGTCACTGCCCACCCCTACCGGTTCTCTAAATTTTTATTTTTAAATAGGCTCTGTCATGATTAATTGACCACATATATGAAGTTAAACAACTAAATTCTATCCAAACGATATCTTATAAGTAAATTCCGTGCCTCAAAATAGAAGTTAGAGAGCTTTTTGAAGTAAAAAAATCGCGGAGATTATAGCGGACAGAAAAAGATGGCTGCCGTTCGTGTTTTGGGCTCACTCGAACTCGCCACCTGATTGGCCAACTGTCGCTGTCAATCACAGAACGATGTGCGACGACGCTGATAGGCTCGGTTAGCTGGTAATTCCACTAGAAACCCCCACAATGGGCTATCAGGCCAGACTCACTCCTGGAATCAAATAGAAATTAGATTTCCGGAGGGAGGGTTTACCAGGCTAGTATTTTGTCACATGTATTCATCTATATTTTGCAGTTGAAAAAACCATCGGGGCACATCGGTCCGTACTACGGAATTCTCTCTCTCTCTCTGTCAAAAGCATTGCTTGATCCGCAGCATTTTAAACTGGAATATAGGCTAGAAATCAAACCTACCATTGAATAATTCAACAGGCTGCGTTAGATTTACCTCCTATTTGGCCCGGTGATGCTTTTGTGTCGTATAAAACTGTGTTGCGGGATTCCGGGATTCCGACGGTTCATACAAGGCTCGAAAATCAAACCTACCTACCACTGGTCATGTGGTAAGTGCGCAGCTCAACTAAAGACACTGGTGTCTTAAAAAAAATTGGCATTGGCAGGAAAATTGTGCAGAGGAAAAACGGTGAAATTAGCTGGGCCACCACGGCCACTGTGACCGTTAGGGAATGTCATTTTTCGAGGGGCACACAGCCAAAGAGAGGGGCAACGACGGCCATCGTGGCCACCTAAAATTCCTGCCCTGTATGTGTCTGTGTGTGGCTAACTTAAACTAAGGGCTTTCCCCCCTTATGAGTCCTCATGTGTCTTGTAAGATTATCCATTACAGCAAAGCCTTTACAACAAACTGTACAAGAAAAGGGCTTTTCGCCTGTATGAGTCCTCATGTGTGTTTTTAGATGACCCTTGTGAAGACAGCCTTTACCACAAACTGTACAGGAAAAGGGCTTTTCGCCTGTATGAGACCTCATGTGTATTTTAAGATGACCCGTCTGAGTAAAGCCTTTACCACAAACTTTACAAGAAAAGGGCTTTGCATCTGTATGAGTCCTCATGTGTCTTTTTAGATGACCCTTGTGGAGACAGCCTTTACCACAAACGGTACAAGAAAAGGGCTTTTCACCTGTATGAGTCCTCATGTGTGTTTTTAGATCACTTGTGCTACCACAGCCTTTACCACAAACTGTACAAGAAAAGGGTGTTTCGCCTGTATGAGTCCTCATGTGTCTTTTTAGATGACCCTTGTGAAGAGAGCCTTTACCACAAACTGTACAAGCAAAGGGCTTTTCACCTGTATGTGTCCTCATGTGTGTTTTTAGATCACTTGTGGTAACACAGCCTTTACTACAAACTGTACAAGAAAACGGCTTTTCACCTGTATGAGTCCTCATGTGTGTTTTAAGATGACTCTTGTGAAGACAGCCCTGACCACAAACTGTACAAGCAAAGGGCTTTTCCCCTGTGTGAATCCTTGTGTGTGTTTTTAATTCACCATTGTGAGTAAAGCCTTTACCACAAACTGTACAAGAAAAGGGCTTTTCGCCTGTGTGAATCATTGTGTGTATATTCAGATGTCCCTTATGATTAAACGTTTTACCACACTCTGTACAACTAAAACTTTTCTTCCCCGTTTGAATCCTCATGAAGTCAGTTTGTTTTGATGATTTCATGTCCTGGGATATCTTGCGACTGAATCTTTGTCCTCCCACATTTTGTGCCTTGTGTGATTTCAGTGTGTTTAAAGCTGACTGATCTCCCCTAGTCTCCTCCCACTTATCACTGTCTTCAGTGTCTGATTCAGAACAGTGTGAAGAGAGGAGCTGGTCATCACTAGTTGGTTGTGATGTTCCACAATCACCTACATCAGTTTGTGTTTTCATGTGTTCAGTTGAGGTGCTGGCTACAGGCTCTGTCTCTCTGTTTTCATCATCATCTTCACGTTTCACTGCTAGTAATGTCAACGTTGACCCACCAGTTTCCTCTGGTCTTTGAAGTTGCTCCTCCTGTTCCTCTTTAATCTGTGGAGGTAGTGGTTCCTCCTGGACCAGACTGGGGCTCCACTCCTTTTCAGGTGAACCCTCATCTTTACACACAGGGACAGGAAAAAGATATAATGAGACTATAAAAGGTTTGAATCTTGTACCTCCACTGCAGTACCTTAGTGCAGAGTTGTGGCTGGAAAAAGTATCTACAGATTACTCTTTGCCCACATCTTCCAAGTTGTTTCTGTAATGGTGCACTGACTGCACTCTGTGCTGTAAATAGTGTGGCCGTTGTTTGTTTACATTGCAGAGGCGAATGAGAGGTGGTCCTTATTTTAATTAACTGCAAAGCTTCAGTGAACCAATTAATAATTTTACAACAGAACCATTGTCCAATTCATGGTACATTTACATTTTACATCAATGCAGGGGTCAATGCATTGATTTAGTCACATTGTTAATGCTTAAATTGATAACCGATTCATATCATCTTTACACCCTCCGTACCGGCCCACTTTCACCAATAAAATAAATGAAGACAGAGTGCTTGAAACTTACTGAGATCCAGGTGGTCTTCAGGTTCCTGTTTAAGGTGGTCTTCAGTTTCCTGTTTAATAGAAACAGTCCTGGCTGGAGAACTGATCTTCACCTGCAGACTGGACTCTACACACTGATCTGGAATGAAGGAATAGAATAAGGACTTTGATGTAAAATGGATAAGGACTTAAATATCACATGATTAAGGACTTTAATAAGTATGTTGATGTGGGTTGCAGATGAAGATCGCATACGAAAGAGGGAACAGAGGTTGTGATGAAGTGTTTTTTGGGCAGTGACACCAATTGCTTTTCCCCAGTATGTAACTTCATCAGTGCTGAGCAACATGGATGGACTACATTATATATTTATGTTAATGTTCAATAACTACATAATTTTTTTACTTTAACCAATAAAATAAATAAAGAGAGACTGCTTGAAACTTACTGAGATCCGAGTGGTCTTCAGGTTCCTGTTTTAGGTGGTCTTCAGGTTCCTGTTTCATAGAAAGAGTTCTGGCTGGAGAACTGATCTTCACCTGCAGACTGGACTCCACACACTGGTCTGGAATGAAGAATGTGTGGAATAGAATAAGGAATGTAATAATGAGGACTTAAATAATAAGGACTTTGATGTGACATATATATATATATAGTCCTATAGTTTATATATATAATCATATTGAACTTTATAAACAGCTTAACACTCCTGTATAAAACTGAACCAGACTAATTTGATTTATATTATGAATCAGAATGTTGTTTTAACAATTATAGCGTAAATCTAATCTAAAAATTAAAGAAAATCTAACAGTATTTTTGTATTTCTTATTTGAAACAACCAATCAGTTCGATAACAGATTTATGATCCTGAAATAGATAACACAAGTAGGTATAATATTGTTGCCGTCAGGGGAAAACCTCATGTCGAAAACTCACTTTTCAGAATTCTAATTAAAAAAGTAGCAAAAATATCAGATCAAAGGCTTGTAGATCAGCTTTTTTCTCTGCTTGTGTGTGACACTGTAGTATGATGAATTAGGGCATTAATTCACAAAAGGAGAAAAAAACATAAAAAGTAAAAATATGGAGATACAAGGTTTCTGCCTGACAGCAACGATATGTAAACAAGTAAACAAAGCTGCTATAATAGAACAGTGAGAATCCTGTAGATCTCAGGATTCACATGGGATCGGTTCATCTTCACATCCTCAGTACCGGTCCACTTTCTCCAATAAAATAAAAAAGACAGAGCGCTTGAAACTTACTAAGATCCAGGTGGTCTTCAGGTTCCTGTTTAAGGTGGTCTTCAGGTTCCTGTTTAAGGTGGTCTTCAGGTTCCTGTTGAAGGTAGTATTCAGGTTCCTGTTGAAGGTAGTCTTCAGGTTCCTGTTTAAAATAAACAGTCCTGGCTGGAGAACTGATCTTAACCTGCAGACTGGACTCCACACACTGATCTGGAATGAAAGAATAGAATAAGGACTTTGATGTAAAATGGATAAGGACTTAAATATCACATGATTAAGGACTTTAATAAGTATGTTGATGTGGGTTGCAGATGAAGATCGCATACGAAAGAGGGAACAGAGGTTGTGATGAAGTGTTTTTTGGGCAGTGACACCAATTGCTTTTCCCCAGTATGTAACTTCATCAGTGCTGAGCAACATGTATGGACTACATTATATATTTATGTTAATGTTCAATAACTACATTATTTGTTTACTTTAACCAATAAAATAAATAAAGAGAGACTGCTTGAAACTTACTGAGATCCGGGTGGTCTTCAGGTTCCTGTTTTAGGTGGTCTTCAGGTTCCTGTTTCATAGAAAGAGTTCTGGCTAGAGAACTGATCTTCACCTGCACACTGGACTCCACACACTGGTCTGGAATGAAGAATGTGTGGAATAGAATAAGGAATTTAATAATGAGGACTTAAATAATAAGGACTTTGATGTGACATATATATATATATAGTCCTATAGTTTATATATATAATCATATTGAACTTTATAAACAGCTTAACACTCCTGTATAAAACTGAACCAGACTAATTTGATTTATATTATGAATCAGAATGTTGTTTTAACAATTATAGCGTAAATCTAATCTAAAAATTAAAGAAAATCTAACAGTATTTTTGTATTTCTTATTTGAAACAACCAATCAGTTCGATAACAGATTTATGATCCTGAAATAGATAACACAAGTAGGTATAATATTGTTGCCTTCAGGGGGAAACCTCATGTCCAAAACTCACTTTTCAGAATTCTAATTAAAAAAGTAGCAAAAATATCAGATCAAAGGCTTGTAGATCAGCTTTTTTCTCTGCTTTTGTGTGACACTGTATAGTATGATGAATTAGGGCATTAATTCACAAAAGGAAAAAAAAACATAAAAAGTTAAAATATGGAGATACAAGGTTTCTGCCTGACAGCAACAATATGTAAACAAGTAAACAAAGCTGCTATAATAGAACAGTGAGAATCCTGTAGATCTTAGGATTCACATGGGATCGGTTCATCTTCACATCCTCAGTACCGGCCCACTTTCTCCAATAAAATAAAAAAGACATAGCGCTTGAAACTTACTAAGATCCAGGTGGTCTTCAGGTTCCTGTTTAAGGTGGTCTTCAGGTTCCTGTTTAAGGTGGTCTTCAGGTTCCTGTTGAAGGTAGTATTCAGGTTCCTGTTGAAGGTATTCTTCAGGTTCCTGTTTAAGGTGGTCTTCAGGTTCCTGTTTAAAAGAAACAGTCCTGGCTGGAGAACTGATCTTAACCTGCAGACTGGACTCCACACACTGATCTGGAATGAAGGAATAGAATAAGGACTTTGATGTAAAATGGATAAGGACTTAAATATCACATGATTAAGGACTTTAATAAGTATGTTGATGTGGGTTGCAGATGAAGATCGCATACGGAAGAGGGAACAGAGGTTGTGATGAAGTGTTTTTTGGGCAGTGACACCAATTGCTTTTCCCCAGTATGTAACTTCATCAGTGCTGAGCAACATGGATGGACTACATTATATATTTATGTTAATGTTCAATAACTACATTATTTTTGGGCGGTGAAACCGCCCCTATAAGTGAGGTTTGGAAATTTGTACAATTATCCTGCGCTGTGATTGGCCAAAAAGTACCCCGCCTAACCCTGCACCGTGATTGGCCAATCACAGTCTATTCAGGACTGTGATTGGCCAGTGTCACATGACACATGTGCATAGCCCTATATAAGAAACCATAACTTTAAAAAAAAACATAAATTGTTTTTTTTAAGTTATGGTTTCGTCCATCATAAAGAGTGTTTCAATAAATGTATTTATTTTTTGTACATGATTGGTTGACTCCATTCAGTATTGTGATTAGCTAGCAAGACACCGCCCACTTCACACAGGGTGTGATTTTTTTACTTTAACCAATAAAATAAATAAAGAGAGACTGCTTGAAACTTACTGAGATCCGGGTGGTCTTCAGGTTCCTGTTTTAGGTGGTCTTCAGGTTCCTGTTTCATAGAAAGAGTTCTGGCTGGAGAACTGATCTTCACCTGCAGACTGGACTCCACACACTGGTCTGGAATGAAGAATGTGTGGAATAGAATAAGGAATTTAATAATGAGGACTTAAATAATAAGGACTTTGATGTGACATATATATATATATAGTCCTATAGTTTCTATATATAGAGAGACTATAGGACTATAAGATATTTATCATATTGAACTTTATAAACAGCTTAACACTCCTGTATAAAACTGAACCAGACTAATTTGATTGATATTATGAATCAGAATGTTGTTTTAACAATTATAGCGTAAATCTAATCTAAAAATTAAAGAAAATCTAACAGTATTTTTGTATTTCTTATTTGAAACAACCAATCAGTTCGATAACAGATTTATGATCCTGAAATAGATAACACAAGTAGGTATAATATTGTTGCCGTCAGGGGGAAACCTCATGTCGAAAACTCACTTTTCAGAATTCTAATTAAAAAAGTAGCAAAAATATCAGATCAAAGGCTTGTAGATCAGCTTTTTTCTCTGCTTGTGTGTGACACTGTAGTATGATGAATTAGGGCATTAATTCACAAAAGGAGAAAAAAACATAAAAAGTTAAAATATGGAGATACAAGGTTTCTGCCTGACAGCAACGATATGTAAACAAGTAAACAAAGCTGCTATAATAGAACAGTGAGAATCCTGTAGATCTCAGGATTCACATGGGATCGGTTCATCTTCACATCCTCAGTACCGGCCCACTTTCTCCAATAAAATAAAAAAGACAGAGCGCTTGAAACTTACTAAGATCCAGGTGGTCTTCAGGTTCCTGTTTAAGGTGGTCTTCAGGTTCCTGTTTAAGGTGGTCTTCAGGTTCCTGTTGAAGGTAGTATTCAGGTTCCTGTTGAAGGTAGTCTTCAGGTTCCTGTTTAAGGTGGTCTTCAGGTTCCTGTTTAAAAGAAACAGTCCTGGCTGGAGAACTGATCTTAACCTGCAGACTGGACTCCACACACTGATCTGGAATGAAGGAACACAATAAATACTTCAATAATAAGGACTTTGTGACATGAATAAGAACTGTAATAAACTTTAATAAATACGATGACTTCTCAATCGTGTCGACAGATTTCCATCATTTGGATTCCATATAAAGTGTGATTGTGATGGCGCGTGGGGGGCTATCGCGGGCGGGGGGTTTCAGAGGTGCGCTACCCCACTTCCAAAATTAGCACTACAACACTGTGTGTGTGTGTGTGTGTGTGTGTGTGTGTGTGTGTGTGTGTGTGTGTGTGTGTATTTGGAAGGGGGGGGGGGTAAATCGCAGTCATCAAAACGGATGATCTACAGCAATGATCCTCGAAAACAGATCTAGAACCTAACAACACCTCACCATGCAAACACTATGTCATCCCTGCAGCGTGTAGTTTGATGTTGTGTGTGTAACAGACATACCTGCGGTGTGTAGTTTGGTGTTGTGTGTGTAACAGACATACCTGCAGTGGTGTGTTCTAGATCTTTTTGGAGGTACTATAACAATTCCCCCCTAGTTCCTCCCACACGCACCGCACGCAAGCGCGTATAATTAATTAATGTTAAAAGAAATTGTGTGCGCTCCGCGCGCGTTTCTGCCCCGCACAAACTCAACCACCCTGTAACTCAACCACTTCGGAGCTGCTTTTAGCCTTGGATGCATTTTTGTATTTGTTTTTATTACCATAGAAGTGCAAGGATTGTTATAAATAAATGCTGGTTAGGCTTATCAGATAAAATATCAGTGTTAACAGCAAGCATTCCTGTATCAATTACAGAATAGTATTGGCATTGAAGACACAAACTGTATTGAAGATTCAAGATTTTGCTGTGCTATGGCGCGCAATTTGAATACTAATGAAGTACTCAATTCAGTGACCTACGTTCAATGAAGTGAATGTCAGGTTGTTGAAATGTGTGAATTCCTTCGCCAGTAGCCATTAATTATCACCTCAAGAACAATAGCCAAACACATGATAAGCCTTCACCTCAGAGTTAGACTAGTCAGACGGTCAGACCACATTCTTGCTGTTTGTATTGCTGCGCCCCCCAGCCACCACTCCTGGGTGCAGCGTATCAGATGCGTATCAACGTATCAGTACGCCGTTTCGAACTGTTTTTGAATGTATACGGTGGCGACGAAAGAAATCTGCAGGCCATACTACGTATACAGCGTACCACGGTAGAACACATCACTGCTGCAGTGTGTAGTTTGATGTTGTGTGTGTAACAGACATACCTGCAGCGTGTAGTTTGGTGTTGTGTGTTTAACAGACATACCTGCAGTGTGTAGATCGATGTCCATATCCAAATCAATGTCCAGCAGTTTGTTTTGTTTCTCCAGCAGAGTTTCTAGTGTCTCTATCTCTCTCTGGAAGAGGTTGAACATGAACTCTGCAGCCGCACTGAGGCGCTCCAACACAAACACTCTGACAAGCTTCACACAACAAACATCAGCACCACGCTGCTGTTTGTCCAAAACACACAATATCTCCTCTCCCACCGACATCATGTGTTCATTTATCTTCAGCCGTACAGACTCCATTTGACACGTTTTTACCTCCTTTATGACACGTTTTTCACCGCGATCACAACACACGCTTACTTCTTCCAATGTGTTTCACACATGCGCATTGAAGGATCCAGGCACTGTTGCCTTCTTTGTGCGTTTCGCCCCCTGGTGATAGAAGGTGTGTAAGTGAAGATATAGCCTCCTGTAGCTGTAAGACAGTCTCTGTCCTCCCTCACTGTGAGTTGTGTGTTTGGGCCGGGGTGTGTCCAGAGAGTTTAACTGTGGTGTGTCCTGGAATCTGAGCAGAAGGACAGTGTGGAGATTTGGCGTGAAAACACCACCTTTTTATCTTGGAGAGGAGAAACAGCTCCTCCCATCTCCTCACATTCTTCCAGTTAACTGCAGTCAGGGTCAATTTCAATGTGAAAGGCTCATAACAAAAGACAGTGTAATGATGGGCCATCATCAGAGACACACATAGATGCAAGTTTCACTGTCTTTTTGTTTCATCAACATGTTGACTGTTTTTCTTTTACAAAAGAAAGCAAACCCATGACAAATTTCACTCACTTCTTTACACCTGTAAACCTGTGATGAGGCAAAAGTGAATTATGTCAAATGTTCGTTTCGCTATTGATCAAGTTCTTCTGTGGAATTGTCTGTTTAGATAATAAAATGTTACTTTTCTGTGAATAAAAGAGCTTTTGTGTGTGTGTGTGTGTGTGTGTGTGTGTGTGTGTGTGTGTGTGTGTGTGTGTGTGTGTATGTGTGTGTGTGTGTATGCATGCGTGTGTGCGTGTGTGTGTGTGTGTGTGTGTGTGTGTGTGTTTGTTGGACATTACAATGATACGCCGTCATGCCACCCTTTTAAGCTTTTGAAAATGTGCTGAATTCTAGGTTTTATCAGCACTGCACACATATTGGGGAGTGTTTACTAATAAATTACGTTGTTTCAGTGATTTTTATATTTTCTTACATAGCATGTGAATATGTTTAATTATTCAACTACCAAATATTTCTTTACTTTCATTTCAATACCCAGTGCAACATGTTGTGCAGATGATACAAATCTGCATACTATGCTGTTAGCAGATATATCTCATACTGTATGTCCATATTTGGTATCTCTATTTAGCTGTTACTTTGCCATATTGTATTTGTGTTGAAGATCAGTGCCCGCCTCCCTCCCAGGGGTCCTTGGGAGGGGGGAGGGGGGGGTCTCCATAGATAGATAGATAGATAGGGATGGATGGATGGATGTACCTACAGCACACAGACTGTAAATGAATTCTGGACCAAATGACAGAACTATGTATAATATACTGTGTATAAATGGGTGTACATTACTAGACTTGACATTGATGTGACAAATAAAAGTGATTCTGATTGTGTGTGTGGGTGTGTGTGTGTGGGTGCGTGCGTGTGTCAAGGAGAGGAGATGTTGAAAAGATATTAAGCAGTATTGTCATAAAGAGTCTCCAAATCAGTGTCTGCACATTTTCACTCTAATCCCCAAAATATGGCTTTGTACCTCAGAGGGGTCTGAGGTTGAGGGTGTTTCAGGGGGACCCCAGCAAAATTAGTTAACCACATGAACCCTATTCTGAGCATGTGGTAATATATAGGAAACATTGACAGAAAAACAAGCTCACATTGTGTTTCAATGTAGTGAGCTTTTACATCAGCTACTTTGGTGGAAGAGATTTGGTGTAGAGGTAAAGGGATAAACCCCTGGGGGACCCCAGGCAACACAGTGGTTGATATAGCATCAAAATAGTTTAACCACTTTAACAAGTTTTATACTTATGCTATTTTTTATTTTGAAAACAGCCAATCTACAATGTGACGCATTGTGAGCTTGATGAATTGAATACACAGGACCACAATGGAAACAAGGCTTTTTGTGTTATCCTTTTAGCATCATTGTAAAATCGTACCACTGTACTATTTGCAAACTGTTTTCAATCAATGAAAATCAATCAGATGACTGCAGTTGATTCAGAATGTTGCTGTTGGAGACTCCAACAGCAGCATTCTGAATCAACTCCAACTTGGAGTCCTTACTAATACCAAGAGCATTTCACTCCAGTTATTATATCAAAGAATATACCAAGGTCCTAGCGAGACCTGATAGAATGGGTTTCATTGCGTGCATACTGGTTGCACGCATACTGGTTCTTATCAGTGTGACGTCGTCTCAAGGGGTCTATTGATTTCAAAATACTACTGTTGGTCTGTAAAGCTTTGAATGGTTTAGGGACAAAATACATTTTTGATCTTGTGCGATACCATCCAGATCTTTTTTCATTCATTCAAGATTGATTTATTCTCGAAATTACACTGAGTAATTAAACTCATTTACAGTGTTGTCGAGTAATACAATACGGTGCAAATTCAACAACATCAGAGTTTAAAAATACATTACAGGTCATCTGGGAAAGGTCTGCTTTCTGTCCCTAAAACCAAATGTAAACGTGGGGAAGAAGCATTTCGTTTTTTTATGCACCACATATCTGGAACAAACTCCCAGAAAAGTGCAGGTCTGCTGCCATTTTTATTTCTCTTCTACACTGTACTTCTATTGTATCTGTAATGTTTTACTTATTTTGTTTTATGCATCCTATTGTCATTGTACAATTGTGTTTCCTTTGTTTGACTTTCCTTTGTTTGACTTTCTGTGTATAAAGCACATTGAATTGCCTTGTTGTTGAAATGCGCATACAAATTGCCTTGCAAAATGTGTTCAGATTTTGGAATTATAAAACATATTAACGACACAGATCATAACTTTATTCACATACCAGTAGATGAAACTGACCATATTTATTTCACACGTGTGTGTGCGTGTGCGTGTGCGTGTGCGCGTGCGTGTTGGGGTTGGGACTGAGAATGTTGGGATTTGCGTGTTGAATAATATATAGGCCTTGATCAGCAAGATCCTGAGAGGTGAGATGTTGTTATAACAGGTAACAAAAATAAAGCAACCTGACATACTGCAATGAGTACACCCAAAACCAGAGCTAAATGTAATGCAATTTGGCCCTAAATAGAGAATATGCAGTGGCAGAAAACCTGAGCACTGTGATTGGCCCAAAATTAAGCCTTGACTAGGAACAGACTCAGTGAGCACAGCAATAGAGAAAAGCCGCCACAGGCAGACCTGGCTCCCAAGTGAAGACAGACTGTGTACCCACTGCACCCACGATGTGGTGGAAACAGAGCTACTCTTTCTAACCACCTGCCCACTACACCAAGACATCAGAGGCGCGTGATTTTGGAGCCTACGGGAGTGCTTGGCAGACCACGCCCCCGGAGTGCCGCTGGAATCCAAACCACGCCCCCGACCGTCTCCATTGGCTGGCAACTGGCACAATGTATCTCTAGCTGATGAAGATGATGATGGTTAAAAGTATGTGATTGCTCCTGTAAAGTTCACAGTAGTTATGGGTACAACACATTTTCTGATATATAGAGGACACATAGAGGACCTGTAGTGGTGAAACCTTTGATAAACAAAACAAACACAAACATTAGAACCCCCCCCCCTCCCGGTATAATAGGGTTATTTGAGTTTACTAAAGACACAAAACTATGTAGAATTTAAACAAGTAATCAGCATTCAATCAAATCAAAATGATGATGTCAACTGACTCTGGCATCTACCAAATATGTACTATGATAATTTAACAATCCAAAAACACAACGTCAACACACAGTGAACAGCTACACAAACCAGCAGCTTGTCAGCACTTTACTGCACCATTATTGCATGGTAATCAATGAAAACAAAATGTATTGCATTAAATCATGACAAATGTGGACAGACACTGCTCATACTTTTCTACCATTAACCTATGAGCTGGAGGGAATACAAGATAATAAAAGAAAAACATTTGAAATTGCATCATGTTGAATCGAAAATAAGATCCATGCACAAAACTCCAAACACAAGAAACTAATAATGTTTATTTTATTCAGTCAGGTTGATTTAGTTTATGTGATTCCTCTGCTTTAGTATCCTTCTCATTGTCATCCTGGATTAGACTGAATGATCATTATGTCTTAAACTAAAGGCATTTAGTATGAGTCCGCATGTGTCTTTTTAGAGAACTAGTGCTAGCACAGCCTTTACCACATACTTTACAAGAAAGGGTCTTTTTGCCTGTATGAGTCCTCATGTGTGTTTTTAGAACACCCTTTTGAGTAAAGCCTTTACCACATACTTTACAAGAAAATGGCTTTCCCCTGTGTGAATCATTGTGTGGCTCTTCAGATTTCCCTTTAGATTAAACATTTTGCCACAATCTGTACCACTAAAACTTTTCTTCCCTGTGAGACTGAGTCCTCATGGAGTGAGTTTGTTTCGATGATTTCAGGTCCTGGGACAGCTTGCGCTGTCCTCCCATATTTTGTGTATTGTGATTTCAGTGTGTTTAAAGCTGACTGATCTCCTCTAGTCTCCTCCCACTCATCACTGTCTTCAGTGTCTGATTCAGAACAGTGTGGAGAGGAGCTGGTCGTCACTAGTTGGTTGTGATGTTCCACAGTCCTCTACATCAGCTTGTGTTTTCATGTGTTCAGTTGAGGTGCTGGCTACAGGCTCTGTCTCTCTGTTTTCATCATCACCTTCACTTTTCACTGCTAGTAATGTCAACGTTGACCCACCAGCCTCTTCTGGTCTTTCAAGTAGCTCCTCCTGTTCCTCTTTAATCTCTGGAGGTTGTGGTTCCTCCTGGACCAGACTGGGGCTCCGATCCTCTTCAGGGGAAACCTCCTCTTTACACACAGGGACATGCAGGAAGTCTAGGGATAAAAATACAATGAGACTATAAAAGGTTCTATAAAATCTTGTGCCTCCACTGCAGTACCTCAGCGCAGAGCAGTGGCTGGAAAACAGATTACTCTTTGCCCACATCTTCCAAAACATTAATTTGATGGTTCACTGACTGCGCTGTGTGCTGTAAATAGTGTGGCCGTTGTTTGATGCATTGCAGCTCTCATAGAAGATGTGAGACAAGATGAATGAGAGGTGTTCCCTATTATTTTGAAAGAAATGACTTGTACATTATGGATCAGTGAGTCTTCTGCAGCAGGTTAGTTGATACTGAAGTAGAATTAACTGCAAAGCTTCAGTGAACCCATTAATACTGTTTCAACCAGACCATTGTCCGATTCATGTCGCATTGTTAATGCTTAAATCGATGACTGATTAATATCGGTTCATCTTTACACCCTCTGTACCGGCCCACGTTCACCAATAAAATAAATAAAGACAGAGTGCTTGAAATTTACTGAGATCCAGGTGATCTTCAGGTTCCTGTTTAAAGGGGAACTTCGCCGATTTTGCTGCCCATAGCGTCAAATGACGTTTTCCGCGGGTTCTCACCTATGTCCGCACTACATGGTGTCTCAGTGAGACCAACCCCACACACACCCCAAGGGGTGTCTCCCAAAGAGTGGGATCAGCCTTCTTTCTCCCTGCTCGCGTCGGTAAACACTCCGTGGGAGGAATACTAACACAACAGATATTTATTTGAACCATAAAACACAGAAGAGCAGCTCCACCGCAGAGGAATTCAACAGGCTGTATGCTGAAATCATGCTGGACACAGCTTGGATTAATTGCTTTATAGAGTAAGTAATGATTGCTGTAAACGTTATGCCAATTTGACATAATAATCCAAGTGTAATTGTACTTGATTGCTTTAATGTTAGAGATTAATAAAGTTAGGGTAGTAGTATACAATGTGTAGTTGACTTCTGATAGACGCATGCACGCAGAGCAGTGTTGTTTACATTGTCGTTCCATAGCTAGCCAAATGCAAAGCTAAACCACTTGTGTGACAAGCCAAATTTATGCTTTGTCTCTTGTCAGATTTCAAATATAAAGTGCTTATGCCATGGCCACGGATGTTACAATTTGAATCGGCTGGGTGCAAGTACCCGTATCTTCCGTATTGTTTAAATAAAAGCATTTTAATCTGATCGGTGGTCATTTTCTCATAAACCTCCCAACCGATCGCATAAGGGTCGCATAATAAATGGCCACTGATCGGATTAAAATGCTTTTTTAATACGGAAGATACTGGTACTTAGACACCCGATTCAAATTGTAACATCCGTGGTCATGGGATAAGCACTTTTTATTTGAAATCCGAACGTTTATGTAGATGTACGGATTGTACATGTAGAAAGTGCAAACACCAGGTTGAAGTTCCCCCATGACAGTCATGTTTCAGGGCTACGTCGCCGGGTCCCGAAAATAGCAGATCTACAAGCTCACAACGCGTCAGACTCGACACTTTGTGAGCTTGTAGGTCTGCTATTTGCGGCTTGCATGCAATATTAGTATAGATTAGGCTTCACGTGGGATGATATCTATTTAATCTACAAGTGTAATCTAATGTGTTCTTTTCAACAGGACAGAATGTTGTTTCGCCTGCCTGCGGAAATGGAGTAACGTTCGGCTGATGAAGACCCCTGGGACTCGCCTTTTGAGATACAACCATGTTCTTTTTCTAAATAAAACGATTACATTTACACCCTGCTTGCTCTACTCATTGATCACGGTACATTCTACATTGTATAAGCATTCATAATGACAAAATGTGAACCCCAATTCTATAAGGGTTCTTTTGAACTGTTTCATGATAGGAGATGGTCTTTCATTTGGCAGAATGGTACATAATTGCATTACAGATATAATAGTGAAAAACTCTTGTACATTCTGTTAGTATTTACTTCTACATGTAATCATAATTTTTCTGGGGACCCCAGCACATTGGATTCAACTTTACTGGTCTTAGATACAATAGGCTATAGTAAAACCTAATATTATCCATATACACCAATTGAAAGCATGAAACGGTCTCATTTGAAAAAAGAGGAAAAAAACGATTAGGCTGTGTGTATGACAAGAGTATTTGAACATTAGCATGTCATTCTAAAGTAATGCCCATGTTTTCTATAAGTTTAGTCCAAAGAATATAACTGGAAATGACAGTGAAACATTATGCTCTCAGAAATAAGGAGACACACATGACATGAGTATGAAACGTTTTGTTTTATTATTATATTGTTGACTACTATGCTGCATCTCCATGGATGTCCCGACTCCCAAGTAGAAGATGGACGTCACGTCACCAGCACCGGACTATCTACATGGTGGGATGGAATGTAGAAAAACATTTGATGCACGTGCGCGCGCGCACACAGACACACACGTTTAGTGTTACTATGCTAATTTATACATGATATATTTAGTTTACTATAAGATACAATCAAATCAATACAGAACACAATACAACAGCAGCCAAGACTAATAGTTTCACCTTGGCTTGCTGGCGCAACAAAGACACGGTGATGATGGGACTGACATCCTGGTATAGATATAGCAAACTTGCAATGGGTATTTCACGTGATCCAAGAAAGAACATGGCTTCGATGTCATGTTTTGTGATCCAAAGGTAGACAAAAAAGTCGGAAAAGTTGGAACGTAACATTCAGTGTTGCCAGATCTTGTGAGAGAAATAAGCAACCAGGTATATGAAAACAAGCCCAAAATAAAATACCTGTGCCAAGAGCACTTGAAACCTAGACATGGGCTATTTGAAAATTGCCGATCTACAAGCTCACAACGCGTAACGATGTGACGCAGTGTGAGCTTGTAGATCTGCTATTTTCCAAAAAATCTTGAGGGGAAAAAAGTGCAAAATGTGGAATATTCTTTAAACATTTTAACAACACATTTTTGGTAGGGTCTCCCTGGCAAATATGTTGGCGCGCAGTGCACAGATGAGGGTCCGTGGAAAAGTACATGAACATGTTTGAGAACCACTGGTTTAAACAACAATCAAAACATTTGGAAACGAGCCCAAATATCAACTACATTTTAGAAACCAGCCGCTTATAATAAGCAGACATGGCAACACTGGCCAATGCAATGTGCTGTATGTGTTTGTTGATGTTGTTGTAGTGAGAACTGGGAGGGGAAAGTTACAACGTAGACCACGCCCCCACGCAGCCTCCTCCCCACAAGGAAGTGCAGTGCCCCAAAGCATTGTGGTCATTGTAGTAATGCAGCCAAACCCCAGTCATCCAAGACTTCTATATTTTTCTGGCCATAGGGTGCAAATTTGAAATTTTGCTACTGTTATCTACTATATTATAATAGATCATTAATATATATATGATTAACATTGAGTGACTGCAAGTTCTTCCAGGGGTGTAATGCTCCTTTAAGGTGGTCTTCAGGTTCCTGTTTAATAGAAACAGTCCTGGCTGGAGAACTGATCTTCACCTGCAGACTGGACTCCACACACTGATCTAGAATGAAGAATGTGTGGAATAGAATAAGGACTTTAATAATAAGGACTTTGGTGTGATATGAATAAGGACTTTAATAATAAGGACTGTAGTGTTCTCATGCAGTGTAGGGAACTGTCACTAAACACCAAGATAAACCGCAGCCAATGAAGACGGAGTCGAAGTAAGATTTGACCATTTACTGTTGCTCTTCCTCATTAACATGATGGCGAAAACTGCAAAATAATAAACAATACAAACATTCAGTGTCTGTGTACTTAATTGACAGCATTGCAAATGACAATCAGAGTAAAAATAAACCAGTTGAGTAACTAATCACAAAGACACACTTCAAAGTAATTAGCAGGATGAGTTACACCTGTGCACTACTATGCTCTGCAGTGAGCAGCAAACAAGGTTAAAGAAATAACTTTTTCCTCTTCCAAATAAACATTCATGAAACATCACAAAGTGGTCACAGAAAGATAACAACTGAAATCAGCAACACAACTTACGACATTGCGTCTAAATGCTTCCAAGTGGGTTAGATGGGTTTAAGGTTCACATCTCTGTGCATTGCTGCATCAAGATGGTGCTGACAGGAAGGACTAGACTATAGGACTAAAAGACAGTTATCATATTAAACTTTATAAACAGCCTAACACTCCTGGATATCTAAATCTTCACCTGCAGACTGGACTCCACACACTGATCTGGAATGAAGGAATACAATAAATACTTTAATAATAAGGACTTTGTGACATGAATAAGAACTGCAATAATAAGACTTGATGTGACATAAATAAGGACTTTAATAAATAGGATTATTTCTCAATCGTGGCAACAGATTTCCATCATTTGGATTCCATATAAAGTGTGTGTGTAACAGACATACCTGCAGTGTGTAGTTTGATGTTGTGTGTGTGTAACTGTTACACACACACAACATCAAACTACATAGTCAGTGCAGTGTTTCCCAACCTTTTTGGTGCCAAGGCACACCTGGCATAGCCAAAAGATCACAGGGCCCACCTATATATATATATATATATATATATATATATATATATATATATATATATATATATATATATATATATATATATGGGGGGGTTGTTCTTTTTTCATTCTACATTTTAATCGGAACCCCTAGGCATGTCACATTATTCACACACCAGTAGACTAACCTTTTTTATCATCTAAACTGACCATTTTATTGCAACAATTATTTGATCACTTTGGAAATGAACTATTAACATCTTGAGGTTTGCTTTCTTCGATGAAGACAAAGCAGTCAGAATGTTGATGAAGACATTGAAACTTGTGTCTATGTACATTTCTCTGATGATGGCCCATCATCATCATCTATAGTCTTTTGTTATGAGCCTTTCACATAGAAATGGCCCTGACTGGGAGGAGGTGTTTCTCCACTCCTGCCAGTGTCCTGCTCAGATTGACCACAGAACACACACACACACACACACACACACACACACACACACTCACACTCACACTCACACTCACACTCACACTCACACTCACACTCTCACACTCACACTCACACTCACACTCACACTCACACTCACACTCACACACACACACACACACACACATACATTGTTTCCAAGTATCCCCCAATTTACACATTCTAGTATCTAGACTTGGTTGTTGTTGATCTATACTGTGATTCTCAAACTCTAATTTCAAGGACCCCAAATTAGATTTGCATTAGACCACAAAACTCCATTTGACAAGATGATTATCTCTGGAACCCAAATCGAAGGATATTTTTGTTATTAGGAATGATTCAGTCCAATATGGTCGGTCCATAATACATTTACTGTCTATGTACTGTAGGTATGGAGATCACAGTGACATTCTGATTAAATTCAAAATAGTTCTCTTGTTGTATTTATTTATACACTTAATTTATTGGAATGACGTTGATAATGACGTAGATAAACTATCAATCATTTAGGTGGAGGTCATGGAGGTCCCAAAACCCTACATTGAGATACACTGATCTACAATATGGCAAATTAAGAACTATCTAGACACCATGATTGATATACTGATATCTGTTTGGTGCATCTGATATGTTTGGTAGTTGAAGAAATTCAACATTTCAAAGTACTGAAACAATATCATTCATTAGTAAACACTCCCCCACTGTGTGCAGTGCAAAGGGCCTTGATCAGTCAAATCAAATATATCGTCTCAACACTCTAAAGAATCTTCAAATCACTGTCTGCGCATTTTTACTGTAATTTAAAAATAAAAATAAAACAAACTACGGGTCCTTTAGTTTAGGGTGTTTCAGGGGGACCCCAGCAAAATGAGCTAACCACATGAACCCTAGAAACCCTATTCTGGGCATGTCATAATAGGCAAACATTCACAGAAAATAGGTAATCTAATGAAGCTCACAATATCTTGCAATTCAACACTTTTGACCCTTTACATCACCTAATTTGGTCAAAGATTTGGTGTAGAGGAAAAAAAGTGGTTCATATAGCATTACAATCATGACAATTTTATCATTTTTAAACTTAGGATATATGAAATAGTGTGGCACATTGTGAGCTTTTGGAGCTATTTACAAACAAAATGTGAAGATGTGTTTAGATTTGGGAATCATCTTGAAGAATGTTAACAACACAGAGTATTCATATAGCATTAGATTAGACTAACCTTGTTTACCATCTAAACCGACCATTTTATTGCACACAAAAAAAAATCTTTGGAAATGAACCATTACCATCTCTGGGTTTGCTATCTTTGGCGAAGACAAAACAGTCAACATGTTGATGAAGACAAACTTGTAAATATCTATGTACATATCTCTGACCATGGCCCATCATCATCATCATCAATATGTCTTTTGTTATGAACCTTTCACATTGAAATGGACCCTGACTGCAGTTAACTGGAGGAGAGCTGGGAGGAGGAGTTTCTCCACTCCAAGACAAAAGAGAGGTGTTACTACTTATACTCCTACATGAACACAGTCAACACACTGTCCTGCTCACTGTGCTCACTGCTCAGAGCCTCAGATGGACCCTAGGGCCCAGAACACACACACACAGACACACAAACAAACACAAACAAGAAACTATTATCATTTCAGTTCAGCTTTCAGACTGCACTCTTCTTCAAAGAGACCTTCTGAGAAAAACATTGGTGCAGGATATATCCCAAGTTTTTTTTGTAAAAAAAAAACGGTTACAGATCCGGTTAAGAGTGCAGGTTGCACTTGTTTAACACTTTGTGGACCTCTCCTCTCCTCTCCTCTCATTGGCCAAACGTAAAATTTCTTAGGAAATGTGTTTCTAGTAAACCTTATAATCCTCTGAAGTTGTTGACATGTAAAGTAAGGAGTAAGAAATGTAACTGAGTAATTGTAATTGTAACTATAACACGTAATGTGTTTTGTGAACAGATCTCGTTGCATTCTAGGTGTATGACTATTTATCCTGTTTTTTGTTCAGTGTTAGAATATATTTTTTAAAAATATATATATTTTTTGACTTGAGAAAAAGTGCAAAGTATCTGTATCAAAATATACTATATATACGATCCATTTTTTTTTTTTAATATCTGATCTAGAAACTCACATTGTGTTGCATCATGATGCATTGTGAGCTTGTAGATCAGCTATATTTGAATATCTGAAGTATAAAGTATGTCATAGGTGGTTAATGTATATTTTGTCATAATAATATAAGTTTTCAAATAATTGTAGTGGTATACTACGGTTACTACTTTTGCGGTTGGACGTTTCCACCAGGGAAGGGCCAGGGAGCCCAGGGCCTCCAAGCACAGTGCCAGGTTCACACTTACGCGCTCTACCCGCCCCGGGAGCCACCGTCCCGGGCACGGAGGTGGACCGGGGACCCCCGGGGGTCCCTGGACCGGGGACAGCGCGGTATTGCGCGCTGTCTGCTCTTTTTCCACACTTTTTGAGCCCGGATTTCGGCTGTCGGAGCAGCGCCACGTAGCCGATGGAAAGATCTACGTACAAGGAGGGATGACCTCATACAGTTGTACTCAGTAATGGAACTTATTTTCTACAAATACAGATTTTCTTATATTTGTATTTTCTTACTTATACCTGCCTTTAGTTTTTTTGTCTGTTTCTTGAATTTTGAAAATAATTCAAATTAAAAATATAAATACAGCCTTAAAAAAGGGGGCTTCTTGTTCACAGCAGACATTTCTCTCATGGCTATTGTTCTGTGTTCATGTAGGGATCTCCAGTGCATCGAGTCATTCAACGATCAGACTGACACATGGGAAATTGTGGGGGAGATGTCCACCGTTCACAGAGATTTAGATGTGTGTCTCTCAGCTTAATAGGACGCACATGCCCAGGTAGTAGACATTAGTACACAGTAAAAGTGTTAATTTAATTTATATTTGAAGTGTACAGATGTAAGCAAATGGGTCCATTTGGTTCCATTTGTTCATTCTTGGAGTTACAAAAGGACAAATAAACACTGAGGATTTAATTTTGTAACATATTGTGTGTATTACCTTCTTGACCCTGCTTCCTTTCACACCAACAGACTGTTCCTGAATCCTGTGGATTGGACAAGACTAAAGAGTCATCCACACCAAGAATGAGAAATATAATGATAACTTTAAAAATAAGGCTCCAGACATCCCAAAACAAACTAAGGCTACTTCTTGGCCTCTTTGCTAAGGTTGGATGGCTCAGGGTTGAGGACAGAGTACAGCAACTTGCAATGGACCAGGTCTACAAGATACACCACAACATTGGGATACCCATGTTCCTGTCAAAACACTTCAAAAACGTAAATGAAGTCCGTAATCATAACACCAGAGGCAGCTCCACTGATAATGTCCAACCCAGATTTGGTACAAACAAGGGAATTAACTCGTTCTCATGCTATGCAACAAAAATGTGGAATGCCCTACCAAAAGGAGTGTAAAACCCTACTCACTTTCAAAACTGCTCTAAAAAATACCTTCAGGAGGCTGCAATTCGAAGTCCCGTGTCAAGACCCCCCCTCCTCGAACTATTTATTGAACACATTTCTTGTTTTTCATACCAGTAACCTGTAAGCTGATTGTATGACATTCTGCATAGTAGTGTATGTCTGTCTGTTTTCTTAAATGTCATCATGATTTGAGTGTGTGGGGATCCATTTTAGTGGACCTCGTATTGTTAACAGTACTTCCATGTACCTTTTCCATGTCTCTCTAAAAAAAGTACTACCATCAATCAAATCACTAAATGTATCATAACAAAAAGGTTCTAACCAGAGGTCACCACCATGCTAGCTTGTGGTGGACTTTTTGGTAAAAATTTGATTTTTGCCACAGACATACAAAATAAGTGGTCAAGCTCACAAGTTGCCAAGACGGGTGGGGGGTGATCCTCAGCTGTCTTAGAGCCTCTACTGAAGAAACTCACAGAACGACTTCCGCCCAGAGCGAACAACAGGCGGGCAGATATTGGCGCTGAGGAGGATACTGGAGGGAGTAAGGGAGCGGAACCTGTTAGTGGTGACTGTGAGTGATCACCTTCATTGACTTCCAAACTCATAAACATTCTCCGGGCCTACGGAGTTCCTGAGAAGATGGTTCAGATGATAGAGACAAGCTACAGCCAGACTCGAACCAAGGTTCAAACCCACAACGGTGACACCACAGACTTTGATATCCTAGCGGGCGTCCTACAGGGAGACACTCTTCCTGTTCATTATAGACAGCGATGGACCTTGCCATGAGACTCACAATCATTGGCAGGGAGGAGGCACTGGGGTTCACGCTGGTCCAGAGGAAATCGAGGCGATTATACCCCATCATGATTACTGACCTCGACTACGCAGATGACATTGCCCTAGTCTGGTATACAGCAGAGAAAGGAAGGGAACTACTACTAGCAGTAGAAATGGAGTGCAGGAAGATCTGCCTTAAGCTCAATGCCAAGAAAACTAAAGTACTGACAGTTAACACAGAGGACAAAACCATTGCCACTGCCGACGGATGGTGCTCGAGGCAGTCGAGGACTTAAAATATCTCGGGCCTGAACTGCTTCAACCAAACAGAACCTGAAAGTCTGGAGGGCACTTGCCTTGAATGCCCTGCATGGGACGAGGGGAGTGTGGAAATCAGACATGGGAGAGTCTCAAGAGGCGGCTGTTCATAGTTTCAGTCAACACGTTCTCACCCCCAAGATGTCAGATGCATGGCGCCCTGTCATGTCCCCCACTGCGTCCAATTCAGATGCCCTGGCATGCCCCATGCGTCCAATTCAGACTCATTATGTTCAATGCTTGCTCCCTCTAGCTGTCAGGTATAGAATTGCCAGAATGGTGAACGCAAGGGGCGTCCGCTGGCCTAGCGGTCCAGGAGCATACCACATATGCTGGTAATCCAGTTTGACAGTGAGTCGCGGGTTCGACTCCCGATCCCGGCGACCTTTGCTGTATGTCATCCCCCCATCTCTCTCCCCATGTCCTGTCAGCCTACTATCCTATCAATAAAGGCATAACCCCCCCCCCCACACACACACACAAAAAAAAAGAACCAGGACAGTGTCACGTGTTCACGCGACTATCTGGCAAAAATATTGAGGATATTTCTGTGGAAAAGCTAAATGTTTAGATGGTTTCAGCATTGTAAATAATTTGATAACACTTCTATCAAGACATGTGTATTGTATTATCATACACTTCGGTCGGTGAAGGTATCATTTATTTACGACGATATGACTGGGACGGCGCTGTGGGTGGTTCCTATGGTGGTTCCTAAGAAATGTATAAGCACAACAACCACCACAAGGTATTATATGCAACACAATATTTAAAACGACTGTCCCTGTATTACTCCTCTCCAACATGGACTGCAGTGTCATTGCTGCGGTGTCAAAATGCACTGTGTGGTCGGTGTAGACACCATAGTCAGCTGAATCAAGCAACTTAAAAACTGTCAGGGGGGCTGACAAAAGGCTGAGTAGACGATAAAATTACCAAAAAAAATCAAAAGTGAAATATCCCTCTGTAAAGAACCCAAATACGTTTTGCACTAAAATATTATATATCCTGGGTGAACAGACAATGCTTTAAGTTGATATCCTTTTATTTTGTGTTTTGAGCCAAATGCTTTTATTTTGAAAAGAGTTTTGGATGACGTTACTACCTGCGCAACACAGAGAGACAGTATGACACAACAGCAGTGTGGAGACACATGTGCTGTTTGTTCTTTGCTGCAAAAAGATCGCATATTGTTTATCTTTTGAGATGATCAATTATAGTTTTAGCACCCCCCGAAGAGGCATAAGGTTAGTAGCCATGGACTGTGCTTGCTACATACAAAACAAGACAGGATATAAAGGACAGAGGACTGTTGCTAAAAATGCATTGTTGAATTGTTTACATCCTTTTCAGCATAATGGGTTTTATTGAAGGACTTTGAATGAAAGAAATGTATTTCTGCAACAAAGGTGTATGATGCTATGGATAATAAGAACTAACTAAACCAGAGTTTAGTTTGCTACTCCTTCTGTAAAATGTGTTGACATTGAAAGGTTTGAATTGTGCATTGCAAATGAGGGTATTTGGTGTTACTGTCACGGTCCGCTCCTCAGCCCTTGGACTTTGTCTGTGTTTATTACTTTTGGACTTTTACTTTGTATTCCTGTTCTGTTTTGGTCTTTTAGTTCTATGTAGTTTGTTGCCTTGGTGTTCTGTGTTTTATTTGTGTAGTATTGTTCCTAGTGTTTCCTGTCTGCTTAGTTATCTGTACCTGTCTTGTCTAACCAGTCCTGTGATTCCCAGTGTTTCCACCTGTGTCCTCTTAGTCCCTCAGCCTATCCCAGTGTTGATTGTCTGTTGTGTTCACCTGTGTCTAGTTAGTCCTTGTCTATATGTATGCCCCTTTGTGTTTGGTCCTTTGTCAGTTCGTCGTCGTATTTTGATGTGGTTAGTTCTTGTCCCATGTGTTTTCCAAGACTTTATTAATTCTAGTGTATACTGAAGTCCATGCTTCCCTGTGATTTCCCAGTGTGGGTTTGTTGAGAAATAAACCTTGAATAGTCACTGCTTGGCCCGTATCTTGTCGTTCCGCATTTGAGTCCTACTCCTCCTGTACCACATCGTGACAGTTACAGTATTTCATTCACTTTGGTTTAAAAACGTCATTATTTCATGTCAGTTTATGCACTTAAAACAGGTCAAAAAGGGCATTTCATGATATATTGAGTTAAAAACAGCTGCTATGAAAGGAAAACGAGTTCATTAGATGTGATGCTGTTGAAGTCATATTGTGCCTTAATTCAAGTAATTACAGTAATGCTGACTGATTGTCAAAGCTATGTTAAAAAGCACTTTCAGTACACTTTTGAATGTGCCTTTATTTACTTTTGGAGCTTCTGGTAATGTTATGGTACTGTTGTTCTTTAAACTAACAGAGTATTTTTGTTTGTGTTTTTTGTACTGTCTTGTCAGTTCTTACGGTGGTTTTTGGATCTTAATAAATTCATGATCATCAGTTCAAGTCTTGACTATCTTTCGGTGGGGACCGCTACAGTAAGAACTTCACCTTCACATGCTGCAACACGCTGCCTACGGAATCCAAGACGGCACGGTACACAAAGCAGTGAGTTGCAGCAGCTGAGTGTTGGTCAAGGAATACGACTGTTACACTCAAGATGGATGACATAATGGAACAAATAAAAAGGCTACAAATGGAAATACAAGAGAGCAGAGGCTTACTAGCTCAAGGACATTATGAAGACACAACAAGGCAAGAATTAAAGGACAACATTGATTGTAAGGAGAAACAACTTGCTGAGCTTCAACTGAAATTGGATGACACCGATGGAACACTACCACGGCGTACAACACGTGCTTCAGTCTCCACAGAGAAAATGCTTGCCTATCAAAAGGAAGACCTGAGCAAAAAGGAGAAAAGACTGCTTAGCATGTATGAACAATGGAAAACTGTAATCAGAACATCCAGAGAAAATCTAAAAAATGACATACCAGACAAGGATTTGGCTACAATGGCAGACATGATTGAACATGGAAAGGAAGCCCTCACATATGATGAGATCAGATCACGTGTCACTCCATCCACTGATCTGAGGCGCAAAATAGATTCATGTGAGGCTGTAACTAGAGACATTATGAAAATCATCTATGAACGGATAGCAGAGATAAATGGGGATTTTAATGCACAGCATGAAAGACAAAGTCTCCATCAGCTACTTGCCCACAACTACGCTTACTCCATTTATGGTACTGCCTCACTGTCAGGTTCCAGCCTGTCCAACGCTGAATCCTCCATATCTGTCAAAAGAACTGAAGCAGCCGCAGAGCTTGCTGCAAATGAGGCCAAATACAAAGTCATGCAGGAAGAAACAAAGCAAAAAGAGAAAATAAGAATGTTGGAAGAACAACAAAAAGAGAAAATAAGAATGTTGGATGAACAACAAAAAGAAAAGGTAAGAGTGTTGGAAGAGCAACATAAGAAGGAATTAGAGATGCAAAAATCTCAACTGGAATGTCTACAGGTAGAAAGAGATATTGAAGCCTCTCATGCCAAACTGGAAGTCTATGACAGAGAAATGAAGCAGGAAACGGATAGACTGCCCATACAACAGAGCAACAGACAGGAGTTGTCTAAACCCCTTGTACAAAACAGAAACCCCCTCACTGTCTCACCATTGCCTGTCATTAGCACCTTATCACCCCCTACTGACATTTACTATTTAGCCCAAGCAGTCCAAGACAGCATAGCTACAAACAGACTCCCAACGCCAGAGCCCACAGTGTTTAGTAGAGAGCCAATCCTCTTCATTGAATGGAAAGCATCATTCACTTCATTGATAGACCGAAAAGCTATTTCTGCAGCTGATAAACTTTATTATCTAAAGAAATACATCACTGGCCCTGCTCACAAATGCCTTGAAGGTACCTTCTATCGAAATGATGATGAGGCATACAGAGATGCATAGAAAAAGCTCAACCAACGCTACGGTCAGCCGTTTGTTGTCCAAAGAGCTTTCAGAGATAAGCTATCAAAAGGGCCAAAAATACAGTCTAGAGATGTCGAAGGGTTAAGAGAATTTGCTGACTTCTTAAACGCCTGCCTGCAAGCCACGCCTCATGTGAAGGGCTTAGAAATATTAAGCGACTGTGAAGAGAACCAAAAGCTGCTACAGAAGGTTCCTGATTGGGTAGCAGACCGTTGGAATCGCCAGGTCTCAACAGCCCTCATGGAGGGTAAAGATTTTCCCACATTTAAAGATTTCTCTAAATACGTGTCAAGAGAAGCAGAAATAGCATGCAACCCAGTAACTTCCCTACACGCTCTTCACTCTTCTGACTCGTCTCATGAGCAAAGAATCACAAAGGAAATAAAAGGAAACAAGGCCCATGTCTTCAACACCCAAACTGCAGTGAAGAGTGATGATGAACAAACACCAAGGAACGGAAACCCAAGGCCCCTCTACCCCTGCACATGGTGCAAAGATAATGATCATCAACTTCACAACTGTTCAGAATTCATGAAAAGGTCCCTTGATGATCGACGGATGTACGTGAAAGATAATAGGCTGTGTTATGGATGTGTAAACCCAGGTCACAGCGCAAAGGAATGCCAGCACCGCCACAATTGTGAGGTGTGCAAAGGAAGACACCCGACCTGTCTCCATGATGAAAACTACAGAAAGGGTGAAAATAGAGAAAGGCCTGTACCCACTACAGCAGCATCTTCACATGCTTCAAATGAAAACACGACAGCCACGGCACTCAATGTCACCAGAGTGGGTAGGTCACGCAGCACCTCCATGATAGTCCCTGTGTGGGTGTCCTCTGTTAAAAACCCACTGAATGAACAGTTAGTCTATGCATTGTTAGACACTCAAAGTGACAGCACTTTCATTGTCAAGGACATAAGCAATAAGTTACAAGCAGATACTTACCCTGTAAAACTGAATCTCACCACTATGTTGGAAGAGAACATGATCATGGAATGTGAGAAAGTATCTGGTCTCCGTGTGAGGGGCTACACTTCATCTGTGCACATTGACCTTCCCCCTTCATACACTAAAGACGGCATTCCTGCGAAACGTGATCACATACCCACCCACGACACAGCTAAACGATGGCCTCACTTAACAGAAATCACAGATGAGATGCCACCTCTCTTGAGCTGTGATGTAGGACTCTTAATTGGATACAACTGTCCCAGAACACTAACCCCCAGACAGGTGTTATCAGGAAAAGACAATGAACCCTTTGCTATTAAAACAGATTTGGGATGGAGCATTGTGGGCTGCTCAACCCCATGCCCTGATGATGCATCCTCCAGTCTGTGTCACAGAGTAATTGTAAAGGAACTCCCTCCAGTGACAGCTATGGATGTGATGAGTGCCTGGGAGTCAGACTTTAAACACAAGAGGATCTCATTGCTCTCTGCACACTCAAAGACAGCATAAGGAAAAAGGAACAGGGACATTATGAGATGCCTCCAGCATTCAAACAACGGCCACACTTACCTGATAATAAAAGGTTTGATGAAGTCAGTCACATTCGACGGAAGTTCTACACAGAGTGCACTACTCCCACATTCCCCTGTTCCCCTAAAAAAGAAATACTTACCCCCAAAAATGCAATTCCAGTTTTGCCCATCAGAGATCCAGAAGCAAAAAGGGCTCTGACCACGAAAACAGAGATTGCAGAACCTGTGAGTGAATGGGAAAACACTGAAAAGGTCATAGTCAAAGATCTGCAAAGTCAAGCACAGAAGATAGAAAGTCTACTGAAATTCAATAAAGGAAAGCATTTACCACTGTACAACAAACCGCACCACGTTGACGTCTTTCTAGACACAGGCGGTATCCTCAAGGTGGGAGGAAGACTCCTCCAGGCATCACTCCCTGACTCATTCAAGCACCCAAAGGTCATCCCCAAAAGGCATCAAGGAAAAGGCTTGAATGCGCCCCATTACAGTCATGCAGGTGGCGTGTGGGAGAGACAAATGAAGACCACTCTACCACTATATGGCAGATTCAACAATGCTTCATTACGGACACTACTCTGCAAAGCCATGGTGGTGGCCCACCGTAGATCCCTCCCTGGCGACAACTTGAACAGTCCTGACGGCCTACAACCACTCACCCTCAAGCCCAATCATCTGGTCCACAGTAAGCCCAGCACAGTGAAAGGACACTATTGTTATTTGTGTGAAAATTATTCATGGTTTATCCTTTGAAAACATTTATAATTTTTGGTGGGAGTGTAAAGAACCCAAATACGTTTTGCACTAAAATATTATATATCCTGGGTGAACAGACAATGCTTTAAGTTGATATCCTTTTATTTTGTGTTTTGAGCCAAATGCTTTTATTTTGAAAAGAGTTTTGGATGACGTTACTACCTGCGCAACACAGAGAGACAGTATGACACAACAGCAGTGTGGAGACACATGTGCTGTTTGTTCTTTGCTGCAAAAAGATCGCATATTGTTTATCTTTTGAGATGATCAATTATAGTTTTAGCACCCCCCGAAGAGGCATAAGGTTAGTAGCCATGGACTGTGCTTGCTACATACAAAACAAGACAGGATATAAAGGACAGTGGACTATTGCTAAAAATGCATTGTTGAATTGTTTACATCCTTTTCAGCATAATGGGTTTTATTGAAGGACTTTGAATGAAAGAAATGTATTTCTGCAACAAAGGTGTATGATGCTATGGATAATAAGAACTAACTAAACCAGAGTTTAGTTTGCTACTCCTTCTGTAAAATGTGTTGACATTGAAAGGTTTGAATTGTGCATTGCAAATGAGGGTATTTGGTGTTACAGTATTTCATTCACAACATCATTATTTCATGTCAGTTTATGCACTTAAAAAAGGTCAAAAAGGGCATTTCATGATGTTATATTGAGTTAAAAACAGCTGCTATGAAAGGAAAACGAGTTCATTAGACGTGATGATGTTGAAGTCATATTGTGCCTTAATTCAAGTAATTACAGTAATGCTGACTGATGGTCAAAGCTATGTTAAAAAGCACTTTCAGTACACTTTTGAATGTGCCTTTATTTACTTTTGGAGTTTCTGGTAATGTTATGGTACCGTTGTTCTTTAAACTAACAGAGTATTTTTGTTTGTGTTTTTTGTACTGTCTTGTCAGTTCTTACGGTGGTTTTTGGATCTTAATAAATTCATGATCATCAGTTCAAGTCTTGACTATCTTTCGGTGGGGACCGCTACACCCTCCAAGTAATTTTGTCTTCACTATGTAGCATTGAAAATTCAAATCTAGTTTTTGACTGTGCAATGAACATAGTCCAAACATACAGTAATGGTTAGCCCCTTTCGGGACCCTGTTTACCTTTTTTGTATTTGGGAAGGTAGTATCCAGGGTCCCTTGACGCTCAAACCACTCTCTCTCGTACTCGTGGCTACCACTGTCTAGTCTCGGGCCAATAGCTTAGAAGTTGCAGAGATTTCTCAAATTACCCAGAGATGCAGTAGTAACACGCCCGAGAGCTGCATTGATCCATGCGGATCGGCGTTGCCGTTTAACATGTTTAATAAATCAGTAAAACTTAAGGTCCTCTTTCACACTCTGCTCCACTTCCCATGTTCCGCCTCCCCACGTTGTGACTGGATAGCTGCGCGTCCTACGTTACTGCCTCTGATTGGCTGAGCTCGTAGATGCTTTTTGGGTACGCTCGGAAATACAGCCCTGAGCGCACTGGACGATACAAAGTGGCTCGCGGAGTGCATTAACGAACGCACCCAAAATATAATGTATGTTTTCAATGCTGTCGTGGTTCTATTTAATACCTCCTGTTATGGCCCAATGTTTTTAGCTTTGTTGATTCCAAAATAAGGACTTTTGTTAGATATTAGGCCAAAAAGAAAAGGAATATTACCTCTTTAAAAACTGTGTTTCTAAAATGTCTGAGCCCCATTGTTTTTCATTATTACTACATGTACAGTATGGTTACAGGGGCGGACTGGCCATTTGGCGTACCGGGCAAATGCCCGGTGGACCGCTGGGCCACAAAAAAAATAATATATAAAAATAAATTAATATTTTCGCTCCCGCGTTTTAGGATTCTTACGGTCATTTCCGGGTCGCGCAGCCCAATTATTAGTTACGTTAATGTTTGGGCTGGGAATGGGATGCTTCCCAACAGGGGCCTCAGTGCGGCTGCAGAGTTCATGTGCAGCCTAGGTGCTGGCCTGAAACTGTGAAACGCTCCCCCCCCCCGCCCCCCGTTGACAAAACGGACTCCCCCCCCCCCTCCCCCCCGTTGACAAAACGGCCCGGGGGGTGGTGGGCCGGTTCGGACCAAAATGCCAGGGCTGAATTTTGGTCCCAGTCCGGCCCTGTATGGTTATATTAGATAAAAGTGGTACCCCTCTGTAGAGTGCTTATTCACTGAATTCAATACAGATTAACATTCAAAAATCTAAATAACCTCTACAAATGAGTACACCCA
Source organism: Gymnoscopelus braueri (assembly GCF_963280865.1). Taxonomy (NCBI): domain Eukaryota; kingdom Metazoa; phylum Chordata; class Actinopteri; order Myctophiformes; family Myctophidae; genus Gymnoscopelus; species Gymnoscopelus braueri. The sequence continues at coordinate 56,526,659 of NC_137607.1, read as the reverse complement.
ACGTTTTAGTTAATATAAGTTAGCAATTAAGCAGTAACTGCAAAGTGTACAGAACTGAGAACATAAAGGCTTTAAATAGAACATTCACAGACAGAGTAGCAGATTTCACAATAGTCCTATGTTGTAAACTGCATATTCACAGAAAATGTTCCCGTGCTTTCACTCGCATACAATATGCAAGCATTCTTATGTCTAATATATATTTGTGTGGTTTTCAACTCCAGAGAAAGGAATGCTGTGTGACTGCCCTTTTTTTTGTTTCTCAAGGACTGTTTGCTGTTACTGTGTAGATAGAAGCCTCCATGTGATCTAAAATGACACATTTGAGAGAAGACATTTGGTCACATGACAAAGGATGCCTTCATTGTAACAATTCTTTAAAAATGTAATTCCCAAACAACACTGGAGATTTAAAACTCCACTCTGACTTCACTATGAAGCTTCTTTGGTGAATAGTGACTGACTCAGAATCAAAAGTGGGGTTCAGGGTTTTTAATGAGCCAAGATGGAGTGGCGGTGGAGGAATGAAGAGCATTGGTGGTTGGAAGTGGGAGACCCGGTTAATTGGAAAGAGCCTGAAACGAAGCAGAGGAGAACATGGTTAGAACATGTAAGTAAACACATTTTTACATTACACATAAAGATGCCCCTTTTTCCTATTCTGTATCTCACCTGTATTCATCCCACAGACAGTTTTCGCCAGCCATCCATTTTCTCTGCTAGGTTCCTCATCAGTCTCCCCATCTTCTGAGGATCCGTCAGCTTCTGGTCGTAGGTGAAGTCAGGAAAGCCCTTGTGGCTTCTACCAGGGATAAATTCAAACAGCTTGTCCTTTTTGTATTTTTCAACAAATTTGGCAACATCCTCCTTTTGCCTTTTCTTGAAAGAAGCTGTCCCATGATGTTCTGTTGCAGCCTGTCCAATTCCGGATCTTCTGAACAGCTGATCCAACTCCTTCCCAAAGGAACCAGACATTTGTGCACAGCGATCGACCTGCTGGTCTGTATACATCCCCCTCGACCGCTGGAGCATGTCTGCAAAACGGTTGCATTAAATACAGGTACAGCAACACAGAACAGAACCATGTCAGTTTTCCAAAAATCTTTCATGGCTTCTCCATCTCCCTCCCTCACAGCATCTCGCCGGGTGACATTGTACAGTCCCTCCCAGATGACTGCTCTGCTGTAATTCCACACGTGGTCAGTTGGGTTTGATATGTTGTGGTTGAGGCATTCTCCCAAACCAGGGGTTGACACTAAGGTCTCAGAGGCACTTGCCCGTCGGGCAAGTGCAGGTCATGTTCTACTTGCCCACAAGTCTTGCCCACTTGCCCGAAAAGTAAATCGTCCTTTATAAAATGATGGTAAAATTAGAATTACCGTTCAATTTAACACATTTTTTACTTTCTACTTGTGAATTATGGGGCTGCACGATAAAAAATGTCATACCTCAATATTTATGCCAAGTATCTAAATAGCTATGACTATGGGTTAACACTTGTTATTTTATATTTTTAAGTGTAGCAACAGTGAAAACAGCACATTATAGGCCAACAGTGCTCTTATTTCACATTCCACAGACCATTTTGAAGTCCATACAAATAAACATAAATAATGTTTTGATGGATAAATGCAAATCATATATTGTCGTTGTCGGGCAGAAACCTTGTATTTCCATATTTCAATGGTTTTGTAATATGGAAAAATATGTTTGTTCATAAATGCCCTACTTCATCATTCAAGAGTGTCGCACTATAAGAGTAAAATAGCAGATCTACAAGCTCCCAACGTGTCGAGATACAATGCATTGTGAGCTTGTAGATCAGCTATTTTCACTATTTTAATTTTTGTTATTTTTTTTAAGGATATACAAGGTTTCCACCTGACAGCAACGTTATATAGCCTATGGTTCTGTATCAGTATATATCAGTCAGTTTTAGCAGATTTCATTCCAATTGGCTGCCTATGAATTTCACAGGCCTGGGTAGACAACCTGGCCTGGCGGGGATCTGCGCACCAAGCACAGCAGCTGCACACAATTAACTTAATGAGGGAGCTTGCGACTAGTTTTGCACACCAAAAACTGCTCAAACAATGTCAAACTGTCATGATTCTAGCTGTTGAAACCTTCCTCTTTGGATTATCGTTTAAAAAAGGAACAGAACATGGCTGTTTTTAAAGGATTATATTTATTTCTTGTCCGTCAGAGCGGTGAGGGTTTCTATTGCTGGCTGGATCTCTCATAAGTTTGGGATTTGACTGTATTTCGTCACATTTATTAATCTATATGCGGCAGTTGATAAAACGTCGGGTTGTTTAGCCTACTGTTTGATATGCACAGATGCGCTGGCATTGACAATCCATGAGATGGCTGCTAAGCAGATCACTTGTGTTACAACTCTACTGGTTAGTTCTAGTAGACTGGCAGTTCCAACGTTCTAAAAGACAAGTGTAGGGGAAATGAATGATAAAAAAAAAACATCGGGCCACATCGGTGAAATAATGGCCAATGTTGCGGTTTGGCTCTACTCATAAGAGCCACTGCACGTAAAGTGTGTGTGTGTGTGCGCGCGTGGGAGGGAAGGACAGAGAGGGAAGACAAGAGGGCTGGGGGCAGAGTGCTCTGGCCACGTTCATGTGTTTCAACTTTAGACATATCTCATGTTGTGTTTATAGTGAACAAAAGATGGTTGCGTCCCCACTGCCACTCAAGCGCGCACTTGCCCTGTAGGGCAGGCTGAAAGCTAACTCCACCTGCCCGCAAGTTTTATTTACCTGCCCCGGGCAGTCGGGCAGGCGTTAGTGTCAATCCCTGCAAACAGTACCATGTGGCTATCATCTTACCATAAAAGACAATTCAATATTTAGGGAAATTTGTTTTGAAAATGGATTTATACGTTGCTTTGCCTTTGCATTTTCTGAGGTACTCATGCACTTTGCATAGTACCACACATTTTTTGCATTCATTCCCAAGTGCACACTGGAACATCTTTCCACCTTGGCGTGTTTTGCAGTAGCAATGCACATAAGAGTCGTTTTGTTGGCATTCTATGCTGCAATACCAGTCCTCGTCTGCAATCGGTTCTACTGCCAGCTCAACACAGCTCTTGTGGAACCACACGCCACCACAGAGGTTGCTACTGCATTGAACCATGGTTTCTCCCATTTTTTCTGTAAGAAAAAGCATGCTTTTTTTTACTGCCAAAGACATAATAGAAGCATAATAGTGCTTACATAATAGAGTCACACATTATATCTGAACCACTTCACCAGGGGACACACTTGTAATACTATTACAAATGTGTTTACCTCGATATGACAACCCAATGTGGCTGCTTGGAAAAGGGGACAATTGAAAAATAGGTGTAAAATAGGAAGAACTTAACATACTTTCTTTGCAAATACAGAAGGGGTATAGATTTCCTTCCTTGCACTGGATGCTGTTTGAGGTTCCGCAGCTGCCCTCGCTGCGACCTTGATGTCCTCAGGAGATGAGGGCATTCAGCAGAAGTCTACTACTCTCTGGGCTGTGTTGTAGAGCCAGTCCATCTGTCCATCTGCATCCTCTGGGTTGTCAGCTGGTGTCTCGTCCACACTTCCCATGCTGCACAAGTCAGTGACAAACAGCGTGATGTATGCCCCAACAACAAACTGTTGGAATAAAGTAGATATGGCATTCATTTCAATCAAACATTTGTCATAGTAGTTACATCAAAATACAAGGGATAAACTGTTTCATCTTTATAGAGAATAAAGAAAGTATTACCACAACACAATCCCAGACATGTTGGATATTGTCCTTGACCTCCTTACGAAGGGACTTGTGGGAGAAGAAGTCCCTGATTTGTGACAATGTCCCTCGTGCCTCTTGACTTTTACTGGACATCAACATGGCCATCATATCCTATGTAATAATGTAATAAACAGTGTACTTCAAATGTGATTTGCAAAAAATAACTGTATTAAGTAGTATACCTGAAAGGAAATCATTTCCTTATGAAACTCTTGTGGAGCTTCAACCAGACCCTCAAATCTGGCTTCGGGTGTCAAACCATTGGCTCTGCTCCGCCGGCAATGGGTCATTCTCTCAATGGTGAGTGCATCACCACAGCAGAGAATTGGATATGGTTTGCCAGCCACTGTTGGCGCATACTTTTGCAGCCCATCCAGGATGTTGATAACGCCATCATTTGAGCATGGGTTTTCAGACACCACACCTAGGCTGACCTATCGAGGAACATAATGATCAAACACAACAGAATAATAGTCTCACAATACATATATTTGTAAACATTTAGCCAGAAATGAACTTGACACTTAAAATATGCCAGGCCTGTTTAGGCCTACAGTCCATGTTAATGTGAGTCAAGTAGTACCAGAACCACCTCTTTACTGTTGATTAGGCTACTCCTCGACTATATGGTCATGATTAAAGGTGAACTTACAACAGTGCTTTTTTCCTGCATTTCATTTGTGTAGGCATGAGGGATATGTCTGGTGACTCTTTTTCTGGGGCCTTCCAGGGCTGGCAAGTTGTCAGCAATGATGCGCATGACAATGATTGTCATGCGCTGGCAAATTGAGTCGTACGTCTACATTTCAAACAGAAAGAAGAAAAGACTTGCACCTGCTACCTCTAATACTATGTACAGAAGTACTTATGGAAATAAGTACATTATTCATTGCTTGGTCACCCACCAAAGGAGAGGGAAGAATATTGGCAGGTGGAATGTCAACAGCCAACATTGGTGGACCGGTTAGCTGGCTGAAATTGACTCTGTAGCGAGTGGCGAACTGGTATGCCCAGAGCATGAACTTATTGCCATGTTCACTGCTCAGGTGTTTGGCATGAGCGAGCAACAAATTTAACTGTATTTACTGTGCCAGTTTCAAATACAGTAACATAGGAAATGTTTTGCCGTACCTGAACGTTGTCAAAGGACAGTGAAAAAGCATTGGCACGAGTGGCAGCTAGACCTCGGTATAGCCTCCGTCTTGTAGATTTTTTCTGTGATTACATTATTATTTATTAATATTTAATAATCACATGTATTGAAACGGTAATAGTTTTTGCAATTTTGCTAATTGCACCTTTTCAAGTCTAGAGGTTTTCAATATTAGTAAGGCTGTCTATGGCTCAGTTGCTGGAGCCGATTGCTTTGTGATTGGAAGGCCTAAGTGTTATAGGGTAAAAGCATTAGAACTACCATTTATAGACTTACCTGTAACTCCTCTTTCCAAAGTTTCACCTCCTTGTCATGGTCCACACGCAGTCTGTCCACATGCCTTCTTGCAGAGTTTTTAGACGGTGTGATGCCAAGGTTGCTCAAAGTGAGAAAGGTTTTCTCTTAACAACCTTGTCTCCACATGTCCAAAGACATCTTTCTTATAGGAGTAGGTGAAGATAATGATAGAGAAAACCATTCCCATCCTCTTGGTCACAAGGGCTGTGGCTTCCTCTGTTGACATCCTTCTATAAACACTAAACATAAAGTAAAATATTATTTTAGGAAAAAGGAAAAAAGCTGTGCAGGCAAGTGATAGCAGATTCATTGTGTTTTATATACCCTGTGTGATCGTCTGTGATCATGTGCTGCATCTCTCCTTGTTGGCGAATTCCTTTTTGGCGAACCCTTTGGAGTGCCGCAAAAAGTTATTTTATCGCCCTTTGGCTTAGTCTTCTTGTTGAATTGTTTGACACAATTCAAGCACAAAAAATCTCTCGAGGACAGCTGAGGAAAAAACAGTGCTGGCTGCTGTACGTGGACTTGACAGAGAATCAATTGAACATCTTTTGTAGCCACGGGGCTTTTTGGGCATTTCCTTGCATTTCTTTGCAGTTGCTGCATACAGGCTTTGACATTTTGGTAACAAAGAACAGGGAGCAGTCAAAAACAGAGTACTATCACAAGCAGAGGGTCCAAACCAGAAAGCAGTCCTAACAGGCAAACAGGTCCTTGGGAGCAGTCAAAAACAGAGTACTATCACAAGCAGAGGGTCCAAACCAGAAAGCAGTCCTAACAGGCAAACAGGTCCTTGGGAGCAGGCAAAAACAGAGTACTATCACAAGCAGAGGGTCCAAACCATGAAGCAGTCCTGACAGGCAAACAGGTCCTTGGGAGCAGGCAAAAACAAGTACCAAATATCAAAAGCAGAGGGTCCAAACCATGAAGCAGTCCTAACAGGCAAACAGGTCCTTGGGAGCAGGCAAAAACAGAGTACTATCACAAGCAGAGGGTCCAAACCGTGGAAGTCAAACACTATGTAGAGAATCACTGGAACACACTAGCTGCAAACACAATGGTTACGAACTGAGGGTCACTAAGAGAAAAAGTCCAATCTTATAGGTAGTGGCTTTATTAGGGAAGTGGTCACAGGTGTGTACCGCTTTATTCTCCAGTCTACTCCTCATTGGCCCAAGAGCCCCCTTCCCATTACACACCAGTGACCACTTCCCCAATAAAGCCACTACCTTTAAGATTGGACTTTTTCTCCTAGTGACCATCAGTTCGTAACTGTAACAGGCTCTATTAGTATACTTTATAACTAATATGGATGAGACGGTCGTGTATCCTTTTAAGTAGCTTTATTGACAACTCGAATGAATCACAAGCATGAATGAATGGGTGTCTCACCTAATGTGTTCCCCCGTAGCTACACACATTGGTTCCTATATCTCCACATCTCCCTCTTAGTGAAGTAAAACAATTTCTTTTTCAAACACTGTTAATTTATTTTACTGTACTTACACAAACACAATCTTTTCTTTTACTTTAACTCAGGAGCGTAACGACTTTGAACGCTCCGTGTTAGTTGTTGGCATTGGCGTTTTCCCCCAGGTGTTGAACCAAAGGTTGCCATATAAGGTCAAACCTATCTGTCTGATCCAATCGCAAGTACCGGATCCTCTCTACCTCGAGTGTGTTGACAAGGTCGGCAAGCCACATTTTGACACTAGGACCTTCCTTACCCTTCCAACGTAATAGAATACATTTTTTGGCGGACATGAGACAGAAGTTCAAAAAACATCTGTGGGCCGGGGGGAGGCCCCTCAGGGTCAAAGAATTGTTGAAAATTATAGTTTGGGAATCTGGGGTAATTTGCAGTGAAAGTATTGTGGAGATGGTATTAAAGACCTTAGTCCAATATGTTAGAATTATGGGACATAGCATATAACTGTGTGCCAGAGTGGCCTCCTCGGACTCACATTTCTCACATAGTGGTGACACGGACGGGAATATTCTATGAAGTTTGGCATTTGAGTAGTGCAACCTGTGAACAATTTTGAACTGCATAAGACAGTGTCTAGCATTAACACATTGACCGCCAGAGGTTAATCTCATAATGTACTCACCAGTGCCAACGTGTTATTGTTGTTATTTTCATGTCGCCATAGATCTTGTTAAAATCCTTAAGATTGAGCCGTACACGGTCTGTTTACATCCGCGACATGTCACTGTATCTCCCAGTGAAAACCGCATGTCAAACGGATCTCCATGATTGTAGTTAGAGCGGATTACGTTAAACAGTAATATGCGAGGAGAAAAAACTACAGGAAGAGAATTGAGTTTCAGTGTGCGCTTTAGAATGGGAGCGGACGTGATCGTCAAAACCGGATCCCAAATAATTCTGTTTCCGGTCATCAAACCGGAACCGGAAATGGATCAAAAAATTCCGAAAGTGCACCTGGAAAATTTCAGCGCGAAAAGACCGTGGACCGTAGGGCTACGGTCTCGGCGCTTAACAGTTGGATTTAATGGACCGTAGGACTACGGCCTTGGTGGTTAATGTGTTAATAGAGCATCTATGAATCTGTACGAGAGAGCTATTCCATTGTTCTTCAGCTAACTGCATTCCCAGTTCCCTTTCCCACCTTCCTCGTATACCTGAGGTATCCACCTTGCCCTCTCTTAGGTTTGTATAAAGCTCAGAGATAAGGTTTGTGGAGAAGGGGGAGCGCTTGATGACGTCCCTGATATTAGACTGAGTCAGTGACCTGTATAGGTGTACATTTCTGGAGACATAGTCCCTTATCTGTAAGTAACGAAAAAAGTGAGTAGTAGGTAGCCCAAATTTGTCAACTAACTGCTGAAATGAGGAGAAGACACCCTCGTTGTACAGATCTAATAGGGTGGAGACACCCTCCCTCTCCCATAACTTAAAGGCAGAGTCCATGTTGGATGGGGAGAATAACGGATTACCTACAATTGGTAGCAATACTCGCAATGTACTCAGATCTGCTCGTTTTGCTATCTGTCTCCAAATGTCATCTGAGGCTCTTATTAGAACATTATTGTATATCTACGACTGTGCACTCTGGATGGTGCCAGGAGAATGGTCTCGGGTTTGTATGGATAGCAATCATCTCTTTCCAGCATTACCCAGGAAGGGAGATGCTGGGGAGGGTGAAAGTAGAACATCATAGCTCTAACATTTGCTGCATAGTAATAACGATTAAAGTCTGGGAGTGCAAGATCACCCTCCAATTTGGGCTTACATAGGTGGATTTTTTTTATTCTGTGACTCTTGTGTGACCATAGGAAGGGCATAATAATCTAATCTAATTGTTTAAAGAATTTCTTTGTTAGATAAACCGGTACATTTTGAAAGAGGTAAAGTAATTGAGGGAGACTGATCATTTTAATTATATTTACTCTGCCTATAAGGGAAAGAGGAAGGGTTTGCCAAAACCTCATGGATGCCTGTCATTTGTCAAAAAAGGGGGCGAAATTGGCTTTGTATAGGTCCTTGTAACACTTTGACCTGTATACCCAGGTATGTGATTTTGTCCGCTATTTTAAAGGGTAGAGAGCCCAGAAAGGCTTGGTCTGCTATTCTGATCAGAATCAGAATCAGAATCAAACTTTATTGTCACATCACATTACAAGTAATATGGGTGAAATTCTTATTTGTACAAGCTCATTAATGCAGTTAAAAGAAGTACAGTAAAGTGCATTTAAGAGAGTGGCTTAATGTAAGTAATAAGTTAAGGGACAAATGTGTCTGTAATTAAAACAAAGATCATATCTACATAAACACACAGTTCAGTGAGCTCAGTGCACAGTGTCCACAGGTTTAGTTCTCATTCAACAGCCTAATTACTGCTGGATAAAAGCTATTCCAGAGTCTTGTGGTGCTGCTACCGATGCTCCTCCATCGCTTGCCTGGCCGTGGGTGTCGCAGCGGCTTGAACAAACCATGGCTGGGGTGGAAAATGTCCTTGATGATGCTTCCGGCCTTAGCCACACATCTTTTTTCATGTATGGCCTGGAGAGGGGGAAGCTCACCGCCCACGATGCGCTGCGCCGTTCGCACCACTCTCTGTAGTGCCTTGCGTTCGGCTGTGGTACAGTTTCCGAACCAGGCGGTGGTGCCGCTCATCAGGATGCTCTCGATGGTGCTGGTGTAGAACGCCCTGAGGATGCGGGAGCTCACTCGGAACTGTTTCAGACGCCGGAGGCAGTACAGCCGTTGTTGGGCCTTTTTCACCACCTGTGTGGTATGTGTGGCCCACTTGAGGTCCCTCGAAATGTTTATTCCGAGGAACTTGAAGTCCTCGACCTGTTCCACTGCCACACCATTGATGGAGATGGGTGCATGCTCTCTCTCCAGCCTTCTGAAGTCCACGATGATCTCCTTGGTCTTATCGACATTGACAGCCAGGTTGTTCTCCTGGCACCACTGTGTCAGTGCTCCGACCTCTGCTCTGTATGCCATCTCGTCATTATTGTCAATCAGGCCCATGACAGTCGTGTCATCTGCATACTTGATGATGACATTTGAGCTGTGTGTGGCTGCGCAGTCGAAGGTATACAGGGAGTAGAGGAGAGGACTCAACACACAGCCCTGGGGGGCTCCTGTGTTGAGGGTCAAGGGGTCCGATGTAATATTGCCCATTCTCACCACCTGACGTCGGCCCGATAGGAAGTCCAATATCCAACTGCACATGGAGGAGTGCAGGCCCAGGTCCTTGAGTTTAGTATCCAGTCTGGTGGGGACGATGGTGTTAAAAGCCGAGCTATAATCCACAAATAGCATCCGAACGTATCTGTTCTTCCCCTTGTTTGGCATAACTTCGCTCTTGGACCAGTTAATGCGGTATCCCGAAAAGCTACCGAACACATCAATCAATTTGAGGACATGTGGGATAGTAGAGTGTGTTTCTTTTATGTACAAAAGTACATCGTCCGCGTATAAGGAGATTCTATTTTTTGTGGTAACTGTGTCATAACCATGGAACTGGGGGTCAGCTCTTATCATCTGCGCTAGGGGCTCGATGGCGAGCGCGAAGAGAAGTGGCGATAAAACGCAGCCCTGTTTGGAACCCCTGTGCAGGGCAAACTCCGGGGATATGTTTTTATTGGTGGAAATGCGAGCTTTGGGACATTTGTACAATAATTTCACATGATTAATAAATGTTTCCCCTAAGTTAAATTTATTTAAAACCGCGAATAGGTAGTTAAATTCCAATTGGTCGAAGGCCTTGCGGGCATCCAGGGACATTATGACCAGGTCGTCCTCCAGGCGGCGCTTGGAGTACATGATATTGAACAGGCGTCTCAAATTGAAAAAAGCGTGTCTGTTTGGGATGAATCCTGTCTGATCTGGATGTATGATCTTACTTATTACTTTATTAAGTCTCAGGGCAAGTATTTTGGCTAATAATCTGTTATCTAAATGTAGTAAGGACAGAGGTCTATATGAGTCCACATCCTCGGGATCTTTTCCCTTTTTGGGTATTACAGTAATAATGGCATCATACATTGTTGGGGGGAGACCACCCGGCCCCAATGCACTCCTAAACACACTGTGTAAATGAGGGAGTAGGGTGACTGACATTTTTTTATAGTATTCCGCTGTATAACCATCTGGGCCGGGAGCTTTACCCGCTTTTAAACCACTAATTGCCACTTTTATTTCTTCAATTGTTATATCCTTGTTTAGCGATTCTACCTCCTGTCTATTTAAGGTTGGGAGGTCACATTTCTCCAGAAAGTCATGCATCACAGAGGAGTCAGTACCAGCTCTGGATTGATATAATTCTTCATAAAACTGGAGAAATCTACTGTTAATCTCTTTGGGATCTATAAGTGTTCTACCCGTTTTGCTTTTAATACTATGTATGGCGCGGTCGCTCTGTGTTTTTCTTAGTTGTTGTGCCAAAAGTTTATGCGGCTTCTCCCCATATTCAAAAAACTCCTGTTTCATATTTAAGAGATATTTGTTTACATACAGTCGCTGGTCTTCATGTCACCGGAATTTCTGGTGGACATGGATCAAGGCCTACAAGGACAGCATCTGTCTTCTGGCTATAGATGAAGCACACTGCATCACAACATGGTAGGATGAAAGTGTACAGTATCATCAATATTAAAAAATGAAGACATAGCTCATTGTGTCACAATCAACTTGTATTTTATAGGGGAGACACATTCCGGGCGGACTACAGAAAGATCCCCAGTGTCCGATGTGCCCTTTCCTGTCCTATGTTGCTGTTGACTGCAGCAGTAACCAGTGATGAGCTGTGGATTTTTGAACTAGGGGGGCTATATTTTCTGACGTCCCGCGCACGCGCACGTGCACGCGCACGCGCACGTGCACGTGCACGTGCACGTGCACGTGCACGTGCACGCATGTGCACATAGCCAATCAGCTCAGTGCTAGTTGAAATACTGTATTCAAAATGTGATTTTTAATGTAATTATTTCTTATTATTTAGTTGCATTGTTAATTTGTTGTTTTTATTTTTGTTTCAATTAATTAATTATTTTATTTTCCTTTTAGTTTTATATAAAAGCCCTTTACATAGACTCACCCACACATAAGTACTTAAAATAATAATCAGACAACTTGTCTTTGTCTTGTCTCAGAGAACTGGGTCCTCTTCTAAGCGATCCCCTTCACACTCTGCAGTGCAGAGACTGTTGTCTCTCATTGTGAGAGGAATGTACACATTCAATTCAAGTCCATGGCTTTTTTCGAGTAGCCTAATGTTATGCAAAGCAGCCAGGTAGACGCTATTGAGAACGGCTCGCCGCTGACGGCGCGAACCTTGAGAGGCTATTGTTTAAACTTTAAGGTGTTAACTGTTAAGACCACAGCTGACGGTGCGTGCTCGCGCGTGCATGTGGAGCTCCCAGCCCCCCAGCCAGCGCCAGAACTAAGGGGTCGCCGACCCCCCATAGCACCCCCTACAGCCCGACACATTGTGAGCTTGTAGATTTGCTATTTCAAAATTTATTTTGAAAATGTTTTTCAAAATAGTAAAAAATGGCAAAGAAGTTTAGGGATAATGGGTAAGACGGCGCCCAGAATAGGGCCGTAAGTGTTGTGTCCCTTGCAATACATAATTTTTATATGTATTTAATTATTTTATGAACTGCTTGTTTGTTGTCTCCGCCCGGCCGAAAGGCATGGCGAGAGAGTATGTTTTACCCTCTGTCCGTCCGTCAGCAGCTAATCTCTGGCACCGTTGGCCCGGCCGCTGCGAAACTGTGCACGCACACTCCCTGGATGCCAATTCAGGACAATTTTTTTCAGATTGGCCTGTTATAGCGCCACCAGGAGGCCGATATGTGCAAAACACATTTATTGATACTACTCCTACAGATTTTGTCCAAACATCACACAAATCGGTACATTTAGTCATGTGATAGTCATGTGATCAACACAGATTTATCAGATTTCCCATATTCCATCCTGATTGCCTAAGATTGGCTTCCCAAGTTTGCAGGATTAGTCCGTTTTGAACAAAATGCCTCAAATCATGAACGCAGCTTGCGATTTCTGTGAAATTTCACATGCACATTTCTATTAGGTCGAGGAAGAAATGCCACCCTTTTCACATTGGCCTGTTATAGCACCACCAGCAGGTCTAATTTTGCAAAACACATTTTTGGAACAAAATGCCTCAAATCATGAATGCAGTGTCCTATTGCAGTGAAAAGCCCTTGAACAAATGGCACCCTTTTCACATTGGCCTATTATAGCGCCACCAGGAGGCCACAATAACGTACTTGACCTGGCGGAGACCTGTGCTCCGAGGAGCACTTTTTCAGGTTTTAGTCTATTGAAATCCTGTCTTATGGGGCTATTTGGTTACTACCATTGATGCTGGCCTTATGTTTTAAATACATTGCCTTATGAAATAGTCTATTCCACCTTGTGTGTATGTGGTTGTTGTCTTTCTCTCATACACCATAGTAAGTATGTTGCTTAGAGTTTATTAAAGTACTATGTTCCCACTGTATAAGTAAACCTGCTTTAACAATAATGTGATGATTACAAATATAATATGTTTTTAAAATGTATCAGACAACTAATAAATATTCCATATGGCTATGGGTCATCTAAACTGAGATAAAAGTGCATTCGTTTTGGCAAATGTCTCTTTGTTTTATGTGTACTGCTTTAGATACAGGCTTTTGGTGGTCTTCAAAAAAAATAAAGATTAATTGTGAATCAAAACTCAAAATACAAATGGCTGGAAATTAGATCAAAACTCAAAATACAAATGGCTGGAAATTAGATTAAGTTTCCTGGGAACGTTACATATCTATGGTATATAGTAATACAGTTACACCAGAATATGTTGTTTAAAAGCTAGAACATTGAATTTTATTGTCTCCTTAAAAGTTTACACGTGTAAAGACATCTTTATAAATGTATCCATAAGGTTATAACAAAAAATTGACATGAGGTATAAAGATGACTGGCGCAGAAGAGTGGAGAGGTGTAATGGCAAAAGTCTGAGATAAGGGCGATGAAGGTAGGATGAACAGAGTTTGAGTGAACAGTGTGATATTTAAAAATTGAGGAAATAAAATCATCAATTAGTGACGGGACCCGCGGGGGGACGCTCGACAGGACGTGCAATAAACCCACGTTTCGCCTGCGCACTTCACCGGGTATGGTCTAGTGATAATTTAACAATCTAAACAACACACATGTCAACACATACTGAACAGCTATACAAACACAGCAGCTTGTGGACAGACACTAATGCTCATATTGTACTACCAGTAACCTATCAGTGGGGTTCCGTGTCAATGTAATTTTTAATTTTCATTTACAATTCATGTAAGAGTTTCGTTTTCACTACTAATTTGAAGGTAAGGGTAATTTTTTCACCCAGATAAAAGGGGGAGTCGGCAGTTGCCAGCCCTAGCAAAATATGTTAACTGTTGTAACTTTTGATTGGATTATCCGATCTGAACATATGAGATATGTATGGATACAGGATCAGGAGTAGCATATGGTACTTCAAGCATATTACCCATTGAATCAATTTCATTTTCCAGTATTGGCGCATATCGACAAAAATAGATATAGTAGGGGACCGAGTATGGGTAATTTGTTGTTTTAATTTCAAATTGATAAAAGTTTCGTTTTCACTACTAAATTGAAGTTAAGGGTCTATAGAACATTTCTGGTTCAAGTGTCAAGCACTCAGATAAAGAAAATGGCCTCTAGGGGGTGTCATCGGTTCCCAACCCCACACCACACCGCCATAGAAAAATATGGGAACTGTTATAACTTTTGATTGGATTATCCAATATGAATATAATGAGGTATCTATGGATTCAGGATCAGGAGTAGCAACTGGTACTTCACACATATTGCCCAAAGAAGCAATATTTATTCTGCTATCTGCACATTTACACAAGAATAGTCAGAAGAGGTTGTAACAATCGGCCTTTATAACTGAAAGGATAATCACTACCAAAAAGGAAAAACAACGAGATCGGTGGGTGTTTTAACTGATAAGATTTTTTATATTATAGCCAGGAATTAATTGACAGGTCAAACGGTATTTAAGTTAAATAATAACACTTCAAAATGACTTCTGTCCCTGATAAATAAAATAAACAAGCAATCAAACAAATAAATCAAAAACAAACAATAATCACTTTAACTGCCCCTCCCACCCAAACAAATCCCACTGTTCCTTGTAACCCGGCGGGTCACAATGTAAATACAAACAATAAACGAATACACACGCCGTTTAAGAGTCTGTCATGCACACACGCTGCTTAAATAAATAAATAAATAGTCCCGCGACCGTCCTCTTCTGATCGTGCTCCCGCGACGCAAACGGTTCCTTAATCCACTCAAAAGAAAAGTCTCTTCCGCGCGCAGAGGCCCAAATAATAGCTAAATACGGGGTACCCCTCTAAATTGTAATCCACAAGAACATATCACTCGGTTTCGTCTCACCGGCCTCGGCTCCTCCCGACTCCAATCCCGGCCGGCGTCTCGATCACCACCGCAGCGCTCGAAGTCCCAACGCACGGCAGAAACGGCCGGTTCCAGCCTCCGCTGGGCTCGAAAGTTCTCTTAACCTTGGCTGCAGTCTAATGTCACATTTAAACTCGAACTAAATGGTAAACTGGCGCTTCAAGGTCTCTCCTTTCTTCCTCCGTTCAACATGGCACAAACGGTTTGGTTCGTTCAACCCCTCTGTTGTGTACCACACCCTCTATTAGTAACCTCGGGTGGCACTAATGATTCCATTGTCCCACCAATCAGACCCATTACAGCTCACGTGAATAGGACAAGTTCATATTTTCTCATGGCTTCAAACATGTTACATACAGTATATTTTACAAATATAATAACATGCACAGGTCGAGTGGAATACTAATAATAAATATAGCTGCAAGCAGCGATAAGCGGGGCCAGGGAATATAGAGAGAGAGAGAGAGAGAGAGAGAGAGAGAGAGAGAGAGAGAGAGAGAGAGAGAGAGAGACGGAATAGATTGAAGAGAGAGAGAGAGACGGAATAGATTGAAGAGAGAGAGAGAGAGACGGAATAGATTGAAGAGAAAGAGAGGGAGAAAGAAACGGAATAGATTGAAGAGAAAGAGAGAGAGAGAGAGAAACGGAATAGATTGAAGAGAAAGAGAGAGAGAGAGAAACGGAATAGATTGAAGAGAAAGAGAGAGAGAGAGAGAATCGGAATAGATTGAAGAGAGAGAGAGAGAGAGAGAGAGAGAGAGAAACGGAATAGATTGAAGAGAAAGAGAGAGAGAGAGAAACTGAATAGATTGAAGAGAAAGAGAGAGAGAGACTTGGAAACGGAATAGATTGAAGAGAGAGAGAGCGAGAGAGACATGGAAACGGAATAGATTGAAGAGAGAGAGAGAGACATGGAAACATAATAGACTGAAGAGAGAGAGAGATGGAAGCAGAACGGATTGAATGGACATCTCAACCTATTGCCATTAACAGTCGAACACTCAACCTTCGGATTGACAGGCTGCAACACTACCTATAGTGCTATAGCTTTGTACAGATTGAGGTTGTCTGTTGAAGATAAAAGTGAACCAGTGAAAGCAGCCGACCTACAAGCTCAGAAACACGTTGCTATCTGAAAAGTTGTGAGATTGTAGATCGGAGAGAGACATGGAAACGGAATAGATTGAAGAGATAAGGATAATTCCTTTAACAGGTCCGTTCATGAAAGTCCTTGCGGTCTTGTTTCCAATGAGGGCCTGTGAGCAATTAAGGGTTAAGAGTCTTGCTCAGGGACAAATTTCATTTGCTGGCCTGGCCTGGAATCATACCTGGGGCAACTAGGGCCTCTGGCTCCCTAGGCTGGCTCACTAACCACTCAGCTATGGCCGCCCCTCAAGAGAGAGAGAGAGAGAGAGACATGGAAACGGAATAGATTGAAGAGGGAGACATGGAAACGGAATAGATTGAAGAGAGAGAGAGAGACATGGAAACAGAATAGATTGAAGAGAGAGAGAGACATGGAAACATAATAGATTGAAGAGAGAGAAAGATGGAAGCAGAATGGATTGATTGGACGTCTCAACCTATTGCCATTAACAGGAATCGAACCCTCAACCTTCGGATTGACAGGCTGCAACACTACCTATAGTGCTATAGCTTTGTCCAGGCTGAGGTTGTCTGTTGAAGATAAAAGTGAACCAGTGAAAGCAGCCGATCTACAAGCTCAGAAACACGTTGCTATCTGAAAAGTTTTGAGATTGTAGATCGGCTATTTTCAGAATGAAGTATGTCATACATTGAAAAGACATACTCTCAAATAAGCATTTCAGGTTATCTTTAACAATTGCACTTGCATTAATTGACACAAGTAAGACGCGCGAACGCTGGAAGCGAACGCAGATTGACTGAGGCTGCTATATTTCAACCACACTGTAGTAGTGCACTCTGCCGCACTCTGCCGGCTGTATACAGGCAGTGCAGCTGCTGGCATTTCAGCTCGGAGTTTCGAGTCACATGGGGGCGCGAGCCAATGAGAGCGTGAACACACGCTGTATACAGGCAGTGCAGCTGCTGGCATTTCAGCACGGAGTTTCGAGTCACATGGGGGCGCGAGCCAATGAGAGCGTGAACACACACGGAAAGACCATAAATAAGGGACAGACACACACACACACAACCCAAACACGGTGATATAGTAAGCTCCACTTGGTCGGAGGCCTCCTTCCGCTTTCGCAACAATCATGTTGTGTGCTATGCAACTTAAATGAAGTCTGCATCAAGTGAGGCTTGAACTGGCAACTTTGAGGTTTTAAGGCACAAACTTAAGCGAGAAGCCATTGGAACAACAGACCTGGTGAATATGAGAGCGAGAGAGAGAGACATGGAAACGGAATAGATTGAAGAGAGAGACACGGAAACGGAATAGATTGAAGAGAGAGAGAGATGGAAGCAGAATGGATTGATTGGACATCTCAACCTATTGCCATTAACAGGAATCGAACCATCAACCTTCGAATTGACAGGCTGCAACACTACCTATAGTGCTATAGCTTTGTCCAGGCTGAGGTTGTCTGTTGAAGATAAAAGTGAACCAGTGAAAGCAGACGATCTACAAGCTCAGAAAGAACGTTGCTATCTGAAAGGTTTTGAGATTGTAGATCGGCTATTTTCAGAATGAAGTATGTCATACATACTTCATACCCTCTCAAATAAGCATTTCAGGTTATCTTTATCAATTGCATATGTATTAATTGACACAATTACTGGTAGTGTCTGTTGATATTTATAAGTATTTCCGTCCATTATGAACCAAGCCTCTGTGTCCCGAACTACTCTAGATCACTGGTTCACAAACCATTTACCAATAAAGGCATTTATGTGTCTCCTCGGAACGAAAACTAGTGAAAGTAGCCGATCTACAAGCTCTCAAAACGTTGCTATCTGAAAAGTTGTGAGATTGTAGATCGGCTATTTTCACAATGAAGTTTGTCATACATTGCAAAAACATACTCTCTCCAAGAAGCATTTCATGTTACCTTTAACAGTTGCACATGCATTAATTGAGAGAGAGAGACATGGAAACATAATAGATTGAAGAGAGAGAGAGATGGAAGCAGAATGGATTGATTGGACATCTCAACCTATTGCCATTAACAGGAATCGAACCCTCAACCTTCGGATTGACAGGCTGCAACACTACCTATAGTGCTATAGCTTTGACCAGGCTGAGGTTGTCTGTTGAAGATAAAACTGAATCAGTGAAAGCAGCCGATCTACAAGCTCAGAAACACGATGCTATCTGAAAAGTTTTGAGATTGTAGATCGGCTATTTTCAGAATGAAGTATGTCATACATTGCAATAGACCAACAGACCAGGGGCCTGTTCCTCAAAAGGTGAATTAAAAAAGCCTGGCCTTAAGCCAAATCCAGGCTTGACAAAGTCGGGTCCGAAAAGCCTCGTTTATTCCGTTCCTCAGACGCCAAGCCAAGCTGAAAAGGAGCAACTTTGTCGAGCTAGGCTATGTCAAGACAGGCTGTGTCCAGCCAGGATAATGAAGCCAGGCTGAATGGGCGGGGATTCGCCGGCGACGTATTTCTATAAAAGACCATGAACTCAGCGCAGATTCCTTGAACTTGACCAATCACGGAGTCCAAAACCAGAGCAGCTTTCGTCTCTGTGGCTGAATAGCAGCACTGCAGCAGCTCATGAAATCATACAAGGAAGTAAAATGTATTTAAGCAAGAAAGGAAACGCGACCGCAATAAATAGATCCAGGGAGAAAGCATGGCAAAGTATTGCAAGCACACACAGTGTGTGTGTGTGTGTGTGTGTGTGTGTGTGTGTGTGTGTGTGTGTGTGTGTGTGTGTGTGTGTGTGTGTGTGTGTGTGTTTGAAACGGACGGGCAACGGGACGAACGGGACGAACGGGAAAGGGACGGGGGGGGGGGTGTACTGCGACGGGGGCCACAACGGGACAGGACAGGACGGGACGGGACGGGGGACGGGACGGGGGACGGGACGGGGGACGGGGGGTTGACCGCGACAGGGGGCCGTGACGGGATGAGCGGGGGGGACGGGACGGGACGAGACACACAATAAATAACCCCACATTTGCAAGACCACTTTGGTAGAGGTTTGGGTTGTGTAGTTACCTTGCCATCATGTTGTAACTCCAAAGGTGGACAAGAAATAAAAAAGAATTTCTCCATTGACTAGAAATTGATAATTTAAAATATGCTCCTCATTGACTTACAAAGAGGCTCCTTTAAACCCTTAACTAATAATTTATATATATATATATATATATATATATATATATATATATATATATATATATATATATATATATATAAATTATTAGTTACGGGTATATGTGTGTGTATGTATGTGTCAGACATTTTATAATAATATTTTTAAAAAAAAGTAATATATTTTCAAACATATAACAACAAGATGAACTATAGTGTTAACTATAACAGAGTGACAATTACATATCACATGAGTCATTGTGAAACAATTATGATTATGATTCATGGTCACACACTATTTCAGTAATTCATTTGATTATATCTTATTGTATTTATTTCATTTTATTTGAATGCAGGGTCATTAAAATGAGTCCATATACAAACACATGTTTTGAATTAACTGTGGAAAAACTTGAAGAACAAGGCACTAGATTAAGTAAGCTTGGCTGTTAGCCTGCTCCTGACCAGGCTAACTTCACAGCTAAATTGCCATGGTAACTAAGCTAGGCTTGCTTCAATTCTCTTTTGAGGAATCGGATAAGGCTAAACTTAGCCAGGGTGAACTGGCTAAACTAATCTTCAAGATAATTCACCTTTTGAGGAACCGACTCAGCTCTAATCCTGGCTAAATTAAGCCAGGATAGGTGGAAAAGCCAGGCTTTAGCTCTAATTCACCCCTGATACAGTGAAAACGGAGGTCAGACAGATGATACCATTTCACGCAAATAACTGAAAAATCCTGGGTTTAAGTGTTTTTCAAACTGCTCAAAATTGCGGACAATCTAAGGGCGGAGAGAGAGACATGGAAACGGAATAGATTGAAGAGAGAGAGACATGGAAACAATAGATTGAAGAGAGAGAAGGATGGAAGCAGAATGGATTGATTGGACGTGTCAACCTGTTGCCATTAACAGGAATTGAACCCTCAACCTTCGGATTGACGGGCTGCAACATTACCTATAGTGCTATAGCTTTGTCCAGGCTGCGGTTGTCTGTTGAAGATAAAAGTGAACCAGTGATAGCAGCCGATCTACAAGCTCAGAAACACGTTGCTATCTGAAAAGTTTTGAGATTGTAGATCGGCTATTTTCAGAATGAAGTATGTCATACATTGCAAAAACATACCCTCTCAAATAAGTATTTCAGGTTATGTTTAACAATTGCACATGTATTAATTGACACAATCATGTTGTGTGCAATGCAACTTTAATGAAGTCTGCATCAAGTGAGGCTTGAACTGGCAACCTTCAGGTTGTGAGGCACACGTTTAAGGGAGAAGCCATTGGACCAACAGACAAGAACCTGTGAAAAAGGAGATCAGACAGATGATACAGTTTCACGCAAATAGCTGAAAAATCCTGGGTTGAAGTGTTTTTCAAACTGCTCAAAATTGCGGACAATCTAAGGGCGGAGCTTACTGGTCAACGTGATACATGTGTTCCTCATGAGTCAAGGCACATGTGTAAGCAGGTTTAATGGCTGTCGGCCAAACGAGGCATGACTTTTGCCTGTTTAACCCTATGTCACCAAACGTATCATATATGATACACACATTACACTGATTTTTTTATAAATCAGTGTAATGAATACTTGGACCAAGAACCTGTTGTATCATATCTGACACATCCCCACTTCCCCCTGGACCATACCATTTGCACTGCAGGTAGTTACAGAGCCTCAGGTGGTCTGACCCAAAATGGCTGCCATCAACTAAACAGGAGAGGTTGATGCACTACTAACAAACAATTATTTTTTAAGCAGTTCGGGTACGTTTTCCTAGTATATCTTTACTAATATTTTGAAATAAGTGTTGGATAACTTGAATGCACTTATGAGCTCTCAAAATTTAGCATTTGAGTTTGTTTTTTATGATGTCAAAAGTGTTTGTATCATATTTGATACTACAGGTCTATAGTCCTTTATGATTTGTATCATATTTGATACTACAGGTCTAAAATAAATGTTTTTGTAATGTTAAAACCGACTTGATTTTTTATTTTTTTTCAAAATTTTATCCCACGATTTTGTAACCCTATTTTTTACACCCAGTGCCAATCTCTATGTAATCCTGGGCACTACACTCCCTCTGCCAACCTAGGGAGGCCAGGGCCGAGCTCATGCCTCCTTCAATGCATGAGAGCTAACTGACCTTCTTATCACCTGACAGGGGAGAGTTTCCCTGGTTGGACGTAGCGCGTGGAAGGAACACGTTATTCCAACCAGTTCCTTTCCCCTCCATCAGGCGCCCCGGCTGGCCAGGGGGGAGGCAGTAAAAAAAAAAAAAAACACTTGAAATACCCCTTTTAATACCCCTTGTATCAAATATGATACAACAAATAAATGATACAAAGGAATGTTAAAAAAAATAAAACAAAATCAAAAATGTTTTAAGACCCAATAAAGTGTCCCTTTTCAAAATTTTGGAATTTTCTGACCTTTCCTTCATAGTTCAGGTTCTAGAGGGTTGCACTTTCAAAAAATCGCTATAGCGCCCCCCTTTGACCAATTGGAGTAAGATTGGTTTCAGTAATATTTGGAATGACCCTCAACATTAACGCAAAGTTTCAAAGAAATGTGAGCCTGCATGTATGTGTTAGGGGCAGATGAATAATTGTCATAAAACTGCAATATTCATTGGCTCATTAAAGCTACATTTTTTCACTTATGGAAAATCTTTTGCACAGGTTTGTCGGCATAGGTCCAAAGTTCATGTGTAAAACGTTTCGTGCAGATTACTCAAAAATCCCAGGAGGAGGTTTTAACTGTTTTTCATATAATTCAAAATGGTGGGACCTCTGACCTAAAGGTCAGAGGTCAAAAGTCAGAGGGTGAAAGTTGTTCAGCATGAAGAGACGCATATGTGTATCCAAGTTTCATGGCTGTAGGTCAAACAGGGCATGAGTTGTACCTGTTCAAAGTTGGCATTTTGCTATAGCGCCACCTTTTGACGAAAGATTGTGAGAATTATTTCTTGATAGTTTTTCATGACCATCTACCATATGGCCAAGTTTCGTAAAAAGCGACAGCACGGTTCAGCCAGAACGAAGTGGCAGAAACAGAATACAGGCAATATTAAAACAGGTCCAGAGCTGAGCTCTGGCCCCGTAATAATGTGCAATTGTCACAAGGTCTATGCGCTAACGTATGTGTCGGAATAGCATTCATTTCCATTTTTGTCTCCACTAGCCATATGTGGTGTTGAATCCAAATCTGCTGTATGCCCAGCACAAAATCTACCATTTAAAGATGGTGGCCACCACTATGCTGAAATATATTAAAACATATTTTTGACTAAACAAGGTAGAAACTTGATTGAATTTAGCTTTTTGGGTTTTCATATATGGGGAATTCAATCCCATATAGATCAAATGTGTGTTTAAAGTGTTTAAAACGTATTTTGGGAAATTGTCGTTTATAGGGGATATTATAACAATTTGGAACAAATTAGGCCTAAGGGAACCCGTGACAGCTGGAAGTCCAGGGAATCCTGGGTTGTCACCCTTCTCCCCTGTACAGTTTTGATAAGCTCCAAATTCGAGGGCTGAGCAGGGCCATTAAGGGTATAAGTTAGATGGGCTCATCAGTGGGGATACAGTGAAGAGACATGGCCCCTTATGGGCCTGGAGAGGGTGTGGAGATCAGTGCAGAACTGTCAGAACATACAGTGTCTACTGGGTGTCTAGGAACGGGTAGAGGCGGAGTGTAGCAGGGATAGGGTTTACCTTTGCTTGTTGCTTTTTATCTGGAGCTTTTTAACAGCTATAGGGGAAAGGTGAACAGTCCATGATGCCCTGTGCTCCATTCTCCTCCATATGATCCTAGTGTAACCAACCTACAGGCCCACAAGGGGCCATGTCCCTGCTGCTATCGGACAGACAAGCATTGCTTTCTGTATTCACCTGTTACAGCCCATGCCATAATGATAAGTCACTCGTAATATTACTTAGAAACAACCAGACTCTCCTGTGAGCCAGTCTGACATAGGGATATCCTTGTCTGCCTGACACCACTGGGGACTGACCTGAATCGCTACCTATGTCTGCCCACGAGCACCTATCTTGGGCATAGGAGGAGCCAGCAGATCCGCATGGAGGTCCACTTGGGATGAGCGTATCTCCAGTGATCCAGACCGACATAGGGACACTGTTTCTTTGGCAGCTGTTATGAGATGGGAAAGGGAATCAGCCGATGGAGTGCTTTCTTGGTCCCCATAACTTTGATCTTCCATGCTCCGGGTGCCCAGGGATCCATCCAGTGACCCCCATACTCCCCTTTACCCACCTGAGGGGCATCCTAGGCTCACTAAACTCATAAACCAGACCCCCTATTACCTCCAAACCCACCACCCACTCCATACCCCCCTATACCCACCTGAGGGGCTCCATAGCCCTGTTACACTCATCCAGACAGTGGGTTCTGATAGCTTTGCACCAAACTTCACACCCTGGCCCATAATAGGCCATGTCTCTTCACTGTATCCCCACTGAGTAGCCCATCTTCCCAATACACCTGATGGCCCAGCTAAATTCCCAGGTCAGGAGCTTTTCAAATCCATATATTGTAAGTACTTATTGTACAGCATAAAGTCATGGGATAAAGTTGGTTGGAAAACTTATTCACCAGTAAATGACCAAATATAAGCACTTTGATCTCTAATCAGAATATGCCATTGTATTCCCCATATGAAAACCCAATAAAGCAAAATGCAATCCAGTTTATTCCTGGTTTAGTCAAAAGTATGTTGTTTTAAATATATTTCAGCATAGTGGTGGCCGCCATCTTTAAATGGTCCATTTTGAGCCATTATCAGCCATTTCTGAGCCATTTCTGAGCTGGGCATACAGCAGATTTGGATCCAGCACCCCTTATTACCCCTAAAACCATGTATGTCATAAACAATTTGCCTTCAGGGTTAAGATTGTTTTAAATCTGACCTACATGTAGACTAATTTCGATTGTTGCCATTTTGGAAAATGGGTAAAACCTTGAAATTACAAAGTTAGGTGTAATTTGAAGTAATTCGATCAGAATATTCAAAACATCAATATTTTAACTCCAGTTGATTTCTCACACAGTATTGACTTGATATAGCAATTTAAAAAAAATACACATCAATTGTGGGAAAATTAAGAAATGTATCAAAACATCATAATTCCGATTTTGGCCATTTTGGAAATGGGGCGAAAACAATATATTTTTTTCAATCTGGTTTATTTATCTTCGAGCCAAATTGTTCTATAGACCATTATCTATAAATTAGAAGTGAAACATTTACTTTTACATGAATTTGAAATGATTGAGTGTCCTGGCACCCCACTATATGAGCTGGAGGGAATAATGCAAGATAAAAAATCTAATTGAAATTCTATCATGTTGAACAGAAAATAAGATCCATACACAATAAAAAAAACTAAAAATACATCAAAATAAACTATTAATGTTAATTGTATTCAGTCATGTTGATATTGTCAGATTATGTGATTACTCTGCTAGTATCCTTCCCATTGTCATCCTGGTTTAGACTGAATGATCATACGTGTGTGTGTGTGTGTGTGTGTGTGTGTGTGTGTGTGTTTTTTAGAGAGGCAGCGACATGTGAGGGCGTCACAGATTTACAGGAATACACAGAGTATTCCTGTAAATCTGAGGTTATGTAACCAAGTGCATAGACGATGTGACTGTAACAAAGACGATAAACGTACGTGCCAGTCAAAAACCATGGCTGACCAGGAAGACACGCCTACTATTGAGGGCCAGGGATGCTGCCTTTCGATCTGGCGATCCGGTGGCCTATAGGAAGGCAAGAAATGACCTGGAAAGAGGCATAAAAGAGGCAAAAGGACTGTATGGGAAAACGTTGGCAAGTCACTTTAATGACAACAAGGACACTCGTCGGCTGTGGCAGGGGTTCCGTACAGTAACAGGCTATAAGCCTGCTCCGCAGCCAGTCCCCACTGACCCATCCCTTCCTGATAACCTTAATGCCTTTTACACACGGTTTGAGGCCACAAATGACAGAGAGCCACAGAGATTTACATCCTCATCCACAGACCAAGTACCCCAGCTATCCACCGCTGAGGTCAAGAGGGCCTTTTCCAACATTAACCCTCGAAAGGCTACTGGACCAGACAATCTACCAGGCCGGGTGCTGAAAGACTGTGCAGAGCAGCTAAAAGATGTTTTTACAGACATTTTCAACATCTCTCTCAGCCAAGCCAGAGTACCTGCCTGTTGGAAGAGCACCACCATCATACCTGTGCCCAAAAAACCCAGCCCAGCCTGCATGAATGTTTACCGCCCTGTGGCCCTTACCCCAGTCGTCATGAAATGCTTCGAGAGGCTTGTCATGGGACGTATTAAAGCAGGCCTTAGTGCCGACCTGGATCCATTCCAATTCGCTTACAGACCCAACCGTTCGACAGAGGATGCTATTTCCACCATGCTCCACTTCACTCTGTCGCATCTGGAAAAGACAAACACCTATGCCAGGATCCTATTCATAGACTTCAGCTCTGCCTTTAATACCATCATACCACAGCAGCTGGTGGAGAAGCTGAGGGTGCTGAATGTGGATACTAGCGCCTGTAATTGGATCCTGGACTTCCTGACACATAGGAGACAAACAGTCAGAGTAGGCAGCAACACATCAAAACCTGTTGAAGTGAACACAGGATCTCCTCAGGGCTGCGTACTGAGCCCCTTACTGTTCACTCTGCTTACACGTGACTGCACGGCTAGGTTCAAAAGCAACCACAATTTAAAGTTTGCTGATGACACCACCGTGGTCGGCCTCATAACAAATGAGGATGAAGCTGCCTATAGAATGGAGGTGGAGCAGCTGGCAGTTTGGTGCAAAACGCACAATCTCGGCCTCAACACAGAGAAAACCAAGGAGATGATTGTTGACTTTAGGACAAGGATCAGGCCACAACATCAGCCAATGGACATCGATGGCGCAGCTGTGGAGAGGGTAACCAGCACAACATTCTTGGGTGTACTGTTGACAGAAAATCTGGCCCCGAGCAGCAACATCACTGCCATCATAAAGAAGGCCCAACAGCGCCTCTACCCCCTCCGTCAGCTGAGGAAAGTGGACCTGCCCATCCCAGCCCTGACCATGTTCTACAGAGGTGTCATCGAGAGCCTTGTCACTTACTGCTTCACCTCCTGGTATGGAAACAGCACAGCTGAGGAGAGGAAGCAGCTAAACAGGACAGTGAGAACAGCGGAGAAGATCATCGGCACGTCGCTGCCATCTCTGGCAGACAGATACAGTCAGAGATGCATGAGGAGGGCAACCAACATCATCAGGGACACCACCCACCCCTCTCACAGCCTGATCGCCCTTCTGCCGTCAGGGAAACGGTACAGAAGCATCAGTGCCAGGACAGAGAGGATGAGGAACACTTTCTTTCCCCAGGCAATACGATTCCTGAACTCAAATCTCCCTAGTAGATGAACTTTGGGAGGTACATGCATTCGATGCATCAAATCATGAACTTGTTGGAACAGATGAACTATGGATGAATTTCATTCAGTTTTAGTTTTAATACTTTGTTTTTATGTGTGAATTCCTGGTTTTTAGGACATTTTATTCAGGTCGATATTGTATGTTTCTGCACTGTTTGTTTTTATTCTTTTATGAATTCTGCTGTCTCTTACTGGGAGAAACATAATTTCGTTTGTTTTTCTGGCACTGCTTGCAGATGGAAAACAAATGACAAATAAAGCAATCTTGATCTTGATCTTGTGTGTGTGTGTGTGTGTGTGTGTGTGTGTGTGTGTGTGTGTGTGTGTGTGTGTGTGTGACTAACTTAAACTAAAGTCTTTCCCCCTGTATGAGTCCTCATGTGTCTGTTTAGAGTACCTTTCTCAGCAAAGCTTTGACAACAAACTGTACAAGAAAGGGTCTTTTCGCCTGTATGAGTCCTCATGTGTGTTTTTAGTTGGCCTTTCTCAGCAAAGGCTTTACCACAAACTGTACAAGAAAAAGGCTTTTCGCCTGTATGAGTCCTCATGTGTATTTTAAGATTACCCATCTGAGGAAAGCCTTTACCACAAACTTTACAGGAAAATGACTTTTTGCATGTTTGGATCTTCATGTGTGTTTTGAGAGTACCTTTCTCAGCAAAGCCTTTACCACAAACTGTACAAGAGTGTGAATCATTGTGTGTCTCTTCAGATTTCTCTTTCGATTAAAGATTTTGCCACACTCTGTACAACAAAAACTTTTCTTCCCTGTTTGACTCCTCATGGAGTGAGTTTGTTTCGATGATTTCATCCGCACTGCCAGCAATGCGTCACGAGGCGACGCGAGCGGGCGATGAAATCTCATTAAAATACATGTTTTTCAATGAGACCGTCCTGACGTACCATGAGCGACAACGAACCGTGCAGCGACGTCGTCCACCCCTCCTATATTCGCTCGCAGGGTTTCTATTTGAGCGAGGTGTCGCGGCCATGTCCCGCCCCAAACACTTTTTATTGTGTTTTTTTGATTAATTGAATACTTTATTAACAGATTTGGAAACAGAACAGAGGTACTATTTTACAATGGTCGTTAAAAGGATAAACACAAAAAGCCCTATAGGGACTTATTTCCATTATGGACTTGGTTGAGATCTGGCTGCACGCTGCTTTGTCAAAAAATAAGTGCTTTTGTGCCTGTTCCTGGAATACATCTATAGGTATACTATTTTGATTGTCAGACGTTTTATTAAGAGTGGAGGAAATTGGATTTTCAAATATAGTGGACGGACAACAACACATCTTCTACTGCACCCACACTTTGTTCTTCATATTGAGGATTGTTCTAAACACGGTATAGTGAGACCCTCATTACTTCATATTTATAGCCCAAAGTTCAGACGACCACCATCAAACAGTAGGCTACAGTGAGTGAAAAAAGCTCCGCTATGCATTGGTGGAAGAAGTAGGCTACTCAGATATTTTACTTAAGTAAAAGTAGCAATACCACAATGTAGAAATACTCTGTTACAAGTAAAAGGCCTGTGTTCAAAATGTTACTTGAGTAAAATTACAAAATTATTGGCATCAAAATATAGACTACTTTAAAGTACCAGAACTAAAAGTACTAAAATATTTGAAAATAGCAGATTTACAAGCTCACAATGCATCACATGGCGACATGTTGTGAGCTCTACATCTCAGAGGCAAATACGATTATTTGAAAACTTAAGTTACTAGTTACTTTGCAGATATAAATTATTATATTATAAAACATACATTAACCACTTTAGCCCTATTTTATACATAGGCTATTTGAAAATAGCCGATCTAGACATTTTTCTTGACACTCAAAATGGTTTCAGTGACACTTCCACATACTGCAATACATATATATGGACCGACAAACTCACTTAGTGTTGTGGCTGGTAAATATGAACCCTACCGGATGCTCTGATGGAGTTAAAGAGAAGCTCCAAGTGGTCCTGGCTGAACCTGTAGGTTAGGACATATCGCTGTCCTTCAAGGAGCACAGGAACCATCAACATCAATGTGACGATGTTGATGATGAAGCCCAGGATAGAGAGGAACCTTCAAAAGCAAATATTGTATTACTATGATGATGAACATATATTTTTTATATATATGCAACATATATGTTTATCATATATGTGACGTATTCGAAATTGGCCGCATGCATATATGTCTCTAGTCTACATATATGTACATATATATATCCATATAGGGGGCATATATGTGGACGTATATAAGCTATATGAGACATATATTCTGCATATACTTGCCATATATTGGCATATATGTTCATATATTTCCTTTCCGTGCAATTTCTCAAGTTAGGCACACAGACAGCATGACCATTTATTTCACATGGCCATCGCAGGCCACAAGGTGGTCATCTGTCATTGCGGTTCTGTACTTCGACTTGATGATCTTCATGTGAGAGAAGGCAGACTCACACAGGTAGGTTGATCCAAAACAAGCTGTCAAGTTCATGGCACATCTCCTGAGGTTGGGGTACTTTTCAGGCAGCAGTAGCTCCCATAACTCTTCCTTCATCCCTTGTGTTGCCCTGGATTTAATCTCGATGTCATTTTGAACCCACTGAGCATTTTGCGGGCTATTAGCCGTCTAAATGTCCCCTAGCCGTCTAGGCTAAATCCGGTTTATGAGTGGTCTAACATTTTTCAACGTCTAAACATAGCCTAGACGTTGTTTCTAGTGAACGTCTATACATTTATATCTAGACGTTTAAATAACAGCTATTAAACAGTCAGGTATTGTTTTAGACGTCAGGCAAACGTTGAAATTTAACCCCATTTTAGACCTTGTTTTTATTTTAAAGGTAGAAATGCAGACATATAGGCTCACAATGATCACTAGACATAATTAAATCTAGACGTCTAAAGGATGTCCTTTAAACGTCTAGATTAAATTATATATATAATTAAATATAGACGTTTGAAGAATGTCTAAATGACAACTATAAGCATGTTCTACCTTTAAAATGTAGAAAACTTTTCACAAGAAACTCAATTTCTGTAAAGGTTTAAAGGGAAAAGCTGGCAAAACTAAAAGCAGACCATGTTCCATTGAAATGCTTACCTTATTGCAAATGGTAATGTAGTCACGATGTTCTGATCATTTAATTACATCTTACAAATCAGTGTACTTAGTTCCCTTCAACATTCTACAACTGTCTACAACAGTTTTTATTTTCAATGGCAATACATTTTTATTTCACATTTCAACAAATAAAACCATACCAAAGCTTTGTACAATAATTTTTAATTGACATTTCTTAGAAAAAGGCCGATGCACACCTCAAAGTTAAGGACAGGTGCCTTGGACAAATATTCAGTATTATAATGAATTCAGTATTATAATGACATCAAAGAAAAGGACCTGTACACTGTCAAGGAGTAACATTTTTTTGTCAAGTTCCTGACAGTGTGCGTGTCCTTTTCTTTGATGTCATTGCAGTGGTGGAAAAAGTACTCACATTCTTTAAGTAAAAGTCTCAATACTTACAATGTAGAAATATTCTGTTACAAGTAAAAGTCCAGAATTTAAAATTGACTTGAGTAAAAGTACAAAAGTATGGAAACAAAATGTACTGTAACAAAAGTAGAAAGTACGCATTGTGTTGTTTTATTGAAAAATGTAAAAAAATAATTTGAAAATAGCAGATCTACAAGCTCACAATGCGTAACGTAATGTGAGCTTGTAGATCGGCTATTTTCAAATGGCCGAGATGTATATAGGACTGAAGTGGTTGATATGTATGTTTTGTAATAATAATCAAAATCTACAAAGTAATTAGGAACCCAGGTCTTCAAATAATTGTAGCGGAGTAAAAGTAAAACTACTGAAAATTGGCAATACTCCAGTAAGGTAAAAACACCTCAAAATATTAGTACAGTAAGTACAATACTTGCACTTAGTTACTTTACACCACTGATTATCCGAGATCAACTTTAAGCAGACATCAAACTCTGTCCACACACACATTCAACTGTCCGTATAAGATGCAGATGGGGGTGGTGGAACTGGACAACTTTATTTGGCTGTAGCCCTTTTGGTTTGGAACCTCCCTCCACCATTACGTCCAGGTGCCTGTTTAAAATGGTCAGAGATGGCTCCATTGACCTGGTCCTCCGTAGCCTGTCCGTATGTCTTTTGCACGGCTTCTGCAATCAAAACAATGACAATATTAACTCAGACATACAGTATCCATTACAGGGGTTATTGTTCAGACATATTGTCATTTATCAATGTTATGTCAGTCACACGTGTACACGGTGAAGAAGAAATCAAATGGCTTGCATTTAAGATTATTCTTTTTACCATTGATCACAGGGTAGAAGGCAGTCTTTATGTAAGGCCTCTTCGTATGCTGTCCACCACCACGAAGGTTGAATAGCTTCATAAGGCCATTGGTGAACAGTCTGAAACAAATAGAAAACATGCAGATTGTAAACCGCATTCTCTGACAACCTGTAATGAGGCCAATTATGTTGATATGAAAAGCAATAACCCCCATTCCCATTCTATTGTCGTCTTAATGTTTATATTATTACACTTTGGTGGCTGCGATTACATGGACATTTTGCTTCCACTTATATTCGGAATGACTGCTCATTCAGAATAAAAATGCTCATGTAAACACCTCAATTGGAATAGAATATTCCATTCCGGTCAGAATTTTCAAATATACCATATAAATATACCACAGAATTTACCATATACCCACTTGGTAGCACTTGCTATGCATCCTATGTGTATAACACATTATAGACATACTCATAAGGCATTATAATCTCCTCATAACCCTGTATAGTTAGGCTTACAAGCGCTCATAAATACTCATAATGCTTTATAACCACAACCATAACACCTTATGAAAATTGTTATAATGGGTTATAAGTTCAATTATAAATGCATTATAATATGCTTATAACACGTGAGGATTACAGTTATAAATGTGTATAACAATGCAACCATAACACATAATACAGCATGTTATAATGACTTATAAGTATCAAGTGTTATAATACTTTATAATTGCTACCAACATTTTAACACTTGCTATGCATCCAAAAATAATTTTCATAGTTATAATCCATTATAATCAATTGATAATGCTTTATTATCACTGTTATAATGTGCCATAATAACGTGTTAGAATGCATTATACTATGATTATAAGTGGCCATTTGTTACTTTATGATAATGTCATAATGCTTTATTATCACGTTTATATTGCTATGTAATCACTGTTATGAAACATTATAGTTACTGTTATAATGCATTATATTACTATTATACGTTTTTATAACTGGACATTTGTTAATTTATGATTAATTAATAATGCTTTATTATCACGTTTATAATGAGTTATACGTACTGTTATAACACATTTTAATCACTGTTATAATGGATTATACTGTGATTTAAAGCTATTATAAGTGGCCAGTCGTTACATTAAGATCATTTTATAAGGCGTTATCATCCCCTTTGTAATGTTTATAATCAATGGTATAATGCAATGCAATCGTCGTTATAATGCATTATACTGTGATTATAAGGATCATTGGGCACTTAAAGTAGAGGGGAATATACTGTGTGTGTGTGTGTGTGTGTGTGTGTGTGTGTGTGTGTGTGTGTGTGTGTGTGTGTATATATATATATATTTATATATATATATATATTTTTTCCCTGCACGAGAGAAGAGAAGCAGTGGGAATTTTTACTGTCTTTTATGCATTATCTTGCCAAACCAGTACCTCCACCCTGGATGTGCACGAGAGCTACCTGATTATATATATACATACATACATATATATATATATATATATATATATATATATATATATATATATATATATATATATATATACTTAGTTTATTGTGCTCAACATCTCTTTGAAGTATTACACCACCAACAGGCATCCCATATTTGCATACATTTTCAAACAATAAATCTCAACTGAAATTATGAACACATGCAAATCATCTTTCTTCTCTCTCTTTTTTTTTTTTTCAGAAACAATTCACATTCTTAGAACATCACAATACTTTTCTCTTTTTTTTTTCTTTTCCATGAACAGTCATTCACCCCCCCCCCCAGTCTCTCACATATCCAGTCTAACTGGAGGACGTGACACTCTGCCAGAGGAGGTCACATAGGGCACTTTGGTGTTATCAGAATGTCTGTCATTTCTAATGTCACTGGCACTTTGAGCTGGTTGGTATGTGTGTGTCTCTGAGTTACCTTGTTCCACAGTTGGCTCAGGTACCTCAGGTGTTGTTGTCTGTGGAGCAGGTTGCTGAAGAGTGCGCAGGTGAGCACGATTTCTCCTCAACTGTCCTTCGTCCGTCTGTACGATGTATGACCTGGGCGTTGTTGCCTGCTGTATGACAGTCCCTCCTCTGTTCTCTTTGGGGAGCCACACATTTTGGCCACACTGCAGCGTAGGTAAGGGACGGGCTCCGTGACGCAGATTGTAGCGACGTTGTTGATCCTCTTTTGCCTGCATCTCCGACTTCCTGAAGTCTCTGATGTTTGGCCAGCGAGGGAGTAGAGTCTTTGGGAGTTGTGGTATGTTGGAGCGAATCTGTCTCCCCATGAGGAGTTGTGCAGGGGATTAACCGCTCTCCAGGGGCGTGGCGCGGTACGCCAACAGCGCCTTTGCCTTGTCGCCTCCTCCTTTCCACAGTCCTTTCACTGTAGCCACGGCCCGCTCAGCCTCTCCGTTTGCCTGCGGATACCGTGGTCACATGGGTGAAACCATACTCAATAGCAAAGTTCTGGAAGGGTAACCCACTGTATTGGGGCCCATTGTCCGAAACCAGGGTCTGTGGGGTCCCGTTACGGCTGAATACGTCCTTCAGTGCAGCCACGACTGTCTCAGCTGAAGCTACTTTAAGATGGGCAACCTCTATGTAGCGTGAGAAAAAGTCCACAATCACAATATAAGTATTTTTCTCCCAGAAGAACAAGTCTGTAGCGACCCGCTGCCAGGGCCTTTCTTGCACTGGTGTCGGGACCAAGGGCTCTCTGCGTTCTGCCCTGTGTTGTGAACATGTGTCACACTTTTCCACCAGCCGATTGATGTGCACCGACAGTCCGGGCCACCAGACTGACTGGCGTGCTCTTGCTCTGCACTTGACAACTCCTTGATGTCCAGTGTGCAGGTCATTAAGCACCTCCTGTCTGCTGCATTGGGGAATCACGATCCTCTGACCACGCAGCAGTAGCTCACCAGCCAGTGTGAGGTTCTCTCTTTCTGGCCAGTATGCCCCCAACTCCGGTGGGAGGTCATGCTTCTCAGGCCACCCTGTCTTGCAGTATCTGATGAGCTTTGCACAGACAGGGTCAACACTCTGTTTCTCCTGTATGCTCCTCAGCCTAGCTTCCGTGGCTGGGAGGCTTTGTACAACTGCATCCACAAACACTTTGACTTCTGTTTCCCTGTCCATTTCTTCTTGTGTGAATGTGTGTTTGACAGGAGCTCTTGACAATGTGTCTGCTGTGATCAAGCGCTTACCGGGCACATGTACAATATCGTACGTGAATCTCATCAGTCTCAGCCGAAACCTCAGAACTCTGGGTGGGAGCTCATCTAGTGCTTTGTTACTCAGCAATGGCACTAGTGGCTTATGATCAGTTTCTAGCCTGAATCTGACCCCCAGAAGGTAGGATGACAACCGCTCACACGCCCATGTGGCTGCCAACGCCTCCTTCTCTATTTGGGCATAATTCTTCTCTGGGCTTGACAGGCTCCTAGAGATGAACACGACCGGCTTCCATAATCCATCTGTCTGTTGCTGCGTCAGAACGCCTCCGATACCGTAGGACGAGGCATCGGCCGATACGCACGTCTCTGCTGTGGGTGAGTACGGGGCTAACACCCGCGGGGAAATTAACTCTGCCTTCAGTCTCTGAAAAGCTTATTTTTGTGGGGCTTCCCAGACCCATTCATTCTCCCCGCACAACAGGTCTTTGATTGGGCGAGTATACGAGGCCAGATGAGGTAAGAACTTGCCTATATATTGGGCCATCCCCATCAGTCTTTTCACTCCTCCGACGTCGGTAGGCTCAGGCATCTCCAAGATTGCTCTGACCCTAGCTGGATCCGGGGCCACTCCGTCTGCTGTGATGCGGTGACCCAGGAACATTATGCTGTTTTTTGCAAACTCACATTTTTCACTGTTCAGTGTCAGGCCTTCTGCCTGCAGTGTCTTCAGGACCCTGTGCAATCTCTCATTATGCTCCTGTATGTCCTTTCCATACACCAATATGTCATCAGCATGACACTGGACACCTGTACAGCCTTCTATCATCTGTGACATACGGCGTTGAAAATGCTCTGGGGCCGATGAAATCCCAAACGGGAGGCGATTGAATGCATACCGCCCGAACGGGGTGATGAAGGTTGTGAGTAGCTTGCTTTCCTCTGACAGCGGGATTTGCCAGAAGCCAGCAGTAGCATCCAACTTTGTGAATATCTTCGCCCCTTCAAGCATGGCAAGTGTCTCATCCACAGCTGGGAGGATGAGTCTCTCTCTTCTGACATATTTGTTCAAAGGTGTCATATTTACACACAGCCGTATTTTCCCTTTCGGCTTGGGAACCACGACTATGCCTGCGCACCATGGTGTGGGTCGTGTCACTTTAGAAATCACCTCCATCTTCTCCATGCGCTCCAGTTCTGCTCTCACTGTCTCTCGCAGGGGCAAGGGCACACGACGTGTAGTTGACAGGGCGTATGGGACAGCATCGGGCTCTAGCTCAATTTTGTAGGGCTCGTTTAGCTTCCCTAAGCCTGAGAATACTTTGGGGTATTGAACCTTGACATCCTCTTGCTGGGCTGCAACTGTGTGTAGCCGCTTTATGAGTCCAAGCGCCTCTATTGCAGGAAGGCCTAGGAGGGGCCTGGTTAGTTCTTCAACAACATAGATTATTTGTGCTGTTGTTCTCTTCCTAATGGTTAGCTCACCACCGAAGCAGCCTTTTGTATTTAACTTGTATTTTCCTGGTCCATACAGTACTTTTTGTGGTGGCTGTAGATTTCCATGTTTTTCAACTGAGTGCATGCTGCTACAGTGGTTATCTGTTCGTTCATGCGCGATCTTCAAACGGCCGACTATTGCTGCCTATTGGACCTCAGAGGTACCTAAACGTACCTTTAAAAGTTGACGCCCACAGAATCTTAGCTCCTCCTTTTGCAAGGATTAGAACGTTTAGTGTGGCCATTCAGCCACAAGGTGGCGCTTGGTATCAAAATTAAAAAAGTTAAAGTACTGTTATAAAGAAAGTCCAGTTTCACATGTTATGTTAAAATTGAAAATAGCAGATCTACAAGCTTACAACATGTAGCTTAGTTCTGCTAAGGCTGAAGTGGTTAATGTATGTTTTGTAATAATAATCAAAATCTGCAAAGTAACTAGTAGCCTAACTAGTTTTCAAACACTGCGCATTGCATCCGTCTGTGTGTGTGTGTGTGTGTGTAAAATATATAAAACATATTTTGAAAGTAGCAGATCTACAAGCTCACATTGCCACCCCAAATGTAAATAAAGTATTCAATGAAACAGTCTTATATATTATTATTTTTTCTCGCATCACACATGCTGTGTTGTATATATACTAATTGTTTCCTCTGTAAATGAGACAGCCCATTTAGTGTAGGGGTTACCACTGATGTCCAGTAATTTTAGAGCCCGCGTTCGAATCCCACGCAAGGAGCATGATCGTAACTCGAACCGTAATTAGTGATTTAAACAGTGTATTTTCAAACATTTTACAGTGGTGTAGAGTAACAAATTACATTTACTGAAGTACTGTACATAAGTAAAAATATAAAAATAGCCGATCTACAAGCACGGCATAGTACAATATTTGCCTCTGAGATGTAGTGGAGTAGAAGTAAAAGTATTGAAAATTGGAAATACTCCAGTAAAGTAAAATTACCTCAAAATTGTACTTAAGTAGGACGACAGTACTTGAGTAAATGTACTTAGTTACTTTACACCATTGCTATTATCTCTCTCTCTCTTTCTCTCAAAAGTATTGGTATCAAAACGTACTTAAATTAAAAAGTAAAAGTACTCGTTATGCAGAATGTCCCGTTTCACATGAAAATAGCAGATCTACAAGCTTGTGAGCTTAGTTCTGCTATTTTTAAATAGCTATAAGGCTGAAGTGGTTAATGTATGTTTTGTAATAATAATCAAAATCTACAAAGTAACAAGCAACTAATGTTGTCAAACACTGCGCATCGCATCTGTGACACACAAGCCACCACACGCAGGCGGACCTATATTCACACCTCAGACCGCCTGGATCATTGAAAGAAAACCCCATAATCAGTTGAATGTGGAAATACATGGTTTCTGCCCATCCCTAAACCCATGTAGGCTACCTGTATAAACCATGCTGTTGCATGCACATGAAAATGTAGGCCTACTTAAAATCTCAAAATCGGCCGGGCTGAATTTGCATCTGAACAAATACATTGATAGAACCCCCCCCCCCCCTCAAAGAAAGCCCTTCCCTTCCCCCAATAATGTTTGCAGATGGGCTATTTTCAGCACAGGCTACTGTAGTATTGCCTATAGATAAGACTGGGGATTTGTGTAGCCCAGACTGATTGGGTGTCGTTGATAAAATGTTCTTAAAAGGGAGATTTTTTTAGGTTAACATCAAGAAGGGCCGGTCAGCTCCATTCACGGCTTTAGCAGGCAAACCCCCCAATACAATGCTTTGTTTTCAAGTGTTGCATTGCGCACAAACGTCAGTAGTATTACAAAGTTATAAAAAATGTGCATGACAAAAAATAACCCGAAAACCTACCACTTCCATACAGAATGGGAGGAAGACTTTTTTCCAACCCATTCCAAGTGTGTTTGTCTTATATGCAACGCAGCGCCGCTATTCCAAAGCCCCGCAAAAAGCACAAAGTACAAACGTATAATAATAATAATAAATATTTATTTATATATTTTCTGAAACTTGACATTCTGCATGAGAGAGAGAGAGAGAGAGAGAGAGAGAGAGAGAGAGAGAGAGAGAGAGAGAGAGAGAGAGAGAGAGAGAGAGAGACTTAAATCAGGGGTCTTCGAAAGGAGGTCCGAGACCCCTAGAGGGTCCTCAGAGTTACTGCCGGGGGTCCAGCACAGAAAGTAGGCTACATTTGGGGAGGCATTGTGAGCTTGTAGATCTGCTACTTTCAAAAGATGTTTTATATATTTTATACATTTGAAAAGCACAGCGAAGCACAGCTATTGGAAATACTAAAAAAATACCTAAAATCTTTACTTATGTACAGTAGCCAGTATAGTACAGGAGGCTGCTGCCAAGTTAAGCTGCTGGGGACCCCCTGGAACACTCCCAAGGACCCCCCCCTGGTAGTGCTCTCTCTCTCTCTCTCTCTCTCTCTCTCTCTCTCTCTCTCTCTCTCTCTCTCTCTCTCTCTCTCTCTCTCTCTCTCTCTCTCTCAGAATGTCCCATTACTCAAGTACATTTTGAATATATATATTTATTTTCTCATTCATTTGAAAATAGCCGATCTACAAGCTCACAATGCGTCGCCATGGGGTTGGTCGAATCCCCCCCCCATATCAAAACAGAAGATCTGCTTTCGGGAACCTCGGAAACGAGCCACTCTCGTGTTGTTAGTGTGTCTGGGGGGTCTGCAGGAGGGCGAGGTGGGGAAGGGGGGTGGGGTGGAGGATCTCATCAGGTCATAACAAGAAGATCTACAAGCTAACAATGTGTCTCTCCCATGAGCATTGCAGCTTGAAGATATGTTGTGTTTGTTGATCACACAGCTCCTCTCTCTCTCTCTCTCTCTCTCTCTCTCTCTCTCTCTCTCTCTCTCTCTCTCTCTCTCTCTCTCTCTCCGAGTACGCAAATGAGCCATGCGGTCTTACAACGTACTGTAAACACAAGCACTCCCTAGCCCCAACCTTGTGAAAACTTGTGAAATGGGAAAATAGCCGATCCGCTTTTGGGGGCAGGGAAACTAGTTTCTAGCCTACATGAGAGCTTCCTTTTCTCTCAGGTTACAGTAGTCTATTCACACCAGGCTTAGACCGTGGAGTGTCATGTGTCATTGTTACAGTTTGGGGGTAGGGATCATTTGCATCTTTTGTGCGTAGTAGATGTGATTGTGTGTGTAAAGTGGTATAGTGTTTCACCGTGTCAACTCGAATGCTACTGAACAGGGATAAATTAATTAATTATTAGGGATATAAATATAATAAGTAAACAATCAACAATTCAATGGCATTGCCAAATGCACATTTTATTTGACCACTTATTTTATTCTTAGTTTTAACTGCACCCTCAAAAACATTTTTTCATTGCACCTTCAAGCTAAGCTTCTGATTAAAGAAGTTAGGGACGCTTGGGGTTTCACCGTGTAAAGTAACTAAGTAAATTTACTCAAGTACTGTAGGCCTAGAGTAATTTCCAGCTTTCTGTGCTTTCTGTGTGTGCACTTACACCGTGTGGCGTGTGTCTCTTTCTATAATTAATAATCAAACAACAGTAGGCTATGTAGTACATGTTTAATAATAAAATCACTGATCAAAGTTCGAGTTTCTAGCTTTCAAAAACAAAAAGGTGACTTTCAAGCTCATTGCCTGGGATTCAAACCCGGGCCGTAAAATGACAGGGCATTAGCTGTAACCACTAGACTAACTTGACTGTCTGAGTCACAGAGGAAAGAAGTAATTACAACACAGCAGTTGATTCGGGATGAATAATAACAATAGGCCTAGTATATATATACAACGTTTGTCTGTCTGTCTGTTTGTCTGTCTGTCTGTCAGCGCGCACGAGATGTACTTTGTAGATGTTACAATCTATCTTTAATAATACTAACTAGATGTGGTGTAAAGTAAGTTATTTTACTCCACTACAATTATTTGAAAACGAACTAAGCACATAGTTTGATGCCAATACTTTGTATTGGCTTTGTAGCCTAGTTTTACTCAGTAATATTTTTAACACAGGCCTTTTACTTGTAACAGAGTATTTTTATATTGTGGTAAAAAACGGGACATTCTGCAATAGATTAATATTACATATTACTTTTTAGTTACTTAAAAAAATAAAATAATTGAACAATTAAATAATCTAGATTTTGTATCATTATTATTATTATTATTATTATTATTATTATTAGCCCACAGATTATTTTTGGGACAGAGATGGCAGATGAGCAGGCATTTAAATTATAAGATTTAAGGATTGTGAATTACATTAATGTATCAATGTATTTACTTAAATTAATCAATTCATAAATAGACATATACCTTAATGTAATGTAATCTAGAGTAATTTCTTTCCTCTGCAAACATTTTAGCTCTCTTATGCCACCTACTGTCCACCTACTGTATTACAGCGCAAGACACACCTCCAAGGCATAGCCACACCCCCAACCTTTCACAACCTAGGGTTAGGTGAGTCCTGGTAGGTACCTTTCAGAGACTGGGGCGTATAGGTCAGCAGGTAACCACTGTAGGCACCGCTGTGACCTGGGCACCTGTATCCAGCTTGAATATGGCCTCCTGTCCATTCAGCTCTAACAGTTCCAGCCATTCATCTTCCGGTTCCTCTAGGTCCACTACGCTCAGGAACGCAAAGTCCTCCTCTTCATCTTGAGAAGTCTCTGTGTGCGCCAGTGTGATGTCATGGACACCTTTTCCTGTTCTGCATGTCTTTGCAAAGTGTCCTTTTTTATGACACACTCTACACTCAGCTTCACGGGCAGGGCATTCCTTCCACATATGTCTTTTAACATTTCCACATCTGCCACATCCAGGAGACTGTGTGTCAGTTTTGTATTGTTGTGCTTTCTGCCATTTATTTTTTTGTATGGCCTCTACATGTGCAGCTGCCTGCTGCTCAGTGCCTCTTAAGACGGGCTGTTGTTTCTTTATTGCTGCACTCTGCTTCACTTTAGTCATTGCCTTTTCCAAAGTTAAATCTGCATCCATTTGCAGGTTTTCTGATAGCTTGGCATCTCTTATACCTACTACAATTCTGTCCCTTATCAAATCTTCTCTTAGGGTTCCAAACTGACAATGTTCAGCAAGTGTGTGTACAGCAGTGATAAAGGATTCAACATTCTCACCCGGTTCTTGGTTCCGTCTGTTGAAACATGCTCTTTCAAATATGACGTTCCTCTTACTGACACAATGTGCGTTGAAAGCATCCGTGACGTCCTTGTATTTCTTTTTCTGTTCCTCTGTGAGCGGCAAAACACTTAATATGTCTTCGGCGTCGTCTCCCGCCGCATACATGAAGGCATTTACTTGGAATTCTTCTGACTGTTTATCCAATCCCGACGCTATTCTATAGCGTTCAAATCGCTTCATCCATCTCGGCCAGTCATTAATGTTATTGAAGTCGAACCTGCCTGGCGGAGCCAGCTGTGGCAGCGACGGCAACGGGGCTGCTTCGTCTCCCATTCTGTCGTCTTTCTTGTCGTCTTTCTTTTTTCTTTTTTTT
Organism: Gymnoscopelus braueri; assembly: GCF_963280865.1. Taxonomy (NCBI): domain Eukaryota; kingdom Metazoa; phylum Chordata; class Actinopteri; order Myctophiformes; family Myctophidae; genus Gymnoscopelus; species Gymnoscopelus braueri. The sequence continues at coordinate 56,485,166 of NC_137607.1, read as the reverse complement.
TTTAGTTCGTCTTCTTACTAAGTTATCCGAGCTTCTGACACCATGTTGTGTAAACCTTGTACTCTTTAGTTCACATATAATAAGAGACGGAGAGCGTGTGTATACGTTGACTGTTTACTAGTAGGAAGTCAAGACAGGAAGTAAGTGTGCAACATACTAACATGTCCGTGTAGCAACACGAGCCAATACCTTACAGGACACTCTTCACCAGGAATTAGAAGTTAAAGGTAGTACATCATAATTTACTGTAGAACCATCTGAACACATGGCTAGGTAGGCCTGACCTCGACTAAGTCGACTAGTCGACTGGTTAGTCGCGGGGGGTCCGAGTCGACTAAGTGTCTCTTAGTCGACTCTAGTCGAAAAAAAAAGGGCCAAAAATGTTTTAAATTGTTTTTTGGCCAAGTCTACGCCTGCAACCACACGTAACTTCCACTTTATTCTTCTTATTCCTCGTCTTTGTATTGGTATTGTTTGTGTTGGAGCGCCTCAGTGCGGCTGCAGAGTTCATGTGCAACCTCTTCCAGAGAGAGATAGAGACACTAGAAACTCTGCTGGAGACAAAACAAACTGTGTAGACTTGGCCCTTTGAAATAAAATGTATTTTGCCCCAAAAAAAAAAAAAAAAGTTTTTTTTTTTTTTTTTTTTTTTTTTTTTTTATTAGTCGACTGCCAGTCGACTAATAAAATGTTGTACCATAGTTTTGCATGTCATATTTATTGTTTTTTGAGAGAGAAGGGCAGGGGGCGTGATGATTATTGACACATATGGTTGTTGTACTTTCTTATGTCGTGAATCAGGCGGCCAAGAATGCCATATCTGTGTGTTTGTCCTAACCAGTACTTCCATTCAATCACTCTGAGGTGTTCTTTTAACAGATGTGTTGTACGGTTACCTCTGTGGCGCCAAACAATTGCTTTGTAGGTCTGCCATGCCCGCTCGAATGCTACTGAACAGGGATAAATTAATTAATTATTAGGGATATAAATATAATAAGTAAACAATCAACAATTCAATGGCATTGCCAAATGCACATTTTATTTGACCACTTATTTTATTCTTAGTTTTAACTGCACCCTCAAAAACATTTTTTCATTGCACCTTCAAGCTAAGCTTCTGATTAAAGAAGTTAGGGACGCTTGGGGTTTCACCGTGTAAAGTAACTAAGTAAATTTACTCAAGTACTGTAGGCCTAGAGTAATTTCCAGCTTTCTGTGCTTTCTGTGTGTGCACTTACACCGTGTGGCGTGTGTCTCTTTCTATAATTAATAATCAAACAACAGTAGGCTATGTAGTACATGTTTAATAATAAAATCACTGATCAAAGTTCGAGTTTCTAGCTTTCAAAAACAAAAAGGTGACTTTCAAGCTCATTGCCTGGGATTCAAACCCGGGCCGTAAAATGACAGGGCATTAGCTGTAACCACTAGACTAACTTGACTGTCTGAGTCACAGAGGAAAGAAGTAATTACAACACAGCAGTTGATTCGGGATGAATAATAACAATAGGCCTAGTATATATATACAACGTTTGTCTGTCTGTCTGTTTGTCTGTCTGTCTGTCAGCGCGCACGAGATGTACTTTGTAGATGTTACAATCTATCTTTAATAATACTAACTAGATGTGGTGTAAAGTAAGTTATTTTACTCCACTACAATTATTTGAAAACGAACTAAGCACATAGTTTGATGCCAATACTTTGTATTGGCTTTGTAGCCTAGTTTTACTCAGTAATATTTTTAACACAGGCCTTTTACTTGTAACAGAGTATTTTTATATTGTGGTAAAAAACGGGACATTCTGCAATAGATTAATATTACATATTACTTTTTAGTTACTTAAAAAAATAAAATAATTGAACAATTAAATAATCTAGATTTTGTATCATTATTATTATTATTATTATTATTATTATTATTATTATTATTATTATTAGCCCACAGATTATTTTTGGGACAGAGATGGCAGATGAGCAGGCATTTAAATTATAAGATTTAAGGATTGTGAATTACATTAATGTATCAATGTATTTACTTAAATTAATCAATTCATAAATAGACATATACCTTAATGTAATGTAATCTAGAGTAATTTCTTTCCTCTGCAAACATTTTAGCTCTCTTATGCCACCTACTGTCCACCTACTGTATTACAGCGCAAGACACACCTCCAAGGCATAGCCACACCCCCAACCTTTCACAACCTAGGGTTAGGTGAGTCCTGGTAGGTACCTTTCAGAGACTGGGGCGTATAGGTCAGCAGGTAACCACTGTAGGCACCGCTGTGACCTGGGCACCTGTATCCAGCTTGAATATGGCCTCCTGTCCATTCAGCTCTAACAGTTCCAGCCATTCATCTTCCGGTTCCTCTAGGTCCACTACGCTCAGGAACGCAAAGTCCTCCTCTTCATCTTGAGAAGTCTCTGTGTGCGCCAGTGTGATGTCATGGACACCTTTTCCTGTTCTGCATGTCTTTGCAAAGTGTCCTTTTTTATGACACACTCTACACTCAGCTTCACGGGCAGGGCATTCCTTCCACATATGTCTTTTAACATTTCCACATCTGCCACATCCAGGAGACTGTGTGTCAGTTTTGTATTGTTGTGCTTTCTGCCATTTATTTTTTTGTATGGCCTCTACATGTGCAGCTGCCTGCTGCTCAGTGCCTCTTAAGACGGGCTGTTGTTTCTTTATTGCTGCACTCTGCTTCACTTTAGTCATTGCCTTTTCCAAAGTTAAATCTGCATCCATTTGCAGGTTTTCTGATAGCTTGGCATCTCTTATACCTACTACAATTCTGTCCCTTATCAAATCTTCTCTTAGGGTTCCAAACTGACAATGTTCAGCAAGTGTGTGTACAGCAGTGATAAAGGATTCAACATTCTCACCCGGTTCTTGGTTCCGTCTGTTGAAACATGCTCTTTCAAATATGACGTTCCTCTTACTGACACAATGTGCGTTGAAAGCATCCGTGACGTCCTTGTATTTCTTTTTCTGTTCCTCTGTGAGCGGCAAAACACTTAATATGTCTTCGGCGTCGTCTCCCGCCGCATACATGAAGGCATTTACTTGGAATTCTTCTGACTGTTTATCCAATCCCGACGCTATTCTATAGCGTTCAAATCGCTTCATCCATCTCGGCCAGTCATTAATGTTATTGAAGTCGAACCTGCCTGGCGGAGCCAGCTGTGGCAGCGACGGCAACGGGGCTGCTTCGTCTCCCATTCTGTCGTCTTTCTTGTCGTCTTTCTTTTTTCTTTTTTTTTTTAGTTCGTCTTCTTACTAAGTTATCCGAGCTTCTGACACCATGTTGTGTAAACCTTGTACTCTTTAGTTCACATATAATAAGAGACGGAGAGCGTGTGTATACGTTGACTGTTTACTAGTAGGAAGTCAAGACAGGAAGTAAGTGTGCAACATACTAACATGTCCGTGTAGCAACACGAGCCAATACCTTACAGGACACTCTTCACCAGGAATTAGAAGTTAAAGGTAGTACATCATAATTTACTGTAGAACCATCTGAACACATGGCTAGGTAGGCCTGACCTCGACTAAGTCGACTAGTCGACTGGTTAGTCGCGGGGGGTCCGAGTCGACTAAGTGTCTCTTAGTCGACTCTAGTCGAAAAAAAAAGGGCCAAAAATGTTTTAAATTGTTTTTTGGCCAAGTCTACGCCTGCAACCACACGTAACTTCCACTTTATTCTTCTTATTCCTCGTCTTTGTATTGGTATTGTTTGTGTTGGAGCGCCTCAGTGCGGCTGCAGAGTTCATGTGCAACCTCTTCCAGAGAGAGATAGAGACACTAGAAACTCTGCTGGAGACAAAACAAACTGTGTAGACTTGGCCCTTTGAAATAAAATGTATTTTGCCCCAAATGAGTATTAGTCGACTGCCAGTCGACTAATAAAATGTTGTACCATAGTTTTGCATGTCATATTTATTGTTTTTTGAGAGAGAAGGGCAGGGGGCGTGATGATTATTGACACATATGGTTGTTGTACTTTCTTATGTCGTGAATCAGGCGGCCAAGAATGCCATATCTGTGTGTTTGTCCTAACCAGTACTTCCATTCAATCACTCTGAGGTGTTCTTTTAACAGATGTGTTGTACGGTTACCTCTGTGGCGCCAAACAATTGCTTTGTAGGTCTGCCATGCCCGCTCGAAATTCTGAGTGTGGGCTCTGGTGACAGGATCTACAAAGTTCCTTCGGTGGCACACAGTGAAATGGACATATCCTTCCCGTGTGAGAGCCCTGCGATATGCCCGCCATTCATCTGAAAAAATGGTTGAGCCCCTTCTAAAAAGACGTAGTATGGTAGGCAAAAGGTGATTCGTTGTACGCCTTCTAACTATCTTAAGGATTGGCCTTCTGGTTGTCTCTCCAACTTCCAAAATCCCCAGCACCCATTTTTTGTTTCGCCGCCAGGCTGGTCCAACTCTTCCACGGTTGTACTGCAAAAATAATGTTTTAGGGATACATAATTACACTTTTTATTCTTATTTTTTAAAATTGTTATACTTTATTTTACATTTCACATGAAATGTTACATTTGACACTAGCTGTTTTTAAGGAATGATTCTGCATCACCACTATGGCACTGTCTTTCAGTGCTCATCTAATCAGTCCTTCAATCAGGTAGTAGCAAACCACGAATGAATAGCAAAGTGGGAATTACACTGTAAAGTCCATATGGTTCGACTCACTTTTCTTTTGTGTGCGAACTTGCTCTCATCCAGCATCACGGAACAATCCGGGCCACCAATTTGCATTTGACCTTGGTGGCGAACTTTGTCGATTGCACGCCTGCAGACCTTATATTTAAAGGAAAAGCAAAGCACATTTACATCAATTTAAATGTGGTTCCTATATCTAAATATTATTTATTGTTATTTTTTAGATTATTTATATAGCAATATTAGCATACATATATTACATTTTAGGAATGCAGTTGCTTTCCATTAGATTATAATCTAAGTTTTATGAATTCCCACAAGCACAGAATAGTACATACCTTTCTCAAGGTTGAGGCCATTCTACTCAGTGCATTGGTGCTTGCTGCAATGCCATCTGCCATTAGATCAATTTGCCTCAATCACAGGCCTTGTGAAAACCTTGAGAAAATAAGAATAATATTAGTAATTAAAATAATAATCCAATAATATTAAAAAATATAAATCTCACTGTCCAAAATACACATTCATTTCAAAATTGTTATGATAATCTATGGGTAACATTATTTTATTACAAACCTGTATATAAATTCCAAATGGTTCAGCAGAACTCTGCGTGACTTGAAGAATATGGATCCTTTTCGAACGGACACTGTGTGTCCACCAGAACGGTGCATCCTGCAAATCCTATGGAATTTTTTATTGTTAATCCACTGTCAATATGTTTTTGATTAACAATCAAATTGTATGAATTGAAATGGGAGTGTCTGCTTTTCACTGTGCCTATACTGCAGAGAGAGAGAGAGAGAGAGAGAGAGAGGTACCATTTGTTCCTGGATCAGTGCAGCATTTCATTCATAATATTCCATTGTAGCCTACTCACTGCCCTCTCGGGAGCGGTCAAAGTTCATGTTCAATGCCATTGCTGTTGCAAATTCCAAGCCATATTGTATAGGATAATCCACAATGAAATGATCGTCCAGTGGTGATTGATCACAGAGTGTTCTTTTGTCATTTGAGTTTAAGTAATATTGTGGCTGTTCAAACTATCTAAAACTAAAGCCACAGTTCTTGATCAGGGGGCATGGGCTGTTGTCTCGTGTCTCGCTTTGTTTAGGCTATACAATTAATCGCAGAGATCCAAGAAGTTGCATCAATCACTCCACAATGCATCGCATCGTCATGCATTGTGAGCTTGTAGATCGGCTATTTTCAAATGGCCGAAATGTATATAGGGCTGCATGAAGTGTGTTTTGTGATAATAATCAACATCTACAAAGTAGGCTAACCAAAGTTTTCAAATAATTATAGTGGAGTAAAAAGTACAATATGGCATTATACTGTTATGAATATTTATAACTGTAATCACCACGTGTTATAATCATTATACAATGCATTTATACTTATACTTTAAGTCATTATCATAACCTTTATAATGTATTGTTATGGTTATAAAAGTATGATTATTTATAAGCTCTTATAAATATGATTATATAGAATTATGATCAGCATTACAATACCTTATAAGTATGTGTATAATGCATTATACACATGGGATGCATAGCAAGTGCTACCTCGTAGGGCAGTAGAATTTGTGTTGCAGTATGTATGCAGTGAATAATGCATTTTATAGTGATTAGCAATCACTAATTGGACATTTATTATCATATAGTCACTCACGCTTTCTCAATGTTAAAATGCATTAAAAGTCACTGTAAGTAGTCATGTTATGTTTTCTGATATTTTGTAATCAAATTCCTATTCCCTAGACACTGTTGGAGGTTATGTTCTCAAGGTCCATATTGGGTGAAACACTTCTATTCTTTTAATTTGTATTATTCAATAAAACCATTACCAGATCATCATTACTTGAGGATGCAGACTCCATCGTTTCTCCGGCGAATAACTTAATTGGCTTTATGAATTTTATACGCATATACGCGTCGCATTTGGTGTGTAGAGGCAGAGGCGTTTTAATATTTCTTATTTTCGGGTCGTTTATTCGCGTCGCATCGCATAATCGCCGGTGTGTAAGGACATATATGACTAGTGAACTGAACTAGAGAAAAGGGAATATTGGATGTTATTTTCACCCCCTGTGTACCTATACCATACCAAATCACAATGATAGGCTACATGATAATACCTTTCAGTATTTATGCTACTGTAGAACTAGCCTACCATTTATACTGTTGTTCATGGAATACAGCCTGAATTTGAAAGTTTCCTACTACTTCGGTATAAATGATAGGCCTACCCAGTCCAGTAGGTTTCCCAATCATTGAATCATCTACTATAAAGTTAGCAAACAACTGGTGGCCCAACAACAGTTAAATTGATCTGCTGCATTTCAAAACATGTTCACTGCTCATGTTAAGTTATTAAAATTAGGCTAGCCCTCTAGTGCATCAGCAGTCCCAACAGTGCCATCTACTGGCTTAAAATAATCAAGACACTTTTTGCAGTCGCGCAGCAGCGTCCAGTTGGATGCTATGGGCAGCACTTCACGCCGTTATAATGAATCTTTGCTGTGATTAAAATGTATTAAAGTAGTGGTAAGGCTTTAAAACTGTGATTATAATGCATATTGAAAACCATAATGATTTTTTTATCGCAGCTATAGTGCATTAAAATCAGTGTCCTAATGGGTAGCACTTGCTATGCATCCTATGTGTATGACACATCATAATCACACTTATAAAGCATTATAATTGTCATTATTGTGCATGATAGCAGTGATAATAAAGCATTATCAATTGATTATAATGAATTATGGCTATGATAATACATTTTGGGTTGCATAGCAAGTGTTAAAAAGTGGGGAGCAATTATGAAGTATTATACTTGACATAAGTCATTATAACATGCTGTATAATGTGTTATGATGGCATTATACTGTTATGAATATTTATAACTGTAATCACCACGTGTTATAATCATAATACAATGCATTTATACTTAAAGTCATTATCATAACCTTTATAATGTATTCTGTTATGGTTATAAAAGCATGATTATTTATAAGCTCTTATAAATATGATTACAATACCTCATAAGTATGTGTATAATGCATTCACATGGGATGCATAGCAAGTGCTACCCCATATAGTCACTCACGCTTTCTCAATGTTAAAATGCATTAAAAGTCACTGTAAGTAGTCATGTGCTGCTTTAAGGTCCATTATTTATTTGGCATTTTAGCCTCTCGGACCCAAAACTTGCATATGTTGTTATCGTTGGATAACATTTTGGCAACAATTCCATCCATGCTGTATTGATGTTACATAGGAGACAACAGGCAAACGTAGATCAAAATAACAATTATACATTCTCTTGTGTAGACGTCTTCTTGTAATGCAGATGTTTAGCAAAATGAATTTAGGAAAATTCTGCACTTAAATGTTATCTGCAAGCTCACTGTGGACCTGTAGACGTCTATTTTTAATGCAGTTCACAGAGTGTACAGGGCGAAAGACCACTGTGGATTAAGTGGTTAATGGGTCATAACAGACAAAAGATTTTGTACTAGCAAGTCCACATTTTTTTGTTCTTAGTAACAATACAAAATGTCCCAACATAGCATTTTCCCCCACTCTCCCTCATATACACCATCTATACATTTTCATTTACATAATTAAACACAATCAAAATATGTAGGAAGTTAGTCTGTTCCTATTTTTTAAGAAGCTTGTTGAATATACTGAAGGACCTCGATCTGCTCAAGAAACTACTGTACATTCCATGAAAGGCGCTTTCGACCGTTCAGTAAAGACAAGAAACTACTGTACATGTCTTAACTCAACGGAACTCCTTGGCGATGGTGAAACGTGAAGAGATCTGTAAAAGATCTTACATCTTACAATCACAACATTCTACTATCAGTGCTGTAAAATGTTGTCAATATATGAAACGGACATATGAGAGGGGGGGGTTGGTCAGAGGGGGTGAGCGAGGGAGAAAGAGGGGGGTTGGAGAAAAGGGCAAAAGGAAGCAGCTCTTCGTCGTCCTTCATTTTGGAGATCTTCTCTCTGATCTCAACAGACATGGCTGCACGACATATGTCAGCGTACACCGTTAGCATCTCCACTCTGTCGTCCCAGGGTGGTACTGCGAGGAAGGCCACTGGAGCCGCGCTCTTGAGCTCTGCGATTAAACCCAAGTTTAAGGTGCTTCGCTTTTGCCCGATGCTTTTGTGGGCTTTTCCTCCCGTGAGTGACCGCCATCTCTGCCGATGAATCTGAGAGACTGGAGGAGTCTTCAACGCTTTCAGCCTCAGAGTCATCGGTTACAGATATCTGCTGTTTGGGTGTCTTCACACCTGCAGGTAAAAATGAGACACTAATGGTAAATGTAAAATTTTAACCCATGAAAGAGTGTGTGTGTGTGTGTGTGTATATGTCATAGAGTGAATAATGCCATTTAGTTTGTGTCACAGAATGCACAGGGCCAATGGTTAAGCAGCATGACGATGGTTTACTTTATATTGTGAGTTTTATAGTTTGCTGTGATTTTGATTATGCTTGCTGTGTTTTATTGATTACTGTGTGTTATATTTGACGTGATGGACAATGAACTTGTATGCCACAGTATTGTTCACCTGTCAGGTGCTGTGACAGAGGCGTGTGCATCAGACACAGACTGATATGAAGGCATTCATTCGCCAGGAAAACTCCACGCCCATATAAAAGGGACACTAGGTTCCTACCTCGGGCTCTCTCTCGCCACCCACTCAGACAGTTGCCTGCTGCCGCTGTTGCCGTCGGGTCACGCCACACCAGACCTCCTCTTCTCCCTACATGTTGTAGGCAAGATCTCCTCTTCTCTCCACGCTGTGCCCGTGGACCAGACCTCTTCTCCTCACCACACCGTGGGTCGGATCTCCGCAACGTTGAATCGCCTCCTCCCTCCGCATCGCTGAGGACCCGATCTCTGCAGCGTCAACGCTCTCTAAACGTCCAGATAAAGGAAAGTAACTATTTCCCTCTCTGGCGTATGTGTTAAGGCTCTTTATGAGCGTAATTGTGGAGACTAATTCGAGTCCTCCTGTTTCCCTGTGTTGAGGCGCTGGAGCCAGACGGGTGACGTGACGACGGCAGAGCAGCAGTGGCAGAGATTTATTGATGTGCTTCTAATACTCCTGTCAAAGGAAAGTGACCACGCCAGCGTGTTATCATAGTTTGAAAGTGCCGGTTGCAAAGAGGGCTGTCATTCATTGTACCGTTCTCCTCCTACAGCGGAGCTGTCTGCAGGACGCCGGCAAGCGGCAACGCGGAAACTCCGGACTGGAGTTCGCGGACTGAACAAGGTTATACTGGCCGTATAGTCACGGTTGTGGCGGGTCACAAAAACCGGATCGGATTCACCAAAGGACTGGACCGGACTGATTCAAACTCGGTATCTCTAACCCACCTAATCTTAACTTGCTTCCTTCCTCAGTTGTATGAATTGGAGTTTGCTGGTTATATGAATTGAAGTTGTGTGTTATATGAATTGAAGTTGCTTACTATTTTAAATATTGATCCATTGATGTATTGTATTGAAAAGGGTACCCTTGCATGAAATGTATGTTTTAGTGTTATAATAAAAGGTCTATATTTGTATACACATATACGGTGTTGTGTCATTCACTCTGTATATGGTGTGAACGGGAGTCCGAACCTAGAGTGGTAAGAACTCTACCCAAAAACCTGTTACATATACACACACAAGATTATTTTCAGTACTGGGAAATGAGTGTGCACAAAGTACTGATAAGGTAAATAAAACAAAATTCATCATAACTTTTGGTTATGAATCCACACCACTTGGACTTTGGGCCTAGAGTAGACAAACCATTTGGTCACGCACTGATTAGACTTTTTTTTTCTTCTTAATTGTATGCTTTAACTAACCTGATCCAGCTGCTGGCATTTTTTTCATGAGCTCCAGGACAAAGTCCTCCTTTTTTATCAGCTGCTCCTGGAGGAATTCCCGGTCTGCTATAGGGATACCGATGGTATCCTCTTGGAGACTGCACTTTTGTTTCTCGGCTTCTAGGAGCTTTGTGAGCAGATCGAGGTCTGATTCAGTAGATGTAACAAGCTCTGTTAAAAATAGGAAACAAACAAGCGAAAAGCATTAACATTTAAAGTGGGTGTGTACATGATGGCAGCACTTGCTATGCATCCCATTTGTATAATTAATCATGAACATACTTATAAGGCATTATAATCTGCTCATAACCCTGTATAATCAGATTTATAAGCACTTATAAATCATCAAAATTCTGTATAACATAACACATTATAAAGCTTGTGATAATGAATTATAAGTTAAAGTATAAATGCATTGTATTATGCTTATAACACGTGATGATTACAGTTATAAATATTCATAACACATTATACAGCATGTTATAATGACTTATGTCAAGTATTAAAATATGTCAAAATTGCTACCCACTTGCTATGCAAACCAAAATGTACGGGGCACGGTGGCACAGTCGGTAGTGCTGTCGCCTCACAGCTAGAAGGTCCTGGGTTCGATTCCCGCAGGGGACGCTGTGGGCGCTGGGGGCGTGTTCTCTCCTCCGCGTCATCAGTGCCCATACCCTAGGTGGGGTTGGTGAAAGGGCCTTTCTGTGTGGAGTTTGCATGTTCTCCCCGTGTCTCCTAGGGTAGGTACCCTCACAAAAACATGCAGTAATCCTGGTCACTACACTGCCTCCCCCTGGCCAGCCGGGGCGCCTGATGGAGGGGAAGGGAACTGGTTGGAATAACGTGTTCCTTCCACGCGCTACGTCCAACCAGGGAAACTCTCCCCTGTCAGGTGACAAGAAGGTCAGTTGGCTCTCATGCATTGAAGGAGGCATGAGCTCGGCCCTGGCCTCCCTAGGTTGGCAGAGGGAAGGTAGTGCCCAGGATTACATAGACAATTGGCACTGGGTGTAAAAAATAGGGTTACAAAATCGCGGGATAAAAATGTAAATTAAAATCAATGCTATAACGCATTTTAAAGTATAATGCCTTATAAGTAATAAGGCATTAGAAACGTGATAATAAAGCCTTATAAAATGATCATAAAGTAATAAATTACCACTTATAATAGGTTATAATCGTAGTATAATGCATTATAATGGTTATGACACATTATAACAGTGATAATAAAGCATTATCAATTGATTATAATGGATTATAACTTTGAGAATTAATTTAGGATGCATAGCAACTGTTACCAAAGCATTATGAGTACTTAAGTCTTCTAAATGTGATTATACAGTGTTATGAGCAAATTATAATGTCTTATAAATACGTTCATGATGCGTTACACACATAGGATGCAAGTACTACCGTTGTTGTTTATAACAATAATCATAACACATTATAAAGCATTCCATAATGACTGATAAGGTCAAGTTAGAATGCATTGTGATATGCAGATAACACTGTATAATTACAGTTACATGCACTGATAATGCGATCATAATACATTACAAACCAGTTAATGACACTTTCTATGTTAATTCTCATAGTTGTGAGACATTATAATCATCTTGTGATGCTTTATAATCACCATTCTAATGCATTGTTATGACTGTAAAATGCATTATACTGTCATTATACGTCACTATAAGTGATCATTTGTTGCTCTAAAACATTTGACACAAGTATGAAGTTGACCGTGTAAGCCATTATAGAATGCGTTATGATTATTAGTTATAAATAATTATGAGCATTAATGTGTTCTTATAACTAAGTATACAGTATTATATAGCCAGTGTTACCAAACTTTTTTTCTAATAATGAAAATAAATAATAAAATAAACCAGTACAACTTCAGTTTAGTTTTAAACTGGTCTCTTCAATTCAGCAGCAACAGGTTGTAAAGCCCACATCTCCCACCCATTAGTAGACTACTCTCAATCAAAAGCACCAGGTGCAGAAAGCACAGCTGAGCCTAATTATTCCTGCTTAATGTCTCTTCAGACAGCATGCTCAAACTCAAAATGTAGGCCCTGTAGCATAGCAAATAGCCTAGGCTACACAAGCAAAAAACGCATTTTATAGGAACACAAAGGAACGCATTTCGATGATTGACAGCAGCATTAGGCCTAGCTCTGGCCCATAGCATAAGGACTTCAGGATAACGTCTAACGCTATGGACCACAGCTACATTAGGCCTAGCTGGTAAGATGTGTACTGGGGCCAAAAAGCATCACTACAGAATATGTGGGGAACGTTAATGAATGGAGTAGCTAGACGACCACACAGCTGCATAGTTATAATGCAATAGCCAAATGATAGCCTACAATATACATACCAATGTGTTGCGCATTGCTGTTGCTGGCGACCACCGGGGCATTGCTGGTGCTGGCGACCACCGGCACACTCACAGCAGCATTGGGAATCTTCCTAGTCCACGTAGTCATCGTGGCTGCAGTGTAAAAGTTTACAGTCAATACAATTGAAAAGGTAGTACATAGGTTACACGTTTTCAAACATTTTCAAACAGTTAGAAAACAGGTAGGCTACATTACAACAGTATGGTTGGTTACCTTCTTGTTTGATTTCCAAAGTTATGGCGACGAGTAACTTGAGCGAGTGTACAAAAGTTTGACGAGCCAGTCTGAACCAGTCTGAGACACTTACTTATGTACTCTGACTGGCCAGGAGTTTAAGTGAACAATAAAAGACATGCACTCTGAGTGGTCAGAAGCTAAACAGATGGAGTAGAACAAGATCAAGGAGGTGGGCATGCCCGAGTAAATACAAAATAATCCAGCGACTTTTCCTTACCGTTGAACTAGCAGAACATGTTGCTTCAGTATCATGGCGGGACCTCCGACCGTTGGAGAACACAGAGCCAGAGGTGTCTCTGAGGTTTCCGCAAAAAGAAAAAAAAAACATTCGAAACTGACTGGTGCGTTCACACGGGCAGATAAATAGATGGATATATATTTGTATATTTTAATCTGCCCGTGTGAACGCAACTCCACTCCTCTCTACTCACGTGACCGACTGGCCGTTGAGTTGGCCCAATATGGCGACGCAAACTCCTTTTAAAGGCGGTTCTAAAAATTCAATAACCTGGAAGTGGATGCGATGACGTAATTTCCTGTTTCAATGCGTCACCGAGGGTCAAATATTGACTCATGTGTGTGTCTTTCCTTTTAAAATAGCCAATTTTAGGTGTCCATATGTCCCTGGTGCAGACATGCAAAAGTGTCACTTTTCAGCTACAGTCACCTTTTTGAACTCAAATAGGGCAATTGTGTGACACCTGACCCGAAAGAAAACAACATGTTGTCACCTTTTTCACCTCTGGGCTGTTTGCATGCCTGCTGGTGCCCACTTATCCTGTAGCTCCTTGTGCCAGTTTTAAGTATTTATTTAATTATTTATTTATGTATTTATTGATTTATTTATTATCACACATTTGACTGTTTGCCGTCCACTAGAGGAACGGTATCTGCTGACATAAAATGTCACAAGCCTCCTTAAAAATAAAATAAAATAAATTCAATGGTTATACTCAAGTGATTTTATTTATTTTATTGACCCTCCCCCGCCAAATAAAAACGACATGTTGTATTCTATTGTTAGTCCATGAGCCAGAGCCCCAAAATTGAGCAATTATTATCGAAAGAGTGGGCAAAACCAAACCTATATTAAATTGTTCAGAGGGTCAATACGAGTAAATAAATGTATGATAACCTCACCACAGGAGCAGCTTTTTCATGGTTATCACACATTTTGTAATTTTCCCCATACGTACATGACAGGTCAAAAAATGACAAAATTTAAAAAAGAGTTATCATAATGAAACTTTCTGAGTTGATTACTTACATGAAGACGATGATTTATCGTATTACAAGTTTTCTCAAATTGTATATTTAAATATGCAAATTAGGCATTTAGTCCATGAGCCAGAGCCCCAAAATTGAGCCAGATATTGAATATTCCCTCGTTAAAAACCTTTGACTCCAACATCTTAACAAAATTAAATAAGAATGTTGATTCTGGCTTTGTCCAATGTTGATTCTGGAAAGTTATGCAAATTCGGGCATATTCCTAATGCCCAATTTGCATATCTAAATATACAATTTCAGAAAACGTGTAATACGATAAATCATTGTCTTCATGTAAGTAATCAACTCAGGAAGTTTCATTATGATAACTCTTTTTTAAATTTTGTCATTTTTTGACCTGTCATGTACGTATGGGGAAAATTACAAAATGTGTGATAACCATGAAAAAGCTGCTCCTGTGGTGAGGTTTTCATACATTTATTTACTCGTATTGACCCTCTGAACAATTTAATATAGGTTTGGTTTTGCCCACTCTTTCGATAATAATTGCTCAATTTTGGGGCTCTGGCTCATGGACTATGTGTATCCTATTATGAATCCGATGCTTTCTGCATTATTGAGAGCATTATTTGCATTGACCGGGTGCGTTCGGAAATTGCGCACTGGAGCGCACTCGCCTATTAGTTTGTATTGCCCTGTGCGCTAATTGCTGTATATCCGAACTGTGGCTGCAGTGCAGCGAAAATGACATACCATAATAAGAGAGGAGATCTCTAATCTAAATATGCACAACAAAAAGCGTAAACAAATCCCATGATTTAGATTCTTTTTTTCCATCCATGACTGTCATGCAATCATGACAGTCATGGATGAACTTCAACCGTGTGTGGTAGATTTCTCCATTTACAACCCGTACATATACATAAACATTCAAATTTCAAATATAAAGTGCTTATCCCATGGCCAAGGATGTTACAAAACAATTGTGGGTCCTCATAAGTACCTGTATCTCCGTATAGTTCAATGAAAAGCATTTGAATCCAATCGGTGCATGACGATGGCCATTTTCTTATATGCTTTCATGCGAACCTATCGGTTGAGAGGTGTATTGCACATTATAACTCTATGAGAAAATGGCCACCGATCGGATTAAAATTTTTTTTATTGAACAATACCGAAGATACGGGTACTTCTGCTGCCACGTGAAAAAATGTAACATCCGTGGCCATAAGGTAAGCACTTTATATTTGAAATCTGAACGTTTATGTAGATGTACGGGTTGTAAATGGAGAAATCCACCACACACGGTTGAAGTTCATCCATGACGGTCGTGGCACAGGCAGACGACCATGCGCGCATAGAGCGCAGACAGGACATGGCCAGGTGTCCTGGCTCACTAGCCTACTTTCTACTTTTGGTACTTTAAGTACATTTTTATACCAATATTTTTGGTACTTTTACTCAAATACGTTTATTATTCCGGACTTTTACTTGTAACAGAGTATTTCTACATTGCAGTATTGGTACTTTTACTTATGTAAAACAAGTGAATACTTTTTCCACTGACTGCATACATGTCCAACCACGAGGTTAGGGTTAGTGCCAGGGACCACCATATAATATTAGTGGTGTTAAAATGTTTGTTGGCCTATTATTCAGCAAATTGCAATTTTATAGTTTAAAACATTGACAGAACGAAAACGTCTGTTGGCTTTTTAATTCAGCCAATTGAAACAAATTAGTTAGTGTGACATATGCTCATTCAACTAGGACTGATTATTTAGGCATTAAAACAATATATTATACATTAAGAAATAATTGAGTGAATTTGAATTATTATTTATATATAAATTAATTAATAAAGCACAGCAAATTACATTTCTTTTTTAAACATATCTTTTCTGTCAGTGCAAGATCCAACAACAGCAACATACAGTCTTCTGTTCAATATTTTCAGAAGTAAACTTGAAATTCAGTGCAACAACATACAAAAAGGCTATATGCTACATTTAGATATGGCATTACATAATCAATGGACATTACTTTCATATACATGTAGTGTACTTCTACTATAAATAGTTTAATTTAATTAATTAAAATAAGTCCATACAGACTAATAAAGTAGTTACAGTCAACATATTTAAGTTAATTTGTATAGGTTAACATTTTACAGCACTGATAGTAGAATGTTGTTATTGTAATGCACTCACTTCTGACACGACTGCGTTCTAACGCAGCCTTGACCAATTATATCAAAATGTGGCAATTGGGGAAGGGAAAAAAACAACAAAAAATACATTTGAGGTCATTGCATTTGCCATAAAGAAAAACTATTGTAACCTAAATGGACATTTGAAGCGACCGCCCGCTCTGCTCCCCCATTCTGCCACTGGGAACATTTTAAACTTAAGAGTGACCTCAAATTTTACAGTGCTATGTCATGTGTAAAACCACTATAACAGTATTCTGTAGTTATTCTTAAAATTGTAATAATAAAATAATCAAGTGGTTCAAGTGGCTCATTGACATTTTGGCCTGTTCAAAATATCATGTTCACAGAATCTTTTGAGTTTCAAAAAAGTGATCTGAAAAAAATGTCTAAAAAATCTACAACAATGTTTTTTTTTAAATGTGCTTGTCTTTTAATAAGCCATTCAAAATTTTTTACTTCAATACTTCAATAATTAGGCAGCAATAAAGTGCACTGGACCAACTTCAAAACAGTGTCAATGAGGCAAACAAATAGTGTCCATCCCTGAGACCGTTGGGTTCTATGGGCCCTAATTTACTGTAAACAAATCGAACGCAGCAATAAAGTGCACTGGACTGGACCATGCGGAAAACAAATAAGTGTCTATCCCTGAAACGGTTTGGTTCAATGGGCCCCATCTTGTGCGACGCCTTACCCCTTATGCCTTAACTTTTGAAAATAGCCGATCTACATCGACACGTTGTGAGCTTGTAGATCGGCTATTTGAACTTAAAAAAAAGATTTTAAGTAAAAAATGCCCAATAAGTTTAGCCATAAGGGGTAAGGCGGCGCAAAAGATAGGGACCTCAATGTCTGAGACTCCACTTCCAAATGTCTGATAGCGGCTTCACACTATGGTCTCGGGTGCGCACTCCAGACCGCTTGGCAGGTGTCGCGCTAGTGTGAATGTTGCGTATCGTTCCCCGAAACGGATCACCGTTCCGTTCCCGAAACCACCTCCGGAGACAGTCTCGGATCCGGATCATGCGTATTTGGGTACGGTACGCTGCAATGTGAAAGCAAGCGTACCGTTAGACGGAAGTGGCCCGCTATTTGTAATAGGTGACGGTATATAAACTCGACAAAAACAGTCAACAAAAACACGTCGCAGATCAATCCACAGGGGTTCAACCATGGCCGGATCCCGCAGTTAATTACTGACCGCCGCTCCCTCCCGCAAGAAAAAATTAAATCCCATTCTGTCCCGTATCATCCCACGGGTTCATTTAACATTTACTCCCGCCGCATCCTGCGGGTTAATTTCATCATTAAATTATAAAATGAACCCGCGGGATGATGAAAGATTTAGTACTGCATCATCCCGCGGGTAAATTTTATCATTAAATGACCAAATGAACCCGCGGGATGATGCGCTAAAACCCGCAATATTTATATATAAAACCTTTTTTTTTATTATATAAAACACTACTTACAGAAAAAGAATGAGAGCGCGAGAGATAGAAAGAGAGGCCGTGTCATACAAGGACAGCAACAATATATATATATATATATATATATATATATATATATATATATATATATATATATATATATATATCTTGTGGATATCTTGTGGAGTTTCAGCTACTATGCATCCCAGAAATATATAGCTTATAAGGCTTTGTAATTTGAAATTTGTAAGTAAATATGGTAACTAGATGTAGGCCTACGTAGGTTTATGGTTTCCCAAGGACTATAGCCGTTTCACTCATGATGCAATTTCTCTTTCATAACAGATACATACATGTGCCAGATAATCCCCACACCAAGAGAGTAAAAAAAGAAAAGACGTTGGATTGATGTACTTTATTTAGACATGAGAAACAGTACATGGAAGTACAATTCACAATACAAGGTTTCAGTCATTCAGTCCGACTTCACTGTATAGGCTACTATAGTTGCCTTTTCATAAATGATATATTTTTGTACTGTCGTATATGATGAGGCATAAACTGCAGGTTAGCAGGCCGGTAGTTGTGATAAGAAGTGGAGGAGAAGAGACAGACGTCAGGGTTTCCAGGTTCCCAATCATTTATTCAGCATTCAACAGCATCATAACAGCATCAGAATCCAGAGAGCCAGGGACAGAGCCCTGACTCCACACAGCCTCACGTCGTGTGAGACAGTCCTAGTCTAATCATTTTAGAGTCACTCTCTTATACACTTGTAGGTAGCTAACATTAGACTACAAACTGCTCATTTGGGTGGGGGTCAGTGTTCCCCACCTGTTGACCAAGCTCTTTGATCAGTGCAGCTGTTATTGACAGCTGTTGCTGCGTTAGAATTAGCATTCACCAGGCATTCACCAGTCACATTATTATTACTCTTCTGACTTTTAGCAATTAGTATCATTTCTTAATATGTTTTGACTTGCACACTGTCCATATACCACACAACTTCCCCCCACGGAAGAATTTAACTTCTTTCGCAACCAGGTATATAACAGTTTGCAAGAGAAAACATCAAAAAACAACATTCTTCTACACCCCCCAAGACCCATGACTGGAAGTTTAAACAAAACGGACATTTCAGGAAGAATTAACATCAAACATCACATCAGACATGCAGAACAACTTAGATACAGGTATAAAAATTACACAATAGTCATACAGTGGTTTACATCAAATTTAAAAATAAAATAGACAAACTGCTTAACAAAATAAGAAAGAATATCGGTATTTAGAAACGTGTCGGCTTAAATCACTGCGTAGTCATGGATCACATGACGCTCGTCTGACGATAACGGCAATACTGGAACTTATTTCCCAATAAAACAAGCTTAAAAAATAAAACAACTCAGAAAATCTTATTCACAGAGAAAACACATCAACATGCACTTCAGCGCCTCGATCTCTCCTTCTTCCTGCTAGCCCCCTTCGCCTCCGCTCATCAATCTCAGTCGCATACTTAACGTAAGGGAATCCAATATCTCAAGACCAAACTTTTTATAGCCTTATTATAGTTTGTCAGAGACACACCCTCACGTCGCATCAAATATGCATTTCCCCTTCTAATCAGTGTGCAGGCCTTTCTGTTGTCTTTAAACTCTGGGATACAATGTTACACATAAAAAATATAAGGGAATCGCCCTCAAACCGATCATCATCAATCTCAACGAAAATAAAAAACTCCACATTAAACCCCAGAGACCAGAAAGTGAAACAAAGTCCTCGCATAACACTTTTACGCACGGCAACAAAAATAACGCTCCGTGGTTTAAATCACTTTATCACTAAAATACAACCTCTTGTCCCGAATGTTCAGTGTTCCATCCAATAATGCTGCTTTTGTCGCCTCTAGCTCAATGTCCACGCACGTCAACAGAATAGCCGATGTCATTGTCCTCCAGCCAAAAAGATAGCCGCTGTTCACACCACCTCCCCCCACGGAGAACTTCGACACAGAAAGATCTCCGCACCTCCGTCCCCATGAGAAGAGTAGATGCGTCGTAGTAGCCATCTGAGATCTGGTCACGAGCGGTAGTCATCACAGCGTTGCCGTTGCAAGGTTTTTTGATTGATTGAAATTTTTATTAGGCAAAAGAATGTAAAACAACACAGTTACATTTATAATGCTTTTGTCTAAAAGGTCCGGCCAAAAAAGTCCTTGCGGACTTGTTTCCGTTGGGGTCCTTGAATTAATTTCATAGACATATATAGTAGCAACCAAACAGTTCAAAAATCAACAAGAAAATACAGATACAGATAATACAGAAAAAATACAACTATGTACCAAAAAAAGGAGCATGAAAAAAATTAAAATAAAAAATAAATGTACAAAAAAAGGGGGGGGGGGTGAAGCATGGAAAAATAACGATTATATACAAAAAATGCATGAGGAAATACAAAATATGTACAAAAAGGAGGAGGGGGGGGGGTCGTCTGTCTACAGGGAAACTGGTACTATCTCCTCTTTCGGCCTCCAGAAAGATGAGTTTTTAGGGCTGTTTTGAATGAGCCCAGCGAACTGCATTTTTTGAGGGATGGGGTTAGACTATTCCATTCCTTGGTGGCTGTGCTATAGAAGGAGAATTTGCCCATGTTTGTTTTATGGGTGGGTGGTACCAGATTGTTGTTTACGCTCCCTCTAGTTTCGTGGCTGTGGGTGTCACTAACTTTTTCGAGGTATTTATACAGATATGCGGGTATAGGGGGCATTTCGGGCAAATCTGCATTTACAATTTTGAAGACCAGACCCATTTTTAGTTGTTTAACCCTGTCTTCCACCCTGAGCCAGCCTAGGCTGGCAAAGTGAGTGGGAGAGAGGTGGGTCATGGGCCCCAGTCCGAGAAGTAGTCGGATCAGTTTGTTTTGGGAGGTTTGAAGCTTAGTCTGCAGTGACACTGAGGTGTTAGAGTACCAAGAGGAGCTAGCATAGTCAAAAAGGGGCTGAATCAGGGCCCCCGAGAGGGTCCTGAGGGCCTGAGGGTTGACAAAAGAGGAAACTCTGCCCATAAATCTGGTTCTCTGGTTTACTCCTTTGACCACCTTTGTTGCCATGCTTTCACCTGACAGGTATTTGTCAAGAATACATCCCAAATAGGTAATCTCTTCTTTGCTAGTGATGATTGTGTCATCGACTATGACCTTGAAGTCATCTACCTTCATTTTACTGAGGGAATGTTTGGTCCCAAATAGGATGGATTCAGTTTTCCCAAGGTGTAGTGACAGTTTGTTATCGGTAAGCCAGGTACGGATTTTTGAGAGTTCAGAGCTGAGAGCTTCCTCAACTTGTCCTCACCCGAGATCAGGAGTGCCGAGTCATCAGCGAACAGGAACAGTTTGCAGTTACAGGCAGCATTCATGTCGTTAATGTATAGAAGGAACAGTAACGGCCCTAGAATGCTGCCTTGAGGAACCCCGCAGCTCACCGGGAGGGATGAGGACATGGTTCCGTTGATGTCAACCACTTGTTCTCTACCCTCCAAGTAAGATCTCATCCAATTTAGTGATGTGCAATCAAAACCAATCGCCCTCAGCTTATCAAGTAGAATTGCGTGGTTTACAGTGTCAAACGCCTTTTGGAGGTCCAGCATGACCATGCCACAGTATTTGCCCGAGTCTACCTCACGTTTGATGTAGTCGGTCAAATATAGTAGGCATGTGTCAGTGGAGTGGGATGTTCTGAAGCCCGATTGGAATTCAAACAACAGTTTGCGCTCACTGAGGTAGCTGTTGATTTGTTCTTGGATTGATCGCTCTATAACCTTTGAGATGGAACAAAGGATGGAAACAGGCCTATAGTTGCCAGGATCTAGTTTGCTTCCTTTTTTAAATAGAGGGATTTTACTTGAATTCTTGTGGGACGTGACACTGACTGATGGATAAGTTTGTAATGTGGGCTACTATGGGAGCAATGGAGACCGCTGCGTCTCTGAGGAATCTGGTGGGGATGTTGTCAAGGCCGGTGGCCTTGTTTGGCTTTAGGGCGAGGAGTTTGTTTTGCACATCAACAGTAAAACAGGTCCTTCATCATAGTAGAAATCCAGGTCGCGCTGACGTCCCCACGGCTTGTTCCGCGGCGGTCCACCTCGTCGTAGGAAGACATCCACGGTCCGATCCTCCTCTGACAGGCCCGCACTTGCGGCCACCTCAAAATACACAGGTCCTTTAATCGAAGCACACACCCGTGAAAGTATGCACAACGATGTAGCTGGCTCGCCATTTGTCGTATATGATGAGGCATAAACTGCAGGTTAGCAGGCCGGTAGTTGTGATAAGAAGTGGAGGAGAAGAGACAGACGTCAGGGTTTCCAGGTTCCCAATCATTTATTCAGCATTCAACAGCATCATAACAGCATCAGAATCCAGAGAGCCAGGGACAGAGCCCTGACTCCACACAGCCTCACGTCGTGTGAGACAGTCCTAGTCTAATCATTTTAGAGTCACTCTCTTATACACTTGTAGGTAGCTAACATTAGACTACAAACTGCTCATTTGGGTGGGGGTCAGTGTTCCCCACCTGTTGACCAAGCTCTTTGATCAGTGCAGCTGTTATTGACAGCTGTTGCTGCGTTAGAATTAGCATTCACCAGGCATTCACCAGTCACATTATTATTACTCTTCTGACTTTTAGACTATTATTTTGAATAGTTATGTTTCTGTTCAACAATTGAATATCTACACAATTATTTCACATCTCTCCCCTCTTACAACACATCCTACAATGTGTTGTATAAAAATGAAACCCTCCAACCCCAAAAAACAGCACTGGGTCCAAGCTATCTCAAGCACACAGCGGCACCGAAAAACTCTCAACATCCAGGCGTAAAAAACAATACAAAACAAAACAAAATCACCTTCCCAAGACACAGATCACATCACAGACCACGCTCCCCTCCAGGGAAAAAAAAATCGCACGTGTCAACAAACAACACACACACACAGACACTCACATCTCCTCAAACATCAAAATAATCACATAACTTTCTGCAAAGACACCTTTGGATGGCAGGCAATTGTTACAAGCACAAGTCCTGCTGTTATAACCGAAAACAACATTACATCAGTTAAAGCTAATTTTGTGTTCTATAAATAACAATACTAGACTTCACAACAACACAAAGACACACTCAGTACAAGACCAACATACAATGAGACAAACATCACCCCCTCCGCACATACACCCATAACTTACATCACCAACCACACAACAAAAACCACAAACAACAGTACCGCGTCAACACCGCCAGTAAACAAACAAAGACAAGACCAGCTTCACAACGTGAAGAACACTCAAGCCCAAAACAACACAAACACAGAATCAAAATCAAGCCAGCATCACCACTGCCAATTTGAAATGACATAGCATTACCACGAAAGTGATAATTCAAGATAAGCAGTACACAGCCGAAAAGCCATGACACCAAAGAGTCACCATGTTCACCAAGAAGGCCGAAAAGCCACCACAAAATGAAACACAGAAGTCAGGAAAATCAGCAGAACCACAGGTCTACTCCACCATCACCAGAAAGCAAGAAAAAAAGAGATGAAAACGCCTTCTCACCGCCAATCAAAACAAGTCAAAACACACCTTATCATCATCATCATCATCAACATCATCGTCATCGTCATCGTCATCGTCATCGTCATCAACATCATCATCATCATCATCATCATCATCATAAAAGACATTTTAGACGCCCCAGAAAAAGCATCGTGTTTAACCAGGGAGCCGGTGCTATAAATGCCTGATCAGAGCAAGTACCAATAGCCGGAGTCCTCGTTCCATAAAAATAGTAACACTTCATAAAGTTCCATAAAAAAAGTAACACTTCATAAAGTAGAGACTATAGGTTGGAAATCATCATCATCATTATATCGGCCCTAAAGAGCCCTGTCTTCCATCCGTCCTTCTTAAGGATTAGGATTCAAGAGATTACATAATCAGTAAAAGTACTACATCAAGGCTAGGAAGTGAAGCCACGTAATCAATGTTGTCGCGTAGACATATGCTTAATGCATCACACATATCTAAGCGACCAAACCTTTCAAAACCGGAACCTCGTTGCACAGGAAAATAGTGAAGTGTCCCGTCGGATCCAAAAAGGACCAAAATACAGATTCTTTGTCCACCGATCGACTGGAGAAATAGACTTCAGTTTAAAAATGAGTCCGCTCTCCGGAAGATACAGGGCCCAGCGTGGTTGCCAATTATGTCGTAAATTGGCCATGATCAGGCGGAATCAACACTATTCCAGAGTGCAAGAATACACAAGAATCCAGTTTGAAAGACGGTTTGTCCATAGAAATATATTTATTCCCACAGACGTTGACACCTGCATTGCCAATCCACAGAGTGTACTTAAATCACAACAACATCACAATATATACAGACAGACATTTCACATAGAACCTCCTCTCTGTCCTCTTTCTTGTCCACTCACAAACAAGCTTCTAAAAACAACAGGCTTCTTGACCAGCCTTTTCTCAGTCACACAATCTGTCTTGGTTTAAACACAGAACATGTATCTATTAAACTGCACTTTTACACAAGCTCATAATATGAAATCATTGTTCAACATCCCATTAGCCTCAATATAAGACCACACACATATGTATTCAACCTTCTATGAATGATTTAGACAACATGACTTAAAGGGATACTTACTTCACTTTCACATAAAATAAACATTTAAAAAATATATTAAAAATAAATGAAAAAAGTAATGGAAAATGCATGGCCCCCTCACGCATTAGAGTGTCCTACTAATGTGTGAGGGGGCCTTTATTTTGCCATAACTTCTTTCATTTTTTTTTAATATATATTTTTTTAGTTTATTTTATGTGAAAGTGAAGTATCCCTTTAACTAACATGACATTTAAGAGCAGCTGGTTGAGTCAGCTGTCCTTGTGACTGGGCATTCCCTTATTTACCTATCATCCTAAAGCAGTGGTCGCAGCTTCACACCTGTTCAGAACAAAAGTTCTCACAGCATTATTTTAACTTGAATCTAACTGTGATTTTTCTCTTACCCTACAAGGCTGTAAGCCTCACAGTCTCCTTAATTTAGAATGCAAATTCCCACACTGTTATTAACCCTTAATAAATGATAGTATTAATTTAGATCAGTCCTGGATACCATAGTACTTAAGCTGTCGTGAAAGTTGATAATATTTAGAGAAATGTAAAGTTTCAAATACAAAAGTAGTAGTAGTTGTGAAGGTTAGCAAACTGGACATTTAGACTGAATGTTTCCTGTATCCTCATCTTGCGCTAATGCACACAAGTGTTTCACCAGGTTTTATTTGTGTTGTTTCTCATAAGCGTACATCCGTTGTCCGTCAACAACACAGCAGTCTGTGCCTTGACTTCTGTGCGCTCACTGCGCTGAGCGCTCAGTGCGTTGACTCACTCCCCAGCCGCAACCCTATATTTATGCGCGACCAGCACAAACATTGTCGCATAGTTGATGACGTCTGTGTCTACAGGCGAACCACTATGTGCATGACTATGTTTCAGTGCCACCGCCCTCCTGTGCCTGATTATATCTGTGGTCTGCATACAAAGAACATGAGTTAGAATTTGAATCAAATAACTGGACAACATTGCATGCTATCTCCATTGATAATCTACTCCAGACAGGACAGTGCTGATAATAACCATGTGGGAATAAATTACAAAATATATTATATACACACACACATATTTATATATATATGTGTGTGTGGGAATTACAATCAGGAAATAGAATTTATTGTAATTACTTTAATTAAAAAGGAAGGAATACAAAACAACAACAAGCTGTCTGCTGGTATAATAATCAAATGTAATGTAAATCTAATTGTTTAACTGGACAGATAACCACTAACCACTTAAACACTAACCACTTAAACCCCATAAGTTTAACATGATCCCCATGAAGATTCCCATGATCTGTGCTAGCCCCCCATTCTGTTTAGGTTTCTACAAGCATTATGGAAATAATATCAGATACAAATGCTTATTCTTAAATGCATAAGTAAGCCTTGCCGAGCCCTGAGGACCATAGGGCAGGAGCCCATCTACTGTTTCCTTAGCGTGAGGCAGCTTGATGTCCAAGTACACCCCATGGATATACTTCAATCAGAAACACTCTCGTCTTAGTAGATTCAGTTTACCATTTATTGACACAAATGGAAACAATTAGGCTTGGCATTAAAGCTCCCGCTCTCGGGAGAATATTCACTGAATTTTGTCGAAGCAGCTTGCTAAGCATATATTCAGAGAAAGCTTATACAAATCCCCATAGGGATACAATGACAACAATAGCAGTACATTGACATATTAGTTAGAATTAGCAGATATACATGATACACAAGTATTTGAGCCTATATGCAAGACTCTAAACAAGCAGATATACATGATAACCACAAGTATTTGAGCCTAAGCCAGACTCTAATCAAAAGGTGGAGGCTGGGGTGGAGGAGGAGCTAACAAAATGCATTGGTTCAGCAACCAAGAAAGACCTAGAGAATAGAACCGTATTTAAAGGATCATCTTTGCTCATGCGTGAGCTGTGATTGGATAATGAGTGTGTGACGTAATGAATGGGGAATAGAAAGCTGATGTTCACATCAGCTGACTGCCCGCTGGTTACAGCTTTGGCGTGCACGACTTCCGTGTCCTGCATGAACTAACGCTATGCTTCATATGTAATGCTTGTATGTCGCAGTGACTTACCCCAATCCAACCCTTGATGCTAAGCAGGGAAGACACTGGGTCCCACCCACTGAGCATTTTTCGGTCTAATAGACGTATAAAACACGTCTAAATCGTCCCCACACGGCTAGGCTAAAACAGGTTTATATTTGGTCTACTGTTAGCGGTATAGGCTTAGCCTAGCCGTTGAAAAGACGTATTTTCAACGTCTATACAGTATATATACCTCTTAGACGTGTAAATAACAGCTAATATACGTCTAAAGTGTTTTGCGGGCCAATTCTGGCGTCAAATCTGGCCCGCGATGTGATTTTAGAAAACGCCATTTAATACTACCTTTTAATGGAAAAAAAACTAGAGAGAAAAAAAAATACAAAAAAAAGGCTTCTTATGCACTGAGACAGGGTCTGAATACTGGACAAACTTGTTCTGTGAGAACAATGACCAAGCTGTGAAGCCACGGCCAAGGTTATTTGCATACAGAGGACCATCACCATTCAACTCTACCTGGAGAGAACGCTTTTTCAACAGCATCACAAATCCGGTAAAACACCATTGTATGGAGAAGTATATATCAGTTGCGTCTCTCATCTGGAGGAGTAGAGTGGCTGCATTCCTCCCCGCACCCCCCCCCCCCCCTCCCTCACACAGCAGCGTCTCAACTGAAGAAGTGAGAAAGGAATAGTCTTCCCTGAAATGTTGCTGTTCTCATCTTGAAAAGTAGAATCCTCATCTTGAAAAGTAGAATCCGTCAGAGGGTGTAACATTAGTAGGATAACCAGCGATAGTTAAGAGACTTGACTTTGAGTGTGTGTGTGTGTGTGTGTGTGTGTGTGTGTGTGTGTGTGTGTGTGTGTCTTTCTGAAATGAAACTGAAAGTAACTTCTCCAAAAGGAAGGAATGGCAGGCCTAATATTATTGATGCATTTTGGCTGTGTGCAATAATACAACTGCAGACATTATATTGCCTTTTGTTAGGCTATTCAATATTAGTTTTTTTCTTGAAATTATATTAATTAATGTACAATAATTCAACTGTATGGCATGCTAATGTTTTGAGACATATTGTATTACTGCACAATAGTAAATAAATAATTCTACACAATAAATAAATGTGTTTTAAATAACTGATCTAAATATGGATTATAGTTATGATAAGTTTTAAGCCATAATCATGTAGCTCTACAACAGAGGCATAGCCATGACAGCAATGGTACAAAATAATATTAAAAAAAATGTATATATATATGTTTTTAATAATAATTTTCAGCCGGCCCAGTGTTTCCTATATTCGGTATTCGGTTTCGGCCAAGAATTTGATATACTGTAGTTATAGCAGTGACTAAGATGTAGTGGAGTAGAAGTAAAAGTACTGGAAATTGAAAATACTCTAGTAAAGTAAAAATACCTCAAATCTTTACTGAAGTACAGTACTTGAGTAAATATAATTAGTTACTTTACACCACTGTTGTTCTATAAATCTAATTATTTTGCTGGAAAAATTCTGGCACTGTAGTGAAAACGTGGCTTAAAACATGGTAATCATTACCTAACCACCCACACACATTACCAGGTATTGTTTAATTTCAAATTGAATTATTCTACTTAAAATGGTTTATTGGGGCTTCTTACAAATTGCACTGGTTTCGGCCCACATCAAGTCACCATTTGACCAATTCGGCCCGACCCCAAAATGAGTTCTACACCCCTGGTCTAAAGCTATATTTAGATAAGGTTTGTTAAACGTTCATTTTTATATCAAATGTATACCCCATAGACGTTATTTAGACGTAATTTAAACGTCTATTTAATTATAAGGATATGAATATTTATAATTAAATCCAGACGTTTAAATAACATCTAAACTTATTAGCATTACATAGACTACCTTTTCAAGACATATATTCATTTAGAAGCCTCAACATTTAATGCAGATCCAGCTTCTCTATTTAAAAAATATATAAAAGGGACCAAATTTAACCTGTTATGCTTACCTTACCTTGATAAATGTGGTAATGTAGTCCCAGGATGTTCTGACAATTTATTTACATTATGTTTGTTATCTTTCTGGATATTTTAAATAGCTTTGAGTGTAACACTAATGTCATAATTATTTATACTGTACAACAGGATATAAATAAACGTATTTATGTTAAAATTGATCTACTTTGAACAGAACTATCCCTCAACTATATTTCAATCCCAATACATGTTTCAACAATGATTCAAAATTGAACTTTTTTTATTCCTTAACTTATTTTTCACCTCATATTGAGTGAAACAATGGAGAGGTGCAGGTAAGAGTCAAGAATCAAACCAAGATATAACAATGTGTTGAACTTTACTATACTTGTGGGTACACTTTGCTATAGACAAGCACACACACATATATTTGACTATCATACACATTCTGATGCCTCCCCACACACACACACACTCAGTTTATTATACACACGCCACACGTACACAGTACACACACACAAATATGCAGGATTATGGTGGTCTTGATGGGAACCACAAGGATTAGTACTACAAGACAGTTACACAACCAGAACAGAGGTAGAGCAGGCATGTAGAAAGAGCGCGCACGCACACCTTGTTCAACCTCAGACATAGAGCTGCTGTCACAGGACAATAACAATAGCATACTTCTCCTTATGTTTCTGTACAGCCTTTCTTTCCCTTTTTGCAACGCACAGAAACGTCAGTGCAGCGTGTGTCGCCAGAGCGTGGACAACGTGGGCTCCTTCTGCCGAGGTGAGGCTGTCTCTGTGTATTTACATACAAATCAGGTAGATAGAGTGACTGATACATAATATTAATAATGGTCAAACTTGCTGCTTGTGTATTGGCAAAACAGCTCTGGTATATTGAATGCTCATCAAATGATTGGCTTATGAATGAGACAAAAAATAATAATCAATGACTTCAAGTTTCCATGGGGTGAGTAATTGAAGTCATTTTGGGGTCCTTGTCCTTGGCCTCTTGTACCCCCCCCCCCCCACCACTTCGAGCTGGCGCCTGCTTGAAGTGGTCGGTCATTGATGCGCTGACCTGGTTCTCCATTGCCTCTGCGAAATTCTCCCGAACAGCTTCTGCAATCAAAACAATGACAAATATCTACTCTCAGACTTGACAGTAGCCATTAGAGATTGCCACGTATAGTCCAGACAAATTGTCATTTGTTAATGTATGTCTTCATGTCAGTCCACATTTATAACATGAAGAACCATCAAAAAAGAACTAGCACAGACAATTGTTCTATTTACCCTGGATGAGGGAAAAGAAGTTTGTATTCTTGAACGCCCTCTTGTTTTGCTGCCCACCACCGGACATATTATATTTCCGCATCAGGCTATTGGTGAAGTCTGAAACAGATTTTAAAAAAATGCAGATACATTCTCAACAGCATGCTTTAGCAGCTTGTAATGAAGACAATGTATCTGGAACAGCAATAATACACTGACTACCACATTGGAACCCACCCCCCCATTATATTTCCTTTTCTACAGTGTCATGATATTAAACTTCAATTTGTATTCATACCTGTCCAGGATCTTTCTTGTACATGCCCTCACGTCGTTCCCCCCAATGTGGGACAGCTTTGAAATCTGTATAATATTACAAATTATCAACATTGATGTAATTGTTTTGAATTCAAATTATTTAAAGAATATCCTTTTTTGTATTTACCATTGAACGAACCTAAACACTTGCCTTAATAACAACAGATATGACCATTTTATTTCAAATTAGTTTAAACCCTTAAAATACTTCCATTCTTACTTTTCTCGGACATAGGGTAGTCGTACACCTTCTTCTTTGCTGTTAAATTATAGAATGAAACAATAAATGTTTTATTAAAGGTTGAGAGTCTGGTGTGGCTGGCTATGTGATGCTGCTTTACTTTGGCTGGTGTATATGTCAATAAATAACATTAATTGTTTTCCAAGATCAAAATCTTCCTCTCTCCCCCCCAGTAAGATCACTGCCAAACTTGATACAAATTTTCTTTTTGTAATCCTGGGACTTTTTGGCCCTCGACTTCCAACACACTTTCCTGATGGTGAAAGACAAGCCAATTACATGTCATACTTGCGACATCACCATTTAAGATTACTGCTATAGTCAATCTGTACCTTGTGGAGTCTGGCCATTTCTGAAGGCTGACGGTCTATTTTGCCTAGGTGGGCTAGGAGTCTCTGTTGAGGGAGGGCTAGGAGTCTCTGTTGGGGGAGGGGGTAAAGGAACTTGCTCATCTTACAAAGTCACCAGTTATATCACTGTGAAACTAAATAAATGTTTACCTTGTGGAGTCCTTTGCCTTGGAGTCCTTCGACTTGGAGTGCGATGCCCTGTTGAAGGCAAAACAAATTAAATTGCACATCTTAATTACACCATCGTCATCACTGTTACAGCAAATACAAATCTATCTTTGATACTCCTGTTTCTTTGATTGAAACTATAGGCACGGTCCACTGGGGTGGAAAACAATGAAATTATACATCCAAATTAAATCTTTGCAATGCCATCTCAAAATCTACAGCTTTCACATACAGATCTATTATATAATCAAATACAACGTAAAACATTTTTCTCTGTACTGCGAATATCATCTGTTGATGAGGAAAATTTCAGTCACCGACTTCACAATCACCCTTGTGATCACCGCTGTACTCAGAAATTACCTTGTGAGGTTCCAGCTCTTCCACCTCCACGTTTAACTGTTAAGGGGGGGGGGGGGGGGGCAATTAAATGTCTTATTTACACAGTCAACATTGTGATCACTGCTATAATCTTTCAAACTTACCTTGTGGGGTCCTGGCCCTGGTCTGCACTGGACTGCGTCGAACTGTTTAGGGGATACACAGTAGTATGGGTGTAAGTATATATTACTTACACCAATACTACTATAAATCACCCTCAGGAGTCCGGCCTCTGGTGCGGACCGGAGTCTTGTCAGTATCCACTGTTGGGGGTGGGGGATAGTAAAATTATTTTTTTAACAAACTTATACCGGCACCATTGTGACCATTGCTATACTTATCAAAATGCATACCTTGTGTTCTGCCTCTGATTTGGACTGGTGCCCTAAATTGTGGTGGTGGTGGTGTGTGCCATCGAGAAATTACACATCTTACTTAAACCATTAGTCATGTATGATATATGACACACTTCACAATTACCCTTGTGATCCACACTGTACTCAGAAATTACCTTGTGGGTTTAAAGCTGTTCTACCTCCACGTTTAGCTGTATTTGGGGGGCGGGGGGTGAGAAAAGGCAATTAAATGTCTTATTTACAGTCACCATTGTGATCTCTGCTATAATCAATAGAATTTACCTTGTGGGGTCCTGGCTCGAGTAAGTACTTGACTGCGTCTAACTGTGGGGGGGGGGGAGGGCATACAGTAGTATGGGTGTAAGCATATATTATTTACACCCATATTACTGTAAACAACACTACTATTGTAAACACTAGAGTGAATCAAAATGTACCTTCGGGAGTCCTGCCTCTGGTGCGGACCGGACTCATGGCAGTATCCACTGTTGGGGGCGGGGGATAGTAAAATAAATGTTTAACTAACTTACACCGGCACCATTGAGACCATTGCTATATGTATCAAAATGTATACCTTGTGTCCTGCCTCTGATTTTCACTGGTGCCCGTACCAGTGGTGTGTGCCTTGGATTATCTGCTGGGAGAGAAAACACATCGAAATTACACCATTAGTCATGTATGATATGCTTTACAGCTGGGTAAATAACTAACAAATCAAATCAAAACTGAAATCACTGATATATAAAACATTAACCATTCCATGTAGGTACCTTGTGGACTTCTTCCTCTCCTGCACAAAGTGGAGAACATAAAAATATTTGAGGTTCTATTTGCACATAAATACTTATACATGCTGTAATTTACAGCTACAATATCTATTCACCATTCGGGCTTAACACTCGCATGACTGAAGTTTCATTCTCCTCCACCAAGCCTGAAAAAAGATCATTTTGATCCCCAAATCAGGCTATCCTATTGGCCACTGTCTCCCCTCTCTGCTCCAGACTAGTTCACACTTTCTCCCCCAAACAGTGGGGGGTTCCATTGTCTTCTAAAAAGCTGAGAGTTGAAAATGGGTTGCCAAATTTTGAGAGAGAAATAAGCAGGCAGGTCTATGAAAGTGTTACTGCATGCGTTGTGCACACTCACACACACACCCTTTTAAAGTTGCAGCCGCGCACGCACACACACACAGAGTCACACCACCGTCAAATGAATGGCAGGAGGATTCAGATTTCAGAGCGAAACTTTACAAAATAAAACGGTAAAATGCTTTGCACAGGGCTCGGGAGAAAGAGAAGAGGTGATATGGACACATTTTCGCTACATCGATGTGGAGAACAAAACACAATGCTTGATTTTATCCTAAGGCAAGCAATGTGGGAAAAACACAACAACTTGAAGAGACACAAGCGTTCACCACAAAGAGATCGAGTTATAAGTTAACAAAAGGTTTGGTGGTGGTTGTTTACAACGTAACATTAAACGTGGTGTTGCGTGTCGGCTTAATGTTCCAACAAAAACACTAATCCGACCCCAAAGTGCCCAAACTAATGCTGACAAACTTACATTAGCTTCTTAGCATGTAGCGATAAACTTACACCTGGTGTTTGCACTTTCTCCATTTACAGCCCGTACATCTACACAAACGTTCAGATTTCAAATATAAAGTGCTTACCTCATGGCCAGGGATGTTACAATTATATTTGGGTAACCCATAAGTACCCATATTTTCCGTATTGTCCAATAAAAAACATTTTAATCCGATCGGTGGCCATTTTCTCCGTATTTTCTCCATGCTTTCAACTACGTGACCCTATCGGTTGGGAGGTGTAATTGCACTCTGATACACTATAACTCTATGAGAAAATGACCGCCAATCGGATTAAAATGCTTTTTATTGAACAATACAGAAGTTACGGTTACTTATACCCACCCGAAGTCAATTGTAACATCCGTGGCCACGGAATAAAAACTTTATATTTGAAATCCGAACGTTTATGTAGATGTACGGGCTGTAAATGGAGAAAGTGCAAAAAACAGGTTGAAGTTTCGTCATGACTGTCATAATATGACCGTCATGTGATGCTGCTTTAAATTTAGTAGCAGCAAGCGAACTATAGTAACTTGTAAACAACCCAGTGACAAACCTATATTATTATTATTCATAATAATAATATTCACATTATTGTCTGAGCGTAAAGCTCTCATTCTATCAGCTGTCCACGTCGCTGACAAACGCGTCTCCTCTCCTCCTCCCTCAGTGCAACAAGTGAACACAATGCTATGTTCCACAAATGTGCTCAATCCTGCGCAAAATATCTGATCTTCAAGCATAAAACAGTTGCTGCGTGACAAGCTGTATGCTTGTAGATCCTATCTTTTTCCACCGCTTTGCAGTGAAAGGGAAAGTGGAAAATGGGTCGCCAAATTTTGCGAGAGAAATAAGCAGGTCTATGAAAATGATACTGCATGCCGAGGCTAATTTGCAACACCAGTCCCTGGTTAGACCTTTCTATATAAGTATATACCTAATAAAAATGCATGAAGCTCTAATCTAAACAAGTATGAAAAGATATTTATATCTGCAAAGTAACTAGTAACTAAAGTTTTCAAATAATTGTAGTGAAGTAAAAGTACAAGATTTGCCTCTGAGCTGTAGTGGAGTAGAAAAGTATTACCATTATAATGTAATTATATATATAATTATAATATTAATAATAATAGAAAGACGTGAAAAACAAGCCCAAAGTCGCTTATAAAAAGCAGAC
The DNA here is from genome assembly GCF_963280865.1 of Gymnoscopelus braueri. NCBI lineage: Eukaryota > Metazoa > Chordata > Actinopteri > Myctophiformes > Myctophidae > Gymnoscopelus > Gymnoscopelus braueri. The sequence goes on along the minus strand of NC_137607.1, from coordinate 56,450,477 downwards.
ATGGCAACATAGACTCGCATAGACTCGCTTCGCAGCTCGTCTACGGGCCGCTCTGCGGGGGGTCTAGAGGTGTCAACTGCTCTTGCCTGGGGGAGAGAGGGGGAGAGCGGTCAATTTAGCCGAAATATAACGGTTGGGATGGTATATATGGTATATATTTCATATTTATAATACGTTTCAGAAGAAAAAAAAAACGGAGATGATTTTAAACAAATATTTAGGAAAAGTCATGAAAGGGGAACTTTCTCAGAGCTTCATGAGAGAAGATAATCCACTTTAAATTCTCAAAATCGGTCATATTGATAGCTTAGTCATGCAAGTGTTAAGGGGTATGGTTTGAAATCAATTAACATAAAATTTAAGTATATACCTGGTGTGGAGCTGTGGCGAGGCGCCGTGAGCACAGTTTTTGGAGTGAGCGGTGATTCACCTGGGAAGGATAATTATTGCAGATGTTTATTGTTTTAATTAACTCAAATGAGTTTACCCAAAAACTAGAATTGACATTACAAACTCACTTGAGAGCTGTGTGACTCCTGTTAGTCCTGAGGACTCATGTGTGTCCTGAGGTGATTGCTGCCATGCTAGTAAAAATTGGGGAGAAAAAAAAACATTTTACAAAACAAAAAGATTGAAAATCATAAGTTGACAATTGAAATTAGCCTTACATTTTGACATGTCAACAAACGTCAATTGAAATTAGCTTTACATTTTGACATGTCAACAAACGTCTCAGAGTCGTCCTTTTCAAAAAGATCCATCGATAATGGGTTGTCTGTGTGTAAAACAATAACATTCTTTTAAATATATATTTTATACATTTTCATAATGTGCTTTTAATCATAAAAGGCCATTTTTAAATTAGATATGGCCATACTCCGATTACTCACATGGAATCAAAGGGGGTCTGTTGTTTCCTCTACCTTTGGCAGGTACTGGACCTGTAACAAGATTTAAAAAATGTAATAAAAGTCAGTAATTGACAATGCTAGGCCCGCACCCAGAAGAGTTTTTTATTTTTATTGTTCAAACACATTCAATTTGTTTATCTGTGTATATCTACTATTTCAAATTACCTGTTGTGGCCACTGCAGTCAACCCTTTCCGCATCCGTTTAGGTGGTAATGGATATTTGGGACCTATAAACCGATGACATGTACATTGACACAAAAACAATCAAATAAGAAAAAGCCCCAACTCAAGGAAAGGTGAACAATATAGTCTGAATAGGGGTGGGACAAACCTAGCTATTGAGATAAATTGTCTTTATGGCCAGGTACAGTTGGACGAAATAAAAAATATATGTTAACATTGATAATTACCTGTGGCGGTGGATTTTGATGGTTGGGTGTGAAAAAAAATAGAAATATTTGCTCAAGGCTAAACTCATATTAAACATTACACACATACACAATAAATCCATTATAGTTGTTTAGTAACTACAGACAAAAATCCTTATGGCCATTTACATTTGTTCATGTAAAACAATACATTAGCATTAATAATTACCTGTAGTGGAGGATTTGGTGGGCTGTGATGGTTGGGTGGTGACAAGGGCTAAAACAAATATAAATTGCTCACATTACTCCAAACATGTCATATTATTTGCTCACGGCTGAACTCAAATTAACCACTACACATATACGCTATTCATTCGTTAGAGTTGTAACTACAGACAAAAATACATATATGGCCAGTTATAGTTAGCCTGACGAGGCCAGACTAATATCACTGCTTGAATCTCTGTGTGGAACCTGCATTTCCAAGGGGCGAATTAAAAAAAGCCTGTTGATAAACACGCCCCAAATTTATATACTGGGCACAGATTGGTCCCTCACTAATTTGGAGGGAGTGAAATCCAATCACAACTGAGCGGTGTCAGACCGAATCTGGCAAGGACAATTATTTTTTCAATGGCTGATTTTTTTGGTTTCGAGGCCAAGTTACAGTTGGACATTTTCGGTGGCCTTTTTGTTCAAACACATTCAATTTCTTTATCTATGTATGTGTGCTATTTCAAATTACCTGTTGTGGCCACTGCAGTCAACCCCTTGTGCACCTGTTTAGGTGGTGATGGATATATGGGACCTAGAAACCGATGACATATGTACATAGATTGTCAATATAATACATTAAAAAAATTGCAATGGGTAGTCAGAATGTGTACGTTATGTGTAATGTCAAACAAAGAAATATAACAGCCGATTACCTTCTATACAATCAGGGTAGGTTTTCTTTTTGATGATGCGGGTGGTTCTCCGCTGTGACGCCATTCTGCAAATTGAAAAATGTAATTAATCTCTGTTAATCATTCATTATTTATCTATCAGAAAAGATAAGAAAAATTGTATGCAATAGTAAAAATACAAGCGGTGGTCATTGAACACATTTCACTAGACAGGCTGAAAATGTGCATTTTTACATAGTGCACAATGCGGATTGTGCACTATGTCTGCTAGATAGGCTCTAAATGTATAAATATATACATGTTATGCCATATATTGAAATTGTGGTTGATTGCTGTAAAGGCCCAGCCAAGAAAAGGGGCTTTACTGAACTTTTTTTGAGATTCAGTCACTCTTGTCATTGCAATTGATGACATTTCACAGTGTGCTCCTTGTTTGAATATTTTTCATCTGTGAAATGGTAGTGGAGCCATTTACAGGTGCTTCTTCACATTTGTTAGATTGCAATGTTGTATGACAATCACTTCTTTACGCATAATATGTCGTTAGTACTTTGACGTGATTAAATTTTTGGAGAACGGCGTCGGCGATGTCATACCTCTGTTTTGCTCTTACTGCTTTAACAGACAGTGTTTGCAGGTGGGCTTCCAGTTTAGTCTCTGCATTGCCAAGAAGGTGCGTGTCTGCTGGGCTCTTTGATGTAGCCACAGAGCCTCTGTTATGTGCCAATAATGTTCCGGTGCACTGCTGGGGTGGTTGACCGATGTGTTCATCAGCTACTAGGCCCCTAGCCATCGGTGCAGGCTCATTGATTTCCGCTACTTTTTGTCCATGGGTATTACGCCGGGATGGGTGACTGTGCCATTTACCTAATCTCTGAGACGTTTGCTGCCGTTATGTTCTGCTGTGTTGCTAAGTGGGTGATAGTCACTGCTAGACCCCAATTTTATAAGTAACATAGTGCTGCTTTAATAGTTCCTTTACTTCACAAATGCCCATTTAGTCCATGTGGTGTAGAAGTGGAAAGATGGCAAATCCCTCAGAATGTGGAAGGCAAACAGCCTTCCTTAACAATTGTTTTTTATCAAGCAGTCGTCGATGTGCTTGATCCATTTGTCTGTCCACGTATGCAATGTTGATGATCTTGGACTTGCATGGTTTGTCGAACAGATCATTGGCATCATCCAGTGTAATGACATCAGCCACCAGCTTGCCATCACTCCTCTTCTCCCTCACAAACGCAATCTCGTCTTCAAGGATGAAGCAACTGTCTCGAGTTTTTGCTGAGATATAGTACCTCTTGAGAGACGATTTTTGGGTTGGCTTTGCCTGCTCCTGTTCCACAATTCTCTTTGTGACCTGTGCAATTGGATTTTGGCCATTTCGAACCATTCTCTTGATAGACTGCAAATGGTTCTCAAAAGGGAATGCTGAAATGTCGTTCAAGGAGCATTTTAAACCCACCACGTCTTCATGCAAGTGCTGCAGGCTGTGGATGTTGTACACGCAAAAGGTTTTCCCATAAAACTCAGCAGAGTTCTCTACAAAGTGCTTCAGTAGTTCCCTGGAGTACTCCAGATATGCTTCTCTCTGCTCCTGATCAGACTCAAGCATGATAGACATACCTAATGTCAGACACAAGAAGTGGTGATACTGGTTATCTGACAGTATGTCTTTCAGCACAACTGGACCTGTGTAGAGTAGGAACTGCCGGAATTCTGTGGCTTTCCACCGATCGAGATCTACTAGAGACCTTGGTTGCCTGGCAAATTCTGAGGGCATTTGTCCTCTGAGTGCCATTAATCTGCTGGATGGTTCGTCTCTTGCTCTTTTGGGCAGTCTGCACTCAGCAGGACCTTGAATGAGAAAAGTCAGAAGCCTCTTTACGACACCAAGGCAAACCACATGCATGTAGTCCAACACAAACTGGCTGACACACCCAATTCCAGCTGTAATGAGGGGTGTAGCTTTTTTTTGGTGGACTGTGTATTCAACCTTTCGAAATTTGTCATCCGTTCTTCTTTCACAAGTAGCATGGTTTGTGTAGACCATCCTGCTGTCCACCCGGACGGCCAAAGCTTCACAGCGTTCGCATGCATGATAAGCATTGTGGCCTTTGATGCACTTGACAAAAGCTCTTGCAGGAGAGTCACAGATGAAAGCGTTGATCTTGACCTCCAACTGGACCCCTTCATTCTCAATGCCTTTTTCCTGAAGGTCTACTAACTCCTGCACAAAATCCTGTAGATAGTAGATACTCCTCTACTGGTTCCGGTTGTTTACTCCCACAAAATAGAGCCACAAGAAAAGGGTCAGATTTGTGAAATTTGGCCAAAATTGTTTCAGACTGGATTTGAACAGGGGAACACCATCAATATTTATGTCCAACATGACTGATCCTGTGTAACTCGGGCATTGCTCCAGGTACTTGCGGATGCCTGACTCAAGTCCATAATAAATGTAGTCACCACCACATTTCTTACTGCTGTCTACAAAACGTGGAGTGTGCAAAAGTGTACGGACGTCTTTGGGCAAATTGTGGCCATGTTTGCGGAGGATCGCTAGCATCTTATTTACACTGCTGTGGGTCTGCTTTGTGTCAGTGGCCCAAGATGCCACATCCTGTCTTAGACTCAACTGTTCCTCTTCGGTTTGTGATTCTAGATCAACAAGCTCGGTTTCTTCGTCACTTGTATCTGGGTACTCTCTATAACCATAGTCATCGTGTCTATCAGGCTCTTCACCCATACTTGGACCAAAAGATGTACCAGAGTGACTTGCACCACCCTCGTCCTGTGTCCCGCTCAAATCCTGTGCTTCAACATTCTCCTGTGAATCGGTCACGTCTTCATCACTGTCAAACTCTTCTAGAAAGGCACCCGTCCTAGTACGTTTTTCTCCTCCAATCTTTTAAATAATTAGAGGCCATATTAAATGTTTCTGAAAACGAAATAAAACAAAAGAAAACAATATTACAGATACCAAATTGTGATTTATAGATCTACTGCTTTTAGTTGCACTCAAGTTCTACCACACAATGGATAAAAGAAATATAGCACTATTCACAATTAAATGGCAATCAATACACAATTTATATTTTTTAAAAAATATAAGAACACTAATACTTTTAACATTCAATAGCTTGCAAAAAAATTGTCTGGCACTCATTTCTGAATTGTTGTATACAGCAGATCTACACTTCCACAACACCTAAGCAGTGCCACAGACTGAACGGCACTGCATTTATGCAGCAATTGATGTACAAGGAGCCCCGGACTATGGAGTGCCAAATAACCATCATTTTCAGAAGGTCTACATCAATGTAGTCTACATTATTTGATAATCATAATTTATTATTGTACCATTTTTAGACATAATTTATGAATTACTTGTAAGCCTTTATGTGGCTTATCAGTAGACTCTGTAGTTAAGGATCAGGTATTGAATAGCCACATAATTATACTCATATCATGGGCTAGGGCTAAGCAGAGCGGAGGCAGGGAGGGTGCCATTAAAACAAATTAATGAGCAGTATGAAATAAGGGTTAAATTGCTTTATATTCTGATGGTACTCATTGCTATAGAGTATTTGTTCAGTAAAAGGAGTCTCCATGTCTCTCCAGCTCTTTATTAAACAGAAAATGCACTTTCAGTGCCCTCTCCTGATTGGCTTAAATTTGGTCATCAACCTGAAAATGTACTATATTCTGTTTACTGAAGAGCTGGAGAGACCCCTGTGACCGAGCAAACGCTCTGTAGCAATGATTACTATCAGAATATAGTACTTTAACCTTTTTATTCCCCCAAAAAATACCCTATCTTTAACCTAACTTTAAGCATTCCAATGGTCATGTTTTTTTAAATATTAAATTAATCAAAACTAAAAATGTAGGAGTAATTTATCTTTAAATGTCATTGCATCAATGCATGATTTTTTTTTAATACAATTTACACAAAATATTTACAATAAGTTTTAAGAAAGTTAATAGTAGCTAAAATAGCTGATCTACAAGTCATAATGTGGCACCAGTGGTGGAAAAAGTACATTTTTTCTTTTTAATTAAGCAAAAGTATCAATACTGCACAGTGTAGAAATACTCGGTTACAAGGAAAAGTCCAGAATTAAATCTTTACTTGAGTAAATTATTGGTATCAAAATGTACTTAAAGGTAGGGTAAGTGATATTTTTTGGTTAAAACAAAAAGTATTTTGTTAAAAGCTTAAAACACTATATTCTGATAGTAATCATTGCTATAGAGTGTTTTTTCAGTAACAGATGTCTCCCTGTCTCTCCAGCTCTTTAATAAACAGAAAATAAATTTTTAAGCTTTGTATAGTGTTCCAGTTCCAATTTTGTCTGCTCATTTCTTAGTGTCATCACTTCCAATTTCACTTGTTTAATCTGTATCCTGATCGAGTTCTCCGTCCTGGTTGGATAAAATTGGAAATTAAACTGAAACTGAAACGAAAATGCATTTTCTGTTTTATAAAGAGCTGGAGAGACAAGGAGACTCCTAATACTGAACAAACACTCTATAGCAATGAGTACTATCAGAATATAGAGATATTTAACACTTATTTTAACCAAAGCAAATCACTTACCCTACCTTTAAAGTACCAAAAGTATAAATTACTCATTATGCAGAATGTCCGATTTCAGTTTTATAATGTAAAAAAATATATTTTGAAAATAGCAGATCTACAAGCTGTCGCTGAGCTTGTATATCTGCTATTTTCAAATATTTTTTAAATACATTTTTAACTATTGAAATGAGGCATTCTTCCCAATGACTACCTTGAATTTTGATAATTGAAGTACAGTTGTTGCCAATAATTTTGTACTTTTACTGAAGTACATTTTGAATACAGGACTTCTACATCTAACAAAGTATTTCTACGATGCAGTATTGATACTGTGAGCTTGTAGATCGTCTATTTTCAAATGGCCTAAATGTATATATGGCTTAAGAGGTAAATGTATGTTTTGTAATCATAATCAATCTCTACAAAGTAACTTGTAACTTAAGTTTTCAAATAATTGTAGTGGAGTAAAAGTACAATATTTGCCTCTGAAATGTAGTGGAGTAGAAGTAAAAGTACTTAAAATGTTAATACCCAAGTAAAGTTAAAATACCTCATAACTGTACAGTACTTGAGTAAATGTACTTAGCTACTTTACACCACTTATTGTCACGTACATGTAACAGTATTTGAAATAGGGCTTAAGTGGTTCACACACACACACACACACACACACACACACACACACACACACACACACACACACACACGTATCCATTTTAGTTATCTCCTACTATAAAGGGCAGTGGTGCACTGGTGGAGACTAACTAAGTTCATATACTTAAGTATAGAGTTCTCAACGGGCCTACACATTAAGGCCCTGCCCTAACTGGGCCGGCCCGGTCAATTAACATACTTTGTAGCCGAAACCCCCAAAATGTGTCATTATATACTTAATGTCCTCAAAGTCACGCATCCAATAAGCTTTAAAATGAGCAGATTGGACCTTCTGTTCCAGAGATAATGGCCACAACGGGTCGCATCGCGTCGACGGGGCTAACTGCGTTTGTGTAGCACATCCAATAATGCTTCATTAACGTTTAACGTTCGTGAAGCGACCCATTTGACCTAAATGTTTGTGTCAGAAGGACATTTCCTCTGAATAGTTTTAAAAAAGTCGTGCAGTCGATAGCAAGCCATGTGATTGTAGCCCCAACATAGCTTGTAAGCTAGCTAAAAGTAAGCTAACGCTAACTGGTCCAGGACGGTGATAATATGGCCAAACAATGCAAGACTAAACATCTTTTCAATAACATATTTCTTTCGCAAAATCTGGCAACGCTGGACCGAGACAACGGTGCTGCCCCCTACTGCTGGTGTTGGGCACTGCACATAGTTATATTCTCCGTTTATAGCTTTTTCCTCATAAAATGATGCAGTGTGTATATCACGTCCAGTTTATTTTGATTTAGGCTGTCCTCGACCGCAATTAATACCTGAGACAAGGTTTATTACACTATTTTAGCCCCAAGCTAGCTGCTACTGCTAGGCTAATGCTAACTGATACATCACGACGACATAACAACAAACAACAACAAACATTGTAAGAATAAACATATTTTCCTTTAGCATTCACCTATGCAGCTGTACTGGATTATCTTTTCTTCGTCTTTTCGTTTCGATTCTTCGCCAAATCTTCACCAAACCTCCACCAACTCTACGTACGTACCTTCACTCACTTAGGCTATCTCCCTCCTATACCTTGTGTGCGCTGACCGACCGTGACCGTGTTCCGGCTCCACCTATGGACTTTCCGGAAACGTGTTGCTGCCTCCCATTGTTGGTGTTAGGCACTGCACCTATTTAAAACTATGCACTGCACACAGAGATGGTTCCTCATGCATATCACGCCGACATGCTGTTTATATTCATTTAGGCTACTGTCCCGACCACCATTATATAAATTTATATATCTTTTTTTTTTAAGTACTTATTTTCATTATCCTATCACCATTAACTCATTCAGTGCCACAGTGTTTTCTGGCAGTGTGCTCCCAGTGCCAACATTTATAGGCATTTTTACTACTTTTACAAGACCTACAGAATATTTTGTGCTATGACTAAAATGATGTACCATATCTCAAAAGAAAGATGAGACTCTCTTCTTTGCCCAGGAAAAAAAGTGAGTTGCTAGCATATTCCGTTCTTTATTTATAGGCAGTTGAATTAGGGATGCACCGATGTGACATTTTGGCCGATATCGATATCCGATATGATTTATTGCTGTTATGGCCGATAACCGATATAACCGATCTTGATATGATCGATAAAAAAAACTGTTTTATCCAGTCTGAAAAACATGTGTAAACACTGAATTTGAAAAAGCAATCCCTGTTTATTCCAAATAATTTTATATTATCATCTGGATAATCCCCAGAGCAAAAAACATTTGTGTCAACTGCAAAAAGTACCAGTGACAGCAGCTTAGAAACTTATATAATCATATCATTGATGTAAAGAATAAAAAGTTTGGGCCCCAATAAGGGGTCAATAAGACCCTGGGAGACGCCACAAGCAATGTCCAAATGATTTGAGCTGTATTTGCCCAGCTTCACAAACTGTTGACGTCTGTCCAAATAACTTTAAGTTTTAAATTTAGTTTTAATCCAGTCTACTGTAATGCCTCTAATACCAATTTTCTCCAGTTTGTTTATTAATATGTTGTGATAGATAGTGTCAAAACTCAAAAGTTTTTTTGAGGTAAATTAATATTCCAATTGCATCTGTGATTCTTCCAATGGATTCCATCAATGCCTGATGTTGATCTGTTAGTTCTAAAACCATATTGACTCACTGAGAGTAGGCTACATTAAATCTATCCAAAAAAGAATCTAGTCTGCTATTGAAAAGTTTCTCCCGTAGGCCTATCTTTGAAAATTGTGACCAATTGTGACCAACACTGAATTACAGACCCATAAAGGTCCATTTGGTTTGTACACTCCGAGTTACAGACCCATAAGGGTCCATTTGGTTTGTACACTCCGAGTTACAGACCCATAAGGGTCCATTTGGTTTGTACACTCCGAGTTACAGGTCCATTTGGTTCCTAACTACCCATCACCCACCACTTTTAGAACCACTGTCCTACACTGTGTGTGTGTGTGTGTGTGTGTGTGTGTGTGTGTGTGTGTGTGTGCGTGCGTGCGTGCGTGCGTGCGTGCGTGCGCGCGCGCACGCTTAATAGCATACATTTGTTTGTTGTTACTTGTTAGTATTTAGCACTCATTAGCATGCTCTATAGCAACAAGTATTGCCAAACAGCGCCCAACTACTGCTATATTCTGTTTTTGCCCAATGACCACTTTAATAAGCTTCGCTGGGCTTACACACCTGATGCAAATGAATTAACGAGTGGATCAACACGCGAGCACCGAGCAGCGCTCACAACGAGACACACACAGTCTCTCTGTCTGAGTGAATGAGAGGCAGCGCGCGCATCGGTACACCATGTGAAACCCGACACATATCCCCCGGCCACACACACACACACACACACTACTCTTGAGTCCTGCAGCTGCAGCAGCGAGACACAGAGGCAATCATCGGCTGTTCACATCGGCGCAATTTTGATATCGATTAATTAAAAAACGACTATATCGGCCGATATATATCGGTTGGCCGATATATATCGGTTGGCCGATATATCGCGCATCCCTAAGTTGAATAAAAACAAATTCATCAAAAAACGGCCCTCTGAAAATAGAAACCTGAGTAAAAGGCCTTTTTTTGTGGAGGACACAGCTCTCAGGCAGAAATCTACTCTTTCAAGGCCTACAGAATCTTTTGTGCTATGACTAAAATGATGTACCATATCTCAAAAGAAAGATGAGACTCTCTGCTTTGCCCAGGAAAGAAAGAGAGTTGCTACCATGTTCCGCTCTTTATTTATAGGCAGTTGAATAAAACTATTTTTCTTCAAAAACAACCCTCTGAGAATAGAAACATGAGTAAAAGTGACAACTCTCAGGCAGAAATCAATCTTGAGCATTTTATTTTGGCTCCTGTGATGCATCAGACAGATGCAGACACAGTAGTCATTTTCAAACAAATGACAAAAAATAAGATTGAATAAAAAACAAAAATGTACTTCCAATTGTAAGTGATGAATGAGTAATAACATAACAAATAAAAAAAACGTACAACCCTTACATGTCTGTAACTCTGAGTGTAACCAAATGGACCCTTACATGTCTGTAACTCTGAGTGTAACCAAATGGACCCTTACATGTCTGTAACTCTGAGTGTAACCAAATGGACCCTTACATGTCTGTAACTCTGAGTGTAACCAAATGGACCCTTACATGTCTGTAACTCTGAGTGTAACCAAATGGACCCTTACAGGTCTGTAACTCTGAGAGTGTACACATGGAACCAAATGGACCCTTACAGTAGGGTGACCATACGTCCTCTTTTACCCGGACATGTCCTCTTTTGAGGTGCTGTCCGGCCTGTCCGGGGGGAGTTTATAAAATCCTTCAAATGTCCGGTGTTTTGGGATTTTTTCTTTTTTTTTACACTGAAAGCGCTAAATATGGTCCTTCCGTAACCCTGGTTCCGCAACACGGCTGCTGACAGGCTGCTGGAGGCACACGTGACTCACGTGTGCCTCCAGCAGCCTGTCAGCAGACGTGACCAAACACACACACTCACACACACTCACTCACGTCACACAGACACACACTGAACAGTGTCGCGCTCAGCGCTGCCTATCATTGCTCCCCGAAAAAGTTACACAGACAGACAGAGGCGGAGAAAATGCCGAAACGCAAATGTAACTTCACGGATGAAATGCGCAAAAAGTACCCGTGTTTTCGTCTGGGTCGTGACAAATGCGAAGCAGAGTGTACTGCTTGCAAAGCAGGAACATATGTCTCCGTGGCAAATAAAGGTTCTTCTGACCTGCAAGCCCATATTGCCACTTCAAAGCACAAGAAAGCTGTGCAAGGCGAGACTTCTTCTGCCAAATTGACCGACTACTTTGACTTTAATTAACAGGTTTTGAGGCATTTTTTACATTTTTAAATTATAGACATGAGAGAGGTTATTTTGAAGAATGGGGTACCGAAACATTAAATAACAGGCTACTTCTCTATTTTCTTTTGTTTAATTAACAGGTTTTGAGGCATTTTTTACATTTTTACATTATAGACATGAGAGAGGTTATTTTGAAGAATGGCTCCCCCAAAATAATTAAATAACATAACCCTAACCTAACCCTAACCCTAACCTTAAAGGAGCTACACCATGAATTTAAAAAAAAATATTTGATATTTAATATCATATGGTGTATGTCCCTCAAACCTTTTTCAAAAGGTTTGAGCCTAAATCATCCCTCAGATATACTCATCCCAAGTCAATTGTCTCTGGCTTATACAGCACTTTCAGCTGCAATACCAAAACGTCCTCTTGGGCAGGGGGGGGCTACTGAGCAATTCTGTTAATACAAAATTCTGTTAATAAAAAAATATATGAAAAAAAAAAAAAAAAAAAGGAAAAATTCTGCATAAAAAGAAGCATCTAAGAAAAATACAAAATCGAAAAAAAAACACTTTGAACATTTTTGAACAATTCCACCAAGTGTTTGAGGTGCCTGTTTCACCCACTTCCGGGGGGCGGAGCCAAAATCCGAGCCCGAAGTATTTGTTCGTAGACCCCCACTTAGGGGGGGTAGAAAAAGTTTCAGAGCGATTCGGGCACTTTTCATTTAACATTGGGTTTGCCATCAAAAATGTTTATGACCTCATAAACATTGCCATTCTGAGATCGCCTGTTCAGACACGCCCATTCTGGAAATCCATGAAATGAGAAGGAATGACTGAATTAAAAAAAAAACATTTTTTGGGGTACAAGAGACACTGGGGACCCCAAAAAATACAAAAAAACAAGAAAAAAGTGATTTTCATGGTGTAGACTCTTTAAAACCGAAATAAAGTAAAAAAAAAACAGTTACAAAATCCACCCAAAATCCGCTCATTTTTGCCCAAAAAACGGCCCAGAACCGCCCAGAACCGCCCAGAAACGGCCCAGAACCACCCAGAACCGCCCCAAAAAAAACGCGCGCGCTTCGCGCGCACGCACGGAACGCATGCACGCGCGCTGCGCGAGCGTGCATTCGTTAGGTGTCCTCTTTTTGGGAATTCAGAATATGGTCACCCTACCTTACAGGTCTGTAACTCTGAGAGTGTACACATGGAACCAAATGGACCCTTACAGGTCTGTAAGGTGTATACAATAGAACCAAATGGACAGGTCTGTAACTCTGAGAGTGTACCAAATGGACCAAGCGATCAAAAAAAAAAAAAAAAACAGTTCACATTGCTCAATCCTGTGTGACCAAACCTGTGTGGTAGTCTAGGAAAGATTCCCCCGTCGTGCATAAAGCGACATGACAGGAACCACACTGGAACTGTGTCTCACACCGCAAACCTTTCCTATAACAGACCCTGCATCGCCTACCTGGGTGCACTTTTTTGGCGGTGGGCCTAAGGCGAACACTGACATGGTCTGCCATGCCCATGGCAGACAGCCTGGTCTGGGGGTCAATGCGTGGTGCCCTAGCATCCTGGTCAGGCTGTCTCGGGCTGGTCCATGTTTTGATGATGCCGTCCATGAAGGACATCATGGTTTTATACCTGCCCTGCTGATTTTTGGCCTTGTACAATATGAAGGAATTGAAGAGGCAAATCTGAAGCATGTACATGATACATTTGTTTGTCCACTTCATGGTCTCTCTGGCAAACGAATAATAAGAAATGTTCTGATCGAGTTTGTCCACTCCATTCATGGAGTGGTTGTACTCGACCACACAGGCAGGTCTTTCTTTTGGCACGCGATGGATATGGTGTCTCCGCCACACCATTACACTCTCACCATTTTGTCCTGATGGCACGTTGTGACCATCCTCACTACATTTGTGTCATGCCGTTACCATCACCCTTGAATTGTGAAGAACAATTCTCTCCCCAACACCCAGGGAGGAAGTGGAGGCAGAGTATGGCTTCTGGTTCACCCCTGTTCTTTCTGAGTGTACCACAGACATGCATCTTCATATCAAGGAGTTTATGACATAATTTGACGGAGTTATAGAAATTATCCATAAACAATTTATAACCTTGACCTTTTAGATCACCAATGAGAGAGACTACTGTGTCCTCTAGGGTTTCATGTTTTCCACAGTATGGTTTCAAATTATGACAATACCCTGTAGCTGAGTCACACAAAATGTAGGATTTTATTCCATACCTTACAGGCTTAGCAGTGTGCCTTCATCTATTGAAATAGATGCATCTGGTTGATAGTCACTGAATTTGGTGACTAGATAGTCCAAAACAGGACGTACCTTGTACATTTTGTCTTTGTCTCTTCTCTTCTCGTCAGCTACACTGTTGTCAGTAAAGTGCAGAAACCTCAGGATCAGTTGAAACCTATTACGGGCCATGACCTTGCCGAAATAGTAGGTTGCATACACCTCATCCGTGGACCAGTACATTTACAGGTCAGGCTTTGTAACTATACCAGTCAGGAAGAGGAGCCCTAAGAAGGTTTTCAGTTCCTCAACTTTGAGTGGTTTCCATTGATGGACTCTGGAATGTGGCTTGTTCGTGACTCTCGCAATTGACTGCTCTGCGTAGACATTTGTCTGATCAACGATGAGTTGGAGGACCTCATCGGTCAGAAAGAGCTCCAAAAAGTCTGCTGGTTGATCTGAATCCAGATGAGCAGCTCCGTTGAGAGGTCCGGGCTCTGCAGTAAATGGAAAGGCCTCTGGCTCCCACTCCATCTTACCCTGGTCATATCACGGCAGAGGATCGGGTTGGCCACCACGCGCACGTTGTGGACGCCCCTTGCCACGCTGTGGTCGACCTGTAAATTACAGAAATACATATTTACCATAAAATACATATACATTACAATACATTTTTTTGTATTTGTGTGGTGGGGTTCCAAATGGATCCTTACAGGTATGTAACTCTGAGAGTGAACTAATGGAACCAAATGGATCCTTACAGGTCTGTAACTCTGAGAGTGTACGAATGGAACCAAATGGACCCTTTCAAGTCTAACTTTGAGAATGTGCAAATGGAACCAAATGGATCCTTACAGGTCAAACTTTGAGACTGTACAAATGGAACCAAATGGAACCTTATTGTCAGTACATTATAAATAATAATAATAATAATGAATTGCATTTGTATAGTGCTTTGCTAAGTGCTCTCTTACTCAAAGCGCTATACAATGTTTCACCATGCCACGCTATGAGCTTGTAGATCTGCTATTTTTGAAAAATCTTTGAAAAATGTGTGCAAATCTTTACCAGCTGTACCAAAAACAATAGCCATCAGGCCTTGGAGAGACATCTGGGCTCTTAAGTAAAATATAATGTATCATAGGGCACAAATATGAACACATAATGTACTGACAACAAGGGTGCATATAACCAATCATGATAACATAATCAGATTTCCTCCACAGGACCAAATGGGTCCTTACAGGCATAGATATTAGAAACCTAGATACCTCATTGGCCTCTGCAGTTCATTGGGGCGACTGGTATCGCAATACACGGCGGCTCTTCCGTCTTCCGCAGGGAACCTGTCACTCAAAGTGACTACTGGCCAATCACAGCGCTCACAGTGCGTTGACTACTGGCCAATCACAGTGCGTCTTTTCCGGGACTTGTCAGTGCAATGGTTCTCAACCAGTGGTCCGGGAACCACCAGTGGTCCTTGAGGGGGTTCCAGGTGGTACCCAGCTAAATGATGGAGAGTTGATAACCAAATGGACTCTTATAGATCTTTAAATCTTGAGTATAACATTTCACACTGTCAAGAGTCAAATTGTTAAACATCTGCATTACTTACTATACAGGTACACAATTAGAGAACGTAAAGAATTGTTATTTTGACAACATCTTATCGAACGATAACATATTCTAAGTTTTGGGTGCGAGAGGCTAAAGCTTATCAAACGGTGTTCCGTGACTCAAATGCTGAATAAATAATGGACCTTGATATGAAAAAGGACCATGTCTCTTATTTGAATTTCACAAATAGAGTGTGGAGTTTGCCAAGTTCCAACTAACTAGATGCTGCGCACAGCTGCTGCCTCTTAAAGGGTTAAAAGCTGGGTTACAAAATGACCCGCCCCCACCTGCCTCTGATTGGCCTACCGAACTTCCGCGTCTGTGACGCACACGGCAGCCCTGCGGAAGCAGGAAGTGCGCCCGAGATACAAACGCTTCAGAGCCGAATGAGGCGTCTACCTTTATATGTCTATGCTTACAGGTCTGTAACTCTTTTTTATATTCAAATTTTTATCCCACGATCTTGTAACCCCTATTTTTTCACCCAGTGCCAATGCCTAAGCGTGTAATCCTGGGCACTACCTTCCCTCTGCCAACCTAGGGAGGCCAGGGCCGAGCTCATGCCTCCTTCAATGCATGAGAGCCGTCTGACCTTCTTATCACCTGACAGGGGAGAATTTCCCTGGTTGGACGTAGCGCGTGGAAGGAACACGTTATTCCAACCAGTTCCCTTCCCCTCCATCAGGCGCCCCGGCTGGCCAGGGGGAGGCAGTATAGTGACCAGGATTACTGCATGTTTTTTGTGAGGGTACCTACCCTAGGAGACACGGGGAGAACATGCAAACTCCACACAGAAAGGCCCTTCCGCCAACCCCACCTAGGGTGTGGGCACTGATGACGCGGAGGAGAGAACACGCCCCCAGCGCCCACAGCGTCCCCCTGCGGGAATCGAACCCAGGACCTTCTAGCTGTGACTGCGCCACCGTGCCCCCCGGGGTACTGTAACTCTGAGAGTGTACAAATGCAACCAAATGGATCCCATACTAAATACATTCATTTCATCTCAAACATGAAAATTTAACTTTTTGTTTACCTCGAGTTGTACTGCCAACAGTAGGGAGAACTGGATCTGGGCTGATCCTCCCTTGACTCAGTATCTGAAATAGTAAAATATGATTTAGTTATGGTAAAGATGTGCACAAAATCAAATCAATTATTTACACTCCCAGCATGTCTCTGGTGACACTTGTAATGAATGAGAAAATACTTTTACAGTTGTCATGTGGGTTTTTAGCTTTGATAGATAAAAGCATTGAACAAACAGATCTCAAACAGATAGGATACAAATGTATTTGTATACAAATAGAACCAAATGGACCCTTACAGGTCTGTAACACTGAGAGTGTACACATGGAACCAAATGGACCCTTACAGGTATGTAAAGTGTATACAATAGAACCAAATGTACCCTTACAGGTCTGTAACTCTGAGAGTGTACTAATGGAACCAAATGGACCCCCACAGATGTGCATTGTGCAACTCTGAGTGTAGCCTAAGTCTTATGTAACCAAATGGACCCCATATACTAAAAACATTCATTTCCTTTCATCTCAAACACGATAAAAATGTACTTCTTACCTGAAGAACTGGTATCTGAAGAACGTGGTCTTTTCCCGGCGTCGTCCTCTCTCAAGTAGGGAACCCATTCGTCACCATCTGACTCCTGATCCGTCTCAGACGGATCAGTTTGGGAGTTGAGTGGACTTTCTATGATCTCACGACGACTAACCCTGCCACTGCGACGTGGAGCTGGCCCCAAATCGATCGGTGAAACGTGTTCCTCTTCCTCCGCAGCAGAGAGCTCGGACTCGGTTTCCAAAACCTCACAACGCGGGGCTGCCCTCAAATCGATCGGTGAAACGTGTTCCTCTTCCTCCGCACCAGAGGGCTCGGACTCGGTTTCCAAAACCTCACAACGCGGGGCTGCCCTCAAATCGATCGGTGAAGCGTGTTCCTCTTCCTCTGCACCAGAGAGCCCGGTCTCGGTTTCCAAAACCTCACGACGCGGGGCAGCCCTCAAATCGATCGGTGAAGCGTGTTCCTCTTCCTCCGCACCAGAGAGTTCGGATGAGGTTTCCAAAACCCGACGCCTCTTCGCCCAGCCACTGCGAGGTAGACGCGGGCAGTGGTCACTGTCTGAGTCTGTCTCGGCCACGGGCACCTCGACACGACAAGACATCTGCATCTCATACAGCGTTTGCTGTCGCTGGCGATGCTGTCCGGCGGAATCCATTCTGCTGGGCCCAGGGACTGGATCACTGACGGGTCGACGTGACACAACAGCGCGTGTGCGCTTGGCGGGGCGCTTCCCATTGTCTGACTTTTTAGGGCCAGGCATTTTCTCTCTTTTTCTCTCTCTATCTTGTTTGATTGATTGATCGATCGATTGCTTGCGCTCTCTCTCTCTCTCTCTCTCTCTCTCTCTCTCTCTCCAGCACTCCGACGGCTTCTCCACAATGGCCATCATGTCCCACTAACTTTTATCAACTTCTGTTTTGATCACATGGTGGGTCGCGGTGCTTTGATGATAGGAGTTCACACAGGTTGTTATGATCAGTCAGTGATGGCCTGATTTCGGGGTTCGTTTGTTTACAGAGGCTCCAACATGTTCACGTGGTCGCTTAGATCAAAGAAGCTGCCCCCAGCTGGCCTGGTGTCCCACGCTCTGTGTGTGTGTGTGTGTGTGTGTGTGTGTGTGTGTGTGTGTGTGTGTGTGCGCGCGCGCGTGTGTTGTTTTGCTCACGTGGTAGATCAGAGAAGCCGCTGTGTGTGTGTGTGTGTGTGTGTGTGTGTGTGTGTGTGTGTGTGTGTGTGTGTGTGTGTGTGTGTGTTTTCCCACGAGTTGTTTTGATCACGTGGTGGACGGCGGCTGTGATCACAGAATGTTTATTGCGAACGCGGAAGGGGGCGCGGCGAAGCCGCGCCTCCGACCAAGTGGAGCTTACTATATCATCGTGCTTGCGGTGTGGCATATTTATGGTCTCTTTCCGTCTGTGTTCACGCTCTCATTCTCTCATTGGCTCGCCGGCGAGAGATTGCGCCTCATCCCATTGGTTCACCGATCTGTCCGTCAACCCCCGCCCCGTTAACACAACATTACGAGCGACGCCCACTGCACTCTGCTTGGTTGCGAAATGAAACACTTCCTCATACCGAGTACACCGACCCGCTGGGCCAGGCTTTTATTTTTTAGCAAAACTAAGCAATAAAAGCCTGGAGATCGAGGCGAATCTGCGTTCGCCTCCAGCGTTCGCGCGTCTTACTTGTGTATGTACTGTCACTGAAGCTGTTCTGATCATGGGAACTCTAACTCTAAATAAGATGTTTTTGATTATAGGTCACCCTGACCTTATGATGGCATGATTTCATGTTTTCTTTTATGATAGAAGCCCCAAATTTTGTCACAGGCTTGGGAAGAGCGCCAACTAGTGGAAACTTTTTTTTTTTTTGTTTGGGACATCTGCAACGTCATTGGCACTCTGGGCTTATGAAAAACGTGACGTCTGCGACGTCAACGGCACTGAATGAGTTAATGCAAACTGCCATGATGAATAAATAATAGTGAGATCTAATCATGTCTAAACATACTGTTGGCATCCTAAAATTCAATCAACATGACTAAAAAATAAGTCATGTCATGGTTTAAAACTGGTCTAAATGTAGACGTTGATATATGGTTTTTATTTAAACGTCTAAATCAAGGCTAAATATAAACTATACTGTATATTGATCAATGGCTATTCAAATTATTTGTGTCCTATATTTGGAGATCAGTTATGCAACTTACAGTTGTTTTTCTAATCAGTATTTAGGGAATAATTGTTTAATTTCAATCGGCTAGATTCGGTCTATATTATAAGCATGGGTCATGGTCTATATTATAGACCGAATCTAGACCAGCTAGACCGGGCGTCTAAAAAACGACTTTGGCTCGCTGGGATTATGATCGGCCATGAATCCAGCAAGCTTAATTTCGGCTGTTTTAACCGCAGTTTCGAGTCTCACCTTTTCATTCGTTTGCTGTAGACTTTTGGTGATAGACGGCTGATTTGGATTAAGACATTTAACATTTTCTTTGTGTTTGTTGCCCTTGGCATGGTTCTTCAGAACACTAACTTCGGAAACCATCTGGATTTTACAACAGCGACAAAAAGCTTTGGTGTCGTTCCCAGCTACAGGTGCCAGCCACCCTTTGAATAGGGGCTCAGATTCCCACACGATATGTTTGTACTCTGTGTTTTGGCTTTGGTGGCTGCCCATCGCCGTCTTTTTTGCGCTTTTGTGTTGAGTTATTTGAGTTTGAAGCCATGGCTGATGACACTACAGGCCCTGATCACTTTAAAATATAACCTGTCTCGACTCCACACATGTTTGCTTGACTCTGATTCCACTGGTTTGTTGTTATTTACACACGCACACCCACAACGCCCAGGTGCGCGCCCATAATGCAATACTCCCTCCCGTCTCCCTCCCACGTGACCAAGGCAGAAGCCGGCACAAGTGACGTCATATTCACAGACGGAGACGGAAATACATGAGGTGTTCATGGCAGATTCGAGGTTGGGCCCGGTTTCAAGGTAACCTGGGGTCAATTTGCTTTGCAGTTTGCATCCGTTCTAGCTCGGAAACGGATCTGTGTTCAATAACATTTTTTTTCAAAAAAATTTAAATACAGCGGTCCGGCAAATTTTATTGGGAAGGTCGAAATTATCGTACATTTGGGGCTTTTTTGAATTATTGATCGTACATCGTACAGAGGGCTAAATTATCGTACAAATACGATAATTATCATACATTTGGCAACGCTGGCTGTATATGTCCATATTTGGTGTCTCTATTTAAATCTTACTTTGCCATATTGTTTTTGTGTAGGGGATGGGGGGTCCAGGGGGTCTCCATAAAAAGATAGTTAATCTTCACCCTTAATACATGATGAATACAACTATTAGATAACATATTTTTTTTTAAATCAGAATTTCACTGTCATCTCTATACACAGTAGATAGATAGTTAGATGGATGGATGAATGGATGGATGGATGTGTGTAACCAACATCTGAAGTGAACAGAGCTCCTGACCTCTGGTAGTTGAGTATAGCAGCATTCTTTTGTTATTTAGCAAGCTGCTAGTAGTGGTACCTTAAGTGCTTTTCTATTAGTATTATATTATTAGCTTGTGTGGTAGTCGGTAGTTTATAGTTGTATTGTTTGTGTGCTTCAAGCAGTAGGCTATTGGCACTTTGTAGTAGTACAAGTAGCTTCACCCTGTATAGGCCACTTGATTGCCTTGTGAAGTGTGTGGTTTAGCCAGCACAGCTCAAGGGATAAGTAGCCAGGTTGAGAGTATTGTCTTCAGTGTGTAACCAACATCTGAAGTGAACAGAGCTCCTGACCTCTGGTAGTTGAGTATAGCAGCATTCTTTTGTTATTTAGCAAGCTGCTAGTAGTGGTACCTTAAGTGCTTTTCTATTAGTATTATATTATTAGCTTGTGTGGTAGTCGGTAGTTTATAGTTGTATTGTTTGTGTGCTTCAAGCAGTAGGCTATTGGCACTTTGTAGTAATACAAGTAGTTTCACCCTGTATAGGCCACTTGATTGCCTTGTGAAGTGTGTGGTTTAGCCAGCACAGCTCAAGGGATAAGTAGCCAGGTTGAGAGTATTGTCTTCAGTGTGTAACCAACATCTGAAGTGAACAGAGCTCCTGACCTCTGGTAGTTGAGTATAGCAGCATTCTTTTGTTATTTAGCAAGCTGCTAGTAGTGGTACCTTAAGTGCTTTTCTATTAGTATTATATTATTAGCTTGTGTGGTAGTCGGTAGTTTATAGTTGTATTGTTTGTGTGCTTCAAGCAGTAGGCTATTGGCACTTTGTAGTAATACAAGTAGTTTCACCCTGTATAGGCCACTTGATTGCCTTGTGAAGTGTGTGGTTTAGCCAGCACAGCTCAAGGGATAAGTAGCCAGGTTGAGAGTATTGTCTTCAGTGTGTAACCAACATCTGAAGTGAACAGAGCTCCTGACCTCTGGTAGTTGAGTATAGCAGCATTCTTTTGTTATTTAGCAAGCTGCTAGTAGTGGTACCTTAAGTGCTTTTCTATTAGTATTATATTATTAGCTTGTGTGGTAGTCTGTAGTTTATAGTTGTATTGTTTGTGTGCTTCAAGCAGTAGGCTATTGGCACTTTGTAGTAGTACAAGTAGTTTCACCCTGTATAGGCCAGGCGAACAAAGGCGACAGGCGACTTTGTCAAAGTCCGACTTAGTCAATGAACGATACGCTGTATCATTGATTTGTGACATATATAGTAGTGTGATAGATATAGTAGTGTATAGTAGTATATGTTTAGTGATCTACAATGTGTTTTCTTCCTATTCCTGTCCTCTCTTCTTCCTGGTGGTCGCACAAACACTGGGTTACACCCAGATGTCGCGACACAACTAATCTCATCTATCCGACTCTGTCAACTCACGTCGAGCAAGTGGTAACGGGGGGGCTTTGAAATTGCCACTCGGCTGTGGTGGAAGGCAAATCTGCTTTCATCTCAGCCTACGCATCCTTGCTCTCCCTTAACTTCCTTGCTCTGACTGAGACTTGGATCAGACCAGAAAACACTGCTACGCCCGCGGCTCTGTCAGATGTGTACTCTTTCTCTCACACTCCCAGAGCCGTGCGGACAGGTGGTGGAGCTGGTCTGCTAATTTCCAGAAAATGGAAATACTCTCCTGTTTCACTGTCACAATTCTCTCCTACCTCATTTGAATTTCATGTGGTCACTGTTTCTCATCCAGTCAAGCTCACCATTGCAGTTGTTTATCGCCCACCGGGCCCTGCTGGTGGCTTCCTGGAGGAGCTGGACCATCTAGTCTCCCACTTCCCTGTCGATGGCTCTGGATTCATCCTTCTGGGTGACTTCAACCTCCCGACTGAGAAGCAGCTAGACCCACTACTTTCGTTTCTCGCCGCCTTTGACCTAGTTATTTCCCCATCTCCTCCTACCCATGAGGCGGGCAACCAACTGGACCTGATCTTCACCAGAGGCTGCTCTATTGCTAACCTGTCTGTCACTCCTCTTTCCAGTGAAAAGGGTAAGAAACTCTCTGATCACTATTTCATGTCCTACTCTCTCTCTCTCTCTCTCCTCTCCCCCCTCACAGCCCCTCCCTACTCACATGATTTCCTCACGTCACAATCTTCGCTCACTTTCCTCCACTGATCTTTCCTCTTCTATTCTCTCTGCTCTCCCTGCCCCTGAATCCTTTGCTCTTCTATCCCCTGATACCGCCACAGATCTTCTTTTCTCTACTCTATCCTCTTCTCTCGACCATCTCTGTCCCCTCACCACCAGGCCTGCACGCCAAACTCCACCTGCCCCCTGGTTGTCGGACTCAGTGCGGACTGAGAGACGGAGCCTGAGAGCGGCTGAGCGCAAATGGAGAAATAGCAACCTCCTGGAGGACCTTCTCACCTTCCAATCTCTCATTTCTACTTTTTCCTCCTCTCTATCAGCTGCTAAAGCTGCTTTTTTCTGCACTAAAATTCAGGCTTCTGCTTCCAACCCTAAAAAACTCTTTGAAACTTTCTCCTCTCTCCTGCAACCACCACCCCCTCCTCCCTCCTCGTCCCTCCTCCCTGACGATTTCGCCAACTTCTTTGACAAGAAGGTGAACGATATCCGATCCTCCTTCCCTCCTCCCCCGGCTGGTGCCCTGCGCACTACCCACACCCGTCTGCCTGCCACCCCCCCTCTCTACCTTCATCTACTCCTCTTCCCCCCCCATCCCCTCTCTATCCCACTTCTCTCCCCTCTCCCCTAACGAGGTCCTTCTCCTTGTTACCTCTAGTCGCCCCACCTCATGCTCTCTGGACCCGGTCCCATCCACTCTGCTGCAGTCTATTGCACCTGAACTTCTTCCCTTCTTAACCCACCTTATTAACACCTCTCTGACATCTGGCTACTTTCCCTCTACTTTCAAAACTGCCAGAGTCACCCCCCTCCTGAAGAAACCGACACTTGACCCCTCTGAGATCAAGAACTACAGACCGGTTTCCCTTCTATCCTTCCTATCTAAAACTCTCGAACGTGCTGTCTTTAAACAACTGTCCTCCTATCTCCACCAGAACAACCTCCTGGACTCCAACCAGTCTGGGTTCAAAGTGGGTCACTCGACAGAGACTGCCCTCCTGGCAGTGACGGAGTCGCTCCATGCCGCTAGAGCGAACTCTCTCTCCTCCGTCCTGATACTCCTGGACCTGTCTGCAGCGTTCGACACGGTGAACCATCAGATCCTCCTCTCCACCCTCGAGGGGATGGGTGTCTCAGGCTCTGCACTCTCCCTGTTTGCATCCTACCTGACGGGTCGCTCCTACCAGGTGATGCTGAGAGGGTCTGTGTCAGAACCACACAGACTCACAACTGGGGTTCCCCAAGGTTCTGGGTCCTCTTCTTTTCTCTCTCTACACTACATCTCTGGGTGCTGTCATCCACTCCCATGGCTTTTCCTACCACTGCTATGCCGATGACACCCAGCTGATCCTCTCATTCCCCCCCTCTGATACCCAAGTGGAGGCACGCATTGCTGCTTGTCTGGCTGACATCTCGGAGTGGATGTCGACAAACCACCTGAAGCTCAACCTGGACAAGACCGAGCTGATGTTCCTCCCGGGGAAGGGCTGTCCACACCGAGACATGGCCATCACCATTGATAATGCTGTGGTGACCTCAACTCGGACTGCGAAGAATCTGGGTGTGACCCTGGACGATCAACTGACGTTCTCGGCAAACATCGCATCAGTGACAAGGTCCTGCAGATTCCTCCTCTACAACATCAGGAGGATTCGCCCCTTCCTCACGGAGAAGGCAGCCCAGGTGCTCATCCAGGCTCTCGTCATCTCCCGCCTGGACTACTGCAACTCCCTCCTCGCTGGTGCTCCGGCATCTGCCATCAGACCTCTGGAGCTTGTTCAGAAAGCTGCGGCTCGTCTGGTGTTCAACCGCCCCAAGTTCTCCCACACAACCATCCTTCTCCGTTCTCTACACTGGCTCCCCGTAGCGGCTCGCATCCAGTTCAAAACCCTGGTGCTAGCCTATAGGGCAGTGAAAGGAACAGCTCCTTCCTACCTCCGGGCTATGGTCTATGCCTACACCCCTGCCCGACCACTTCGGTCTGCCACCTCGGGGCGACTGATTGCCTCGTCACTCAAGGGTCCTTCTGGCCGATCCACACGGTCACGACTCTTTTCTGTTCTGGCCCCACAGTGGTGGAATGAACTTCCCACTGATGTTAGGACAGCAGAGTCACTGCCCATATTTCGCCGCAGGTTGAAAACCCACCTCTTCAGGAAACACTACCCTTCCTCTCTGCCTGACCTACTTGTTGTTAACTAGTTGTACGAACGCTTGTTTTCTATTGTTGTATTGTTTATTGGATCTTGTTTAGTCGATACACTGAATTGTTTTAGCTCATGCTCATTTGACTTAGCTATTTTGTCTCATCTGTTTAAGGAAATAGGTAGCTGATATATTGCACTTTTACCTTAGCGCTCGGTATACTCTTGGTTGCTTGTTTTTGCAGAAAATGCACTAAAGACTTCTGGTGATTAGTAGTTTTCGTTCCCTACCTATGTTGAATACACTTATTGTAAGTCGCTTTGGATAAAAGCGTCTGCTAAATGACTGTAATGTAATGTAATGTAATGATGGATGGATGGATGGATGGATGAGTGGATGTACCTACAGCACATAGAGTCATAGACTGCAAAGGAATTCTGGACCAAATGACACAGAACACATATCAGACCAAACATGTCTTATTTCTTGATTTGTTGATCTTAGATTGGGGATCCAGAGATACAAATCATATCAAATGGAGTTATGTGGTCTAATGCAAATCAAATTGTGGGTAATTGAATTGGCAGAGTTTGAGAATTACTGGTAAAGCTCAACTGACACACTTAAATCTGCAAATGTACTTGTTCAATGCAACATATTCAAATTCTTGATCTGATTGACTTCATAGAGAGTGAAATGCCAGGGTTAACTTCACTGTGGAGAGTGTACAAATGGAACCAAATGGACACCATGTGTACACTCTTCTGACTTAAATCAACACCAAATATTTTACTGTATATAAATGGGTGTATGTATGGGTTTGTATTTGTTTTTATTTTGTCCTACATTACTAGACTGGACATTGATGTGACAAATAAAGGTGATTCTGATCAACTGTGTAGATTAACTGTGATGTGACGGCTGGTCAACACAATTTAAAATGCAAATAAGACACCAATAAGGTCCGCCAGTCTCTCACCACCTGAGTGTGTGTGTGTGTGTGTGTGTGTGTGTGTGCGTGTGTGCGTGCGTGCGTGCGTGCGTGCGTGCGTGCGTGCGTGCGTGCGTGCGTGCGTGCGTGCGTGCGTCTGTGCGTGCGTCTGTGCGTCTGTGTCTGTGTGTGTGTGTTCTGGACACTGGCAGTGTATTGATGTAGGAGTATATGTGACTGTGTCTGTGTGTCTGTGTCTGTGTGTGTGTGTGTTCTGGACACTGGCAGTGTATTGATGTAGGAGTATACACAGTAACAATTCCCTTTTGTCTTGGAGTGGAGAAACACCTCCTCTTAGCTCTCCTCCAGTTAACTGCCGTCAGGTACCATTTCAATGTGAAAGGCTCAACCAGCTCAACATGATCTACCATGCAGCAAAAAAATATTATCCCACTGCTGAAAATACTTGATTCTGATTGGACAATCACTGAATTAATCGGTGTGTTAATAACAGACCGCTGTCTAATCAAAGACTCAGAGCACCTGCACATATCATTCTGACCTGCTTTATTTTGTGCTGTATGCAACATGGCAGCCATGTAAACACACACATACACACACACACACACACTCACACACACACACACACACACACACACACACACACACACACACACACACACACACACACAATGTGATTTACAGCTACACAATGCTTTCAAGAATGTTTTTGAATGCAGTAACCACATATTGATTCTATTTATCAACACTTATGCCGCTGTTTTCCAAGGTGACACGTTGCAATGGACGCAACTGGCATAAATGAATGGACTACAGTACTTTAATTACCGTTAGCAATTAAATCCTTCATTTTGTTGTTACTTTTGGGTCAATTTATTTATGAATTAAGAAGCTGTGTAATAAGAGGGATAATCAATGGATAGCAGGTCATTATAGAGAAATAAACCCCTTCAGAATGATGAAGGGGTCTAATCACCCTCTCTGGGTTTATTTCTCAATAATAACCTACAAATCTCAGTCTCAATAATAACCTACAAAAAGGTGCAGCTTCCCATAGATATTCAGGGTTTGTGTCCCCATTATCGTTTATTTAAAAAAAATAAACCCATCTCCTCCTCCATCTTTTTCTTAAAGTCTGTGTCGTTAAGTAGATATGAAAGAAATCGCCACCTCTGTGTGCCTCTTGGGTCTTCCCTCATGACCATTTCCAAGTACACTGGGGCATGATCACTGATATGGATAGAGCCTATACTGCAATTAGTCACCTGTCCAATAATCTGAGGTGGCATAAAGAAATGGTCAAGCCGACAGTAGGATTTATGTGGGTTGGAATAGAATGTGTAGTCCCTAGCAGTCGGATTCAAGACCCTCCATATGTCTATCAAATTTACATCATCCAACATTTTAGCCAAAGAGGCACCTGTGCTTGTTCGTCTTTGTCTATCCACTTGGGACCTGTCTTTAGCATCGTCAAGGCAACAGTTAGCGTCACCAGGTAGCAGAGTGAAGGCACATCTGTGTTCCTCTAGTTCTGCTGCTAGCTTGGTCCAAAACGAAGGAGGAGGTGGGTTAGGAGCATATATATTCATCATAGTAGTATACCATAAATTGTACCATGGACAAGGATGAATCTACCCTCAGGATCCTCCTTACATGAATTAAGTACAAATGGAATGGCCCTATTAATAAGGATCGCAACCCCCCTGCTATTAGAGGAGAATGACGAATAATAAGCTTGACCCACCCAATCCCGGTTTGGCTTAACATGCTCTTTATCCGCTAAATGGGTTTCCTGTAGAAAAGCTACCTGGCTACTTTCCTTTTTTAAGAAGGTTAATTTTTTTTTCCAGTTTTACTGGGTTGTGAATCCCCTTTTCAGTTCAAAATGTTATACTATTCATATCTTTGCATGTAAAAAGAAGAATACCTTATACAGAGAATTCATAAAATATAGAACTAGAGATAAAGAAATTAAATATAAAAAATATAAAAATAAACTAATGGATATTATTAGGAATTGTAAGAAAGATTATTATAATAAATTATTAGACAAAAACAAAAATTATATCAAGGGTACATGGAAAATATTAAATAGCATTATTAGGAATAAAACATACTCTAACTATATTGATCATATTGTTGACAAGGAAAAGACCATTAACAACATGAATGAGGTGGTTGAGGGGTTTAATGAGTTCTTTGTGAGTATAGGACCCAAACTGGCAAAGGAAATAACCCCGCCCCAAACGGGAGGTGCTCAATATTTTGTGGAAAGTAACGCAGACGCCATCTTTATACATAATACTGACAAAAAAGAAATAATTGATATTGTAAATAATTTTAAGAACAAAACATCAACAGATTGGAACGGCATTGACATGTCACTTATAAAGAATGTAATTGATGCTATTGCAGACCCATTAACACATATCTGTAACCTATCATTTAAAACAGGCTCTTTTCCTTGTCAGATGAAAATAGCTAAGGTAATTCCAATACACAAAGCAGGAGACAAACACCTTTACACAAATTACAGGCCAGTTTCCTTGTTATCTCAATTTTCCAAGATCCTTGAAAAACTTTTTTCTGCTAGGCTGGACAGTTTCATGGATAAACATCAGCTTTTGACAGATTGTCAATATGGCTTTAGAACCAATAGATCAACTTCAATGGCATTAATTGATGTGATAGAAAAATTAACTAGTTCAGTCGATAATAGGGAATTTGCAATAGGGGTATTTATTGACTTAAAGAAGGCATTTGACACAATTGACCATGATATCTTACTTAGAAAAATGGAAAGATATGGTATCAGAGGCATTGGGCTTAATTGGGTGAAAAGTTATATTGAAAATAGACAACAGTTTGTACAGATGGGAGATTATAGATCAACAAGCTCGGCTATTACTTGTGGAGTCCCACAAGGGTCTATATTGGGCCCCAAGTTATTTATATTATATTTAAATGATATATGCAAAGTCTCTAGTATCTTGAAATGTGTTGTTTTTGCAGACGATACTAATATTTTTTGCTCTGGGGAGAACCTTCAGCAGCTGTTGGAAGTTGTCTCTGTTGAATTGGGGAAACTGAAATTATGGTTTGATTTAAATAAATTATCACTTAACACATTGGGTGCCAAAACCGTATATATACGGTTTTTCAAAAACTGACGTTGTGTGCCAAAACCGTATATATACGGTTTTACCTCTTTTCATTGGATTACTGTACATTGATCCCTAATGCAGCCTCTCACTGAATTTGGTGCGGCTACATGAAAGAAAACCCCCAAAAGCACGTGATCGAAGTCATATGACCAAATCTTGGGCTTTAAAAAGAGGAGCAGCGCGCCGCAGTCTTCCTGTGCATTCCAAACTTTGTTTTGAAAGAGCCATTGCGAGTGAGAGAGAGACCGACAGAGACAGACAGACTGAGAGCGAACAAGTGAGTGAGGGTGAGTTTGAGTTAGTGATAGTGATAGTGATAGTGTTATAGTTTAGATATATAGATATAGTTTAGATATATAGATAGATAGATTGATTGAGAGAGTGATAGATACATTTGATTGAGAGAGTGAGTGATAGATAGATAGATAGATTATAGTTATAGTTATAGTTGTAGAGTGAGAGATTGTATTGTGAGGTTGAGTGTTGAGTTTATTGTGAGGTTGAGTGTATTTTGTATTTGTATTGTATTGTAAGCCTAGTGAGCTATTTTATTTTGGGTTAGAAAGGGCGAGGAGGTTATAGATTTAGCGGAGATAAGTGGAGAGATAGTGAGGGTTAGTGGTGAAAAGATATAGAAAGGAGAAAAGGAGTATTTATATAGTAGGTTTAGAGGGGCGATACTGTAGATCTATAGGTGAGAGATATAGATTTATTTTATTAGCGTAGTTATGTCAGGAAAGAAAGGGAACGGCTCTAAGCGGCGCGGTGGTCGACAGCCGTCCGGGGGTCCGCCGCAACAGCAGAGGACCATGCGGGACTTCTACGCTCCCCGTACGAGTGGAACAGAGCCTCCATGTATTCCACCTCCAGTGGGCCCTGGTGGGGCCGGGTCTGTGGTCCAGGACCACGATCACCATGATGAACCGGTCATCATGGTGACTGCTCCTCGTCGGAGTTCAAGGAGGAGGTCGTCAGTACATCTCCCTGATGCTTCAGGGAGCGATTTAGAGGATTCATCGTCTTCCATTTCAGATGACGACTCTGATGAGTGGGAACCAGCAGCCAGTGGTAAGAATACATACATTTTATCGTGTTTGTGTCGTATTTGATGGGTTATCTATTCTAGTTGATATTACGGAGAAAACTTGTCTGGAAAGTCATGTCTGGGTTGTTGCCAGGTCTGCTTATTGTAAGCCACTATGGGCTTGTTTTCTCTGTAAAGCTGCTTGTAAAATGGTTGCGAACTTGCGATTGTGAGCTTGTTGTTAGGCTACAATGTAGGTGAATCGTATGTCTATCAAATATGGTTTTATTGAAAGGCAATCCATGGTTGGAGTTTAGAAAGAGAACGTCGGCGGGAAATGACGATCTACGGCTTGAATTGTATTATTGTGAATGTGATTTTCACGGCTATTGTCCAGTTTTGAAGCGCTCATGTGGCCAAATGACTATAGGCCAGATGGGCACTTGAAACGTAGTTGAAAATAGCCGTGACAATATTTATATAGTCTCTCCTTTTGGCATATAGTCGCTGCTTTTGGGCTTGTTTTCATAGACCTGGTTGCTTATTCCTATCCCAAGATCTGGCAACAAAAATAAGCAGGCCGCAGCTAGGGCCACAGTTATACCGAAAGAGGTTTCTTCTGACAAGAGAATTGTGTCTGGGTTACGCTAAATGTTGCCAGGTCTGCTTATTGTAAGCTACTATGGGCTTGTTTTCTCTGTAACGCTGCTTGTAAAATGGTTGCGAACTTGCGATTGTGAGCTTGTTGTTAGGCTACAATGTAGGTGAATCGTATGTCTATCAAATATGGTTTTATTGAAAGGCAATCCATGGTTGGAGTTTAGAAAGAGAACGTCGGCGGGAAATGACGATCTACGGCTTGAATTGTATTATTGTGAATGTGATTTTCACGGCTATTGTCCAGTTTTGAAGCGCTCATGTGGCCAAATGACTATAGGCCAGATGGGCACTTGAAACGTAGTTGAAAATAGCCGTGACAATATTTATATAGTCTCTCCTTTTGGCATATAGTCGCTGCTTTTGGGCTTGTTTTCATAGACCTGGTTGCTTATTCCTATCCCAAGATCTGGCAACAAAAATTAGCAGGCCGCAGCTAGGGCCACAGTTATACCGAAAGAGGTTTCTGACAAGAGAATTGTGTCTATTCTTACCAGAATAAACTGTCAACAAAGAGACGCAGATCAACCGTTACACTCACTGTGTACTATAGACCCTCCCACTCTAAGTTATAGGTTCATTTACTATAGCCTGCTACTGATGAGATGAAAATTATGTATTCTGTATACATATGCTTCTGATCTGTATGATATTGATATGACAATTTAGCCTATGTACAATGACAGATGCAGGAGGCTAAACTATGTATTGTGTGGGGCAATCATAAAAAATAGCAGATATACTAGTGTCTACCAGAAGCTAGTTGTGAGCTTGTAGATCTGCTTTTTGTTATAGCAGGTGCAAAGCTCCCTCAAAGAGAATGTCAGGTCATATAAACAAAAATACTTTTGATCCTGTTCTCCTGTAATGAGTTCATGTAAACAAAATGTCCTTTATTCTGCTTTTTTTGGGGGGTGACCCCCCCTCTAAGACAGCTTCAAAGAGATAATGTCAGGTCATGTAAACAAAACGGAACAACACCTTTGCACCTGTTCTCCTGTCACAAGTTCATGTAAACAAAATGTCCTTTATTCTGCTTTTTTTTGGGGGGTGACCCCCCCTCTAAGACAGCTTCAAAGAGATAATGTCAGGTCATGTAAACAAAACGGAACAACACCTTTGCACCTGTTCTCCTGTCACAAGTTCATGTAAACAAAATGTCCTATTCTGCTTTTTTTTGGGGGGTGAGCGAGCCCCCTTCTAACCAGCTTCAAAGAGCTAGAAGGTCAAATTATCTAAACAAAAAAACAATACAGCTTTGATACTCTTCTTCCTTTGATGTAATCTTACTATGGGGTGCCTGACCTAAGAACATATGCATCTCTCATCCCTCTGGATAAGTGTTTATGCCTGAATATATTTGATGTACTGTATTCTATGATCCTATAGCACACTACACTGTCTCTCTGTACAGAGAGACAGTGTAGTGTCTCAGTAAACTATAGGATCATAGAATACAGAGACAGTGTAGCTTCTCAGTAAACTATAGGATCATAGAATACAGAGAGACAGTGTAGTGTCTCAGTATGCTACTATGAGATGCCTGACAGAACATATGCATTTTATTAGCTAACTAATTGTGCTTATTGGAAGTCCCTCTGGATAAGTGTTTATGGCTAAATAGATTTGATGTACTACACTGTCTCTGTATTCTATGCTCCTATAGTTTACTGAGACACTACACTGTCTCTCTGTACAGAGAGACAGTGTAGTGTCTCAGTAAACTATAGGAGCATAGAATACAGAGACAGTGTAGCTTCTCAGTAAACTATAGGATCATAGAATACAGAGAGACAGTGTAGTGTCTCAGTATGCTACTATGAGATGCCTGACAGAACATATGCATTTTATTAGCTAACTAATTGTGCTTATTGGAAGTCCCTCTGGATAAGTGTTTATGGCTAAATAGATTTGATGTACTACACTGTCTCTGTATTCTATGCTCCTATAGTTTACTGAGACACTACACTGTCTCTCTGTACAGAGAGACAGTGTAGTGTCTCAGTAAACTATAGGAGCATAGAATACAGAGACAGTGTCTCTGTATTCTATGATCCTATAGTTTACTGAGACACTACACTGTCTCTCTGTACAGAGAGACCGACAGTGTAGTGTCTCAGTAAACTATAGGATCATAGAATACAGAGACAGTGTCTCTGTATTCTATGATCCTATAGTTTACTGAGACACTATGTAGTGTCTCAGTAAACTATAGGAGCATAGAATACAGAGACAGTGTAGTACATCAAATCTATTTAGCCATAAACACTTATCCAGAGGGACTTCCAATAAGCACAATTAGTTAGCTAATAAAATGCATATGTTCTGTCAGGCATCTCATAGTAGCATACTGAGACACTACACTGTCTCTCTGTATTCTATGATCCTATAGTTTACTGAGAAGCTACACTGTCTCTGTATTCTATGATCCTATAGTTTACTGAGACACTACACTGTCTCTCTGTACAGAGACACTGTCTCTGTATTCTATGATCCTATAGTTTACTGAGACACTACACTGTCTCTCTGTACAGAGAGACAGTGTAGTGTCTCAGTAAACTATAGGATCATAGAATACAGAGACAGTGTAGTACATCAAATCTATTTAGCCATAAACACTCTTATCCAGAGGGACTTCCAATAAGCACAATTAGTTAGCTAATAAAATGCATATGTTCTGTCAGGCATCTCATAGTAAGATTGTTTATGCCTAAATGGATTTGATGTACTTATATTGACCAAGTGTATTTTATCTTAGGCTCCGACACGGAGGATGAGCTGGAGGATGAGGCTGGTGCTGCGTCTGTGTATCATCAGCGTGGTAAGTAAAGACATTACAACAGGAATAAAAATGATTCATTCTAAGGTGTGGACGAAATCAGATTATGTTATCATGATTGCTTATGTTACCTTGTTGTCAGTACATTATGTTGTTTATATTATTCTATTCATTTTTCTGCTCTATGATACATTTTAGTTTACATGATGTAGAGCCAAGATGTCTCTCCTAGGCCTGATGGCTATTGTTTATAGTACAGCTTGTCCTTGTAACATGACAGTATAGCCATGTTCTGATTACTTGTGCTCTTGGCAGAAGGGTTGTACAATCCTCCATCGTCCACAGCCTGGGGGTGAAATTAGTTGATTTCATTTTTTGTAAATCATATTTACATTTCATATTTTACTGTGATTACAGACACACAGTCGAGGGGGGAGGAGGAGGAGGAGGAGGAGGAGGAGGAAGACGAGGAGGACGCACCTGTAATGCCACCTGTCAGCCGTAAACGAGGTAAGAACTTTGTCTGTTGTCACACTGAGCGCTCTTTTACCACACAAATGACAAATATGTATTTTACGCAGGGGTCATCAATATGTCCGTACACGGACACATGTGTCCGTGGCAAGACTTTGCCTTGTCTGTGCCAAATGGTTTTTGTTTTTACACACCATTTATAGTGTTCTTATTTTGATCATAAACCCAATTACTGAAAGTCAGTCTCCAGGTTTTCTTCAGAATATGTATGACACTGATTTACTATGACACCATGTATTGAACAATTTATTTTCAAGGACCCCCATAACTCGAGTTACGGGTCCATTTGGTTCCATTTGTACACACTCAGAGTTACAGACCTGTAATGGTCATTTAGGGCTAGCTCTTTGTGTTTGTCTATATTCTATGTCCATGGCAAAAATAGAATTGTCAAATGTCCACCACAAGCCAGCATGGCGATGACACCTGATGCTAACGTATGCATTTCTAATTTCCAGGTGGTGGCAGGCCTCGTAGCGGCGCAGCACCTGAGCTTGTGTGGTCTGAGTCAGCAGACTCTTGGCATCCGAAGGACATCCCTTTCAGTGCTGGGACTCCAGGTCCTCGGAGCAGGGCCGCTGACCTGCAGTCTGAAGAACCTGTGGACTTCCTGGAGCTGCTCATCACAGATGAGCTGCTTGAGCACATCGTGAAGCAGACAAATCTGTATGCAAAACGCAGTGTACCAAGCACCCTGCCATTTTCCAGAGGGCATGCATGGAAGAAAGACCTGACAGTTGTGCAGCTGAAAGAATTCCTGGGGCTTTTGTTCCTCACAGCACTGATAGGGAAGCCAAAGATTGCTGACTATTGGCTCACTGATGAGATCCGAACCACTCCCTTCTTCCACAAATCAATTTCCAGGAACCGGTTCCAGCTCATCCTGAGTAACCTCCATTTTGACGACAATGAGACGATGCACACTGAGGACCCGCTGTGCAAAGTCCGCACAGTCTTGAACACCTTGCTGGCTAACTTCCAAGAGATGTTCCTGCCAGGCAAGAACATTAGCATAGACGAGGGAATGCTGTGTTGGCGAGGGCGGCTTTCTTGGAGGGTTTACAACCCAGCTAAGCCCATCAAATACGGCATTAAATCCTACATCATGTGTGATTCGGCCACTGGGTACATGTACAACATGAAGCCGTTCTGTGGGGAGAAGGTGCCCCTGCAAGCCACCATCACTTTCCTCCTTGGTGACCTAAAAGGTTATGGTTTCCATCTGTTCATGGACAATTACTACAATTCAGTGAAGCTGTGTCAACACCTCCTTGGTCTTCAGACCCATGTGTGCGGGACCCTACGCACGAACCGAGGGGAGCCACCAGCCATCAGGAATGCCAAGCTTCCCATTGGGTCAACCCTGATGCGTCACACGGACGACGTCATGGTGGTGGCATGGCATGACAAACGGATCGTGAAGATGATCACCACACTCCACCCACATGAGACGACCAGTGCTTTCCAGTGGAGGAGGGAGAAGAAGAAGAAGGGTCAGCAAAGGGCCCCCAGCCAGCACGTTGAAATACAAAAGCCGAACTGCATCGTCGAGTACAACAAGTACATGAATGGGGTCGACAAGTTGGACCAAAATATCGCTTACTATCTATTTGTCAGGAAGACATGCAAGTGGCCAAAAAAGTTTGTAAATTATCTGTTTCAGATTAGCTTGTTCAATGC
This sequence comes from Gymnoscopelus braueri, assembly GCF_963280865.1. Lineage (NCBI taxonomy): Eukaryota > Metazoa > Chordata > Actinopteri > Myctophiformes > Myctophidae > Gymnoscopelus > Gymnoscopelus braueri. The sequence goes on along the minus strand of NC_137607.1, from coordinate 56,414,730 downwards.
CTTTGTCCTGTTCAAGGCAAAACATCCTATGGGCACTGCCAGCTGTACAAACTTGAAGTCCTTCATCTACCTCGTCATCAAATCCTGGACCTCCCTCAAATACCTTGGGGAGGAGAGCCCCGAGGAGGAGGAGGAGGAGGAGGGGGCGGCACCTGCACCACCACCACCGGAGGAGGAGGAGGAGGGTGCGGCACCTGCACCACCTGTACACGACCCACGGTGGAGGGCACCAAAAGAAGACCCCATGAGCAGGCTGAACAGGATCGTGACCGACCATGAACTGGTCAAATACCCTCCAACCAAAGGAAAAAAAACACCTCAGAGGGCATGCAGGATTTGCATCCGGAAAGGAGTCAAAACAACAAGCGACACAAGGTATATGTGTAAAGGCTGTAAAGTCCCCTTGCATGTTGAATGTACAACACTGTACCACTCGAAAAAGAACCTCACTAAATGGTAGAATCACAGAATGCCCCTTTTTTTTGTTGCCTAATGCATATTTTTGCTTATTATTTTGTATTGATTGGCCTAATGCCTACTTTTAGCCTAATGTATAATTTGTTCTACTAATCATAAGAAGCTTATTATTTTGAGCCTAATGCCTAATTGTTTTACTTTTTTTACTTTGCTGACTAAACTATCTGCTGTATATAGTGTGAAGTGTGCTGTATTATACTGTGAAGTACAACCTTGACCCTCTTATTTTTGTAATACTTTGCACTATTACTTTCCACTAAACTATCTGCTGTATATAGCTTGGAGTTGTAATACTTTGCACTATTACTTTCCACTAAACTATCTGCTGTATATAGCTTGGAGTTGTAATACTTTGCACTATTACTTTCCACTAAACTATCTGCTGTATATAGCTTGGAGTGAAACTTGTTTTCAATAATTATATTGTTATTACATATGATGCTGCTGCTGTCTGGTTGGAATCCAACCTGGACACAAGAAAGAACAATAAAGTACAACCTTGAACCTTTGACATTTGATTTATTGTTATTGTAGTATTTGAAATTGAAATTAGCTGAACTAGATGCACTTGAAATACATTGGAGTGAAAACGAACCTCTTATGTTTTCTGTAATTATTCTATTACTATGCTGCTGCTGTCTTGTCTGAAACCAAGGTTGATGTATTATTTATTATTTGAGAACTTTGAAATTGAGTTTGAAATAAACTAAACTGTGGTACAACCTTGAACCTCTATTTTTGTAATACTTTGCACTATTACTTTACACTAAACTATCTGCTGTATATAGTGTGAAGTGTGCTACTTGGAGTGAAACTTGTTTTCAATCATTATATTATTACATATGCTGCTGCTGCTGTCTGGTTGGAATCCAACCTGTACACAAGAAAGAACAAAGTACAACCTTGAACCTTTGAAATTTGATTTATTGTTATTGTAGTATTTATTGTGATTTGAAATTGAAATTAGCTGAACTAGATGCACTTGAAATACATTGGAGTGAAAACGAACCTCTTATGTTTTCTGTAATTATTCTATTATTACTATGCTGCTGTCTTGTCTGAAACCAAGGTTGATGTATTATTTATTATTTGAGAACTTTGAAATAAGCTAAACTAAGATGCACTTCAAAGAGATTGGAGTGACAACGAGCCTTTATGTTTCCATATCATTATTCTATTGTTATTACCCATAGGAGTGAAAACGAACCACAAGTATTTTCAAAAGCGTTTTTTTTTCTTTTCTCTAAAGCAACTACTATTGAGATGACTACTGTCACTGAAGGCAAAAATAAATGTCAAATTATTTTTCAAAAAAAAAAAAGGGGAAAAAAAAAGATTTACTAAAATGGCCATAACTCTGATTCTAGAGAAAAGGTGCTGTTTTTGGTGAAATCAAGCTGTATTCAACAGCCAATATCTCAAAAACAGAACATGCTATCAACTCACTTTTTTTCCCTGGTTAAAGTAGAGATTCCAATCTTTCTTTTGAGATCTTTGGTGTTTACATAGCAATAGCACAGAACATTCTGTGGTCCTTGAAAGATGAGTCAGAAAGCTCAAAAATGCTGGCACTGACTGTACATTATTTTAGAAAGCCTCTGGCACCCAATGTGTTAACATAAAAAAAAACTAAATATATGATTTTTGGAAATAAAAAAATAGACTTAAATACAAAGGTTGAGTTAAGGATTGACAAAGTATGATATTGGAAAGAGTTTATGAGAATATCTTTTTAGGAGTTATAATTGACCATAAGTTCAGTTGGAAAGCCCATATAAATCATGTACGGACCAAAGTGGCAAGGAGTATTGGAGTACTGTATAAGGCAAAGCATATTTTAAATTATAAGTCACTGTACACCTTGTATAACACGCTAATACTGCCATATCTGACCTACTGTGTGGAGGTGTGGGGAAACACCTACCAGAGTAACCTTCAACCATTATGCACAATCCAAAAAAGAGCAATAAGAATAATTCACAAGGTAGGATATCATGAGCATACAAACGTACTGTTCTTAAGGTCTAATACTTTGAAGTTTCTGGATATGGTTAAATTTAGAAACAAAACATTACCAGGAAATATACAGAAATTGTTTAAGGATAGAGAGGGGAGGTACGAATTGAGAAGGGAATTGAACTTTAGAAATCTTGGTGCTCGTACCACTCTTAAGAGCTTGTGCATATCTGTCAGTGGAGTGAAGCTATGGAATGGTTTACCGGAGGTGGTTCAGCAATGTAAAAATATAATACAATTTAAAAAACATTACAAGCAGAGTCTGTTGGAGAAATATAGATATGATAATTAATGTGTGTGTGTGTGTGTGTGTGTGTGTGTGTGTGTGTGTGTGTGTGTGTGTGTATATATATGTGTGTGTGTGTGTGTGTGTGTGTGTGTGTGTGTGTGTGTGTGTGTGTGTGTGTGTATGTATGTATGTATATTTATGTATGGGTGTACATGTGTTATATGTGTATATATAACGATTAGGGCGTGTTGCCTGCTCAGTAAAGCATGGTAACATAATATGTTGGCATGTTGTGGTGAGATACTGACATGTATATGCGTAATAACTAGGAAATTGATGGATTGAGGGGTATGGTGTGATGTGGTAGTGTTGGCGTTTGTATATAACAGTATGATATTTGAATGGGTGTATATTAGTATATGCACGCATTCGGGTGTAATTACGTGTATAAGAATGAAGAAATGGGTGTATATATTGTATATTTTCGAGTGTTCGATTACTACGATCAATGTAACATCTTGAATGTAATTATGAAATACTTTGAGTGTTCATATAATATGAACTTTATAAATGATGTATCTAAGTTAAAACAACATGAAGGAAGGATAGGCATAAATAAGCTTTGAGCTTCAGCCTATGCCTTTTTGATCAATCAACATGAACCATTGGCTTATAGTGGGGTATGTTTGGTGTAATTGTTGATGTGGATCAAAATAAACTAACTAAACATCTAAACATCTGGCGTTTATATTATTCTTTTGCTGATAGGCGTTGACCCTTTGACATCACTCCGAAATGTACAAATCATCTGACCCCAGTCTACCCCGTTCAAACAACCATCTCTGTCTTGCGGTGGGACAAATAACAAAAAACACAGAAATCCACAGAAAAACAAAAAACTCTTGCACCTGCTGTAACATAACGCATGTGAGACATCTCGGCCTCTAACCTCACTTTCTCCCTACTCAACATCAAGCAAAAAACCCTCATAGGATGAGAAAGAGCTCCCCAGACAATTAGCACATCACTCTGGGATAGTGAAAGACATATGAACAACAACTAAATAAAGGGAGGGGGGCTCACAAGGTGTAAAATAAACAGTACCCTCACTGATGATCCACCCCAGTCAGATAGGGTAAAAATTGGGTACAAAATTGGTGCTATAATGCTATGCAGTCACACATCTAAAATCCGACCATACCACACTCCCTTTATAATGATCTACTACACATATTAAAGAGATACTGCCCCCTATATGTAAATATACCCCCCAAAAAAATATATATATATGCAGGAATATGTGACAAAAAGTATGCTATTGTAGTGGAACGCACAGTGAGCTGGGATTGAACCCGAGGCTCCCACTCGCCAGTCCGACGTGTTACCAGTCATGCCAATAGGGCTCTATTTGCGCTATTAGAAACATGAATGCTAGGACGTGATCAATTCACTTAGCAGGCTGCTGAGAGGGTCCAGCGCCCCCACGCTCAATTGGTCAGCCCCCTCATGAATCTCAGATGTCAGGCTCAAACTTACAGTACCATTAACATTACCATTACTATAGCGGGGCGCAGATAGGTGTTAACGCGCCGTTGACAACAATAGCCCAGACAGAGAAACGGCTCGCGGCGGGGGGGGGGGGGGGGGGGGCGGGGCTATTGCGGCTCGAGTTGAGCCCCCACAGCCGCGCACATAAATCAGCGTGCCTGGCACTGGTCACACACTCCAGCTCGTAGTTAACAGTGCCCTCAAAGATACCAGCATCGCCAGAGCTGTAGGTGCCTCAAGATGTGTGGTGGAACTTTTCCATAAATCCGAGAAAGCCTCAACAAAACTGAAGGTGAAACAGCAGCAGATGAACACACCAGATCACAAGATGATCCAGGATGACAGTACAAGATGGAACAGTACATTCTACATGATAGAGAGACTCCTGGAACAGCGCTGTCCAGTCACTGCAACTCTATCTGATCCTGACATGCCAAAGGGCAAACAATAATTGGACTTGAAGGCAGAGCAGTGGGTGCTGATTGAAGAGCTGGTGCAAGGATTGCGGCCGTTTGAATGTGCTACCGTTTACCTTAGTGGGCAGGAGTACGCAACTGCTTCATGTCTCCCACAGGTGGTCAAAGGGCTGCAACGGTCCATGCAGCAAAACCGTTTTGAGACGAGCGCAGGGAAAGCCTTTCTGTCCACTGAAAAAAAAAGGGATAACCGAGAGATGGGGGAGTCTGATCACCATCAAAAACCCAGAGAAAAACCCACTTCTTCTTGCAGCTGCCCTTGACCCAAGATTTCGAAAGCTCAAGTCTATGGCACCTGAAGATGGCACAAGGGTGCAAGGGGCAGTTGAAGTCCTTGCTATCAAAGAAGCAAAGGAGAGCACTGGTGAACCCTCAGAGTCCACACAACAGCAGGAGAACGTCAATGTTAGAGCTGAAAACACTGCACTGGATGACCTCCTTCATTCTGACACAGACAGTCAGAATGAGAACTCGGATCAGTCGGATGAAGAGGAAACCCAGGACGACGATAAGATCCAAATGGTGAGGAATGAAGTTCAGAGGTACTTCAAAGAGCCACCTCTAGCCAAAAAGGGAGACCCTCTCAAATGGTGGGGAGAAAATGAGAAGAGTTTTCCCACACTGTCAAAGGTGGCCAGATCTATTCTGTGCATTCCTGCAACATCCACCCCGGCAGAACGAATCTTCTCTGCAGCAGGGAATATCTGCTCTCAGAAGAGAGCCAGCCTCACACCAGAGCATGTGGAGATGCTAACTTTCCTTTTTTTTCTCTTACATTTTTATCCCACGATTTTGTAACCCTATTTTTTACACCCAGTGCCAATTGTCTATGTAATCCTGGGCACTACCTTCCCTCTGCCAACCTAGGGAGGCCAGGGCCGAGCTCATGCCTCCTTCAATGCATGAGAGCCAACTGACCTTCTTGTCACCTGACAGGGGAGAGTTTCCCTGGTTGGACGTAGCGCGTGGAAGGAACACGTTATTCCAACCAGTTCCCTTCCCCTCCATCAGGCGCCCCGGCTTGCCAGGGGGAGGCAGTATAGTGACCAGGATTACTGCATGTTTTTGTGAGGGTACCTACCTTAGGAGACACGGGGAGAACATGCAAACTCCACACAGAAAGGCCCTTTCGCCAACCCCACCTAGGGTATGGGCACTGATGACGTGGAGGAGAGAACACACCCCCAGCGCCCACAGCGTCCCCTGCGGGAATCGAACCCAGGACCTTCTAGCTGTGAGGCGACAGCTCTACCGACTGTGCCACCGTGCCCCCGAGATGCTAACTTTCCTCACTTTGAATAAACTGTGAATTTATTTGACATCATGTAGCCTACTAGCCTAGCTCATGTTGCAAGTTGCAACAGAGCTGTGTGTGTCAGACCACAAAGTGAATGCTGTGCAGTGTTCAGAGAATGCACTTTCTTTAATTGAGATAACTTTATTGTTGCTGCTACATCCTTGGTTTGAAAAAAATATGGCACTATTTTTGCTGCTACTGTAGTTTGTTTACAGGAAATGTAACACGTTTTGATTTTATATCAGCACTTTGCCTACAGTGTACTGTTTACAGAGAAAATATATTTTATATGTTTTATATTCAGTATCTTTTTTATTTGATTGAACACTTTTTGTACTTAACAGTACAGTTGTTGCACAGTCAAGATAGCGGTTATAAAATATTATCTTTGAAGGAAGTATTTATCGTATATTATGGATATACATATATTATTGGCGAGCCAGCTCCATCGTTGTGCTCACTTCTACGGGTGTGTGCTTCGATTGAAGAACCTGTGTATTTTGAGGTGGCCGCGGGAGTGGGCCTGTGAGGAGGATCGGATCCATGGGAGTCTTCCTACGACGGGGAGGACCACCGCGGAGCAAGCCATGGAGACGTCAGCGCGACCTACGATGAAGGGCCTCCAGCGGGGACGCTGTGATGCCTACGACGGCCTCGGGACCACATCTCAGGTGGCTACGCGACACATCTACTCTTCTCATGGTGGTTGCGAGCAGAGCGCTTGGCTGTGGAGACGGCGGAGCGGGGAGCTTTCTGCGTCAAAGTTATCCGTGGGGGGAGGTGGTGTGTGAACAGCGGCTATCTTTTTGGCTGGAAGACAATGGAACCACCTGGAACTGCGCTCAGCTTTTCTGCTGACGTGCGTGGACATTGAGATAGAGGCGACAACAGCAGCATTATCGGATGGGAACACTGAACATTCGGGACGAGAGGTTGTATTTTTGGTGGTTTAAACTACGGAGCGTTGTTTTCGTTGCTGTGCGTAAAAGTGTGAAGTGAGGATTGTGTTGTTTCACTTTCTGGTCTCTTGTATTTAATGTGGGTTTACTTTGTGATTTATTATTTCATTGAGGGTACACTGTCCTTCTGTTATCAATGTGGGCACTTCCGTTGGTAGTTATCATATGTAATTAAATGGTTTATATTTTGGTTGCTCGGCGGGGGGGGGACATTGGTCGGGAGGGGGGTGTTATCGGCTTGGTGAGTGTAATTCAACTGTATGCTTTCAGCTTCTATCGTATTAGGGTGGACGTGTGTTATGGTCCCTTTCTAGGTAAAGGAGACATTCGTTCATGCCAAAATATTTATGGTTGGCTGTGTACATTTTATCCCAGGGTTTAAGGAACAGAGAGACCTGTGCACTAATTGGAAGGGAAATGCATTTTGATGCGACGTGAGCATATTGATGTATTTTCTCTGAATAAGATTTTCGGAGTTGTTTTATTTTTTCAGCTTGTTTTATTGGGAAATAAGTTTTGCCGTTATCGTCAGACGAGCGTCATGTGATCCATGACTACGCAGTGATTTAAGCCGACACGTTTCTAAATACCGATATTCTTTCTTATTTTATTAAACAGTCTGTCTATTTTTATTCTGAAATTTGATGTAAATCACCTTGTGACTACTGTGTAATTTCGATGCCTGTATCTACAGTTGTTCTGTCTGACTGAATGTATTTTGTTCTGCTTGAGTTCCAGTCATTGGTCTTGGGGGGTAGTAAGTAAGAGTTGATGTTTTTCTTTCATATTGTTTAATTAATATACGTGGTTGCGAAAGACGTTATTAAAGTATTTCGTGGGGGGAATATCGTATATTATGGACCCTAAGTTGCATATATTAATCTAAACTAGATGGAACTGTGAAATGTAACCTTGCTAAAGTCAGAAGAGTAATCATGAGTGTGTTGTGACTGGTGAATGCCTGGTGAATGTGCTAATTCTAACACAGCTACAGCTGTCAATCTAACAGCTGAGCCGAATGGTCATTGCTATTTGTATATGTGTACCTATGTTTGCGTCGCTCTTATCTTTAATACATACCTTATATGACTATTTAGAATAGCATCTTTGGTAAATGGTCTACTATAAGAACTGTGTAAGATGGGTGTTAGGGGGACTGTTGTCACACGGCGTGAGGCTGCTGCATGGGGAAGAACAGGGGCTCTGCCCCTGGATGAAGTTGCTATGATGCTGTTTGTTTGATGCTGAATAAATGAACATGGAACTTGGAAACCTGACGTCTCTCATCTCCTCTACTTTATTACAACAAGCCTGCTAGCACGCAGTTTGCTGCCTCAATTACGCGACATATTCATTATTATTGTCTTTATTGTTAGTTAGAACATGCCTAAAACAACCTAAAATCGAAATTATAAGGTAATTGCTTAATAAGTGTGATAATCCGATTATTCGTTTAATCATTAAGATAATCGACCGATTCATCGATTATGATATTAATCGTTAGTTGCAGCCTTAATAGTCACATGTTGAATACAGGCACAGATTCCCTTAACATTGAAGTCTATGAGAGCACCCCAGACAATGTTCTAGTTGGTTGAGATTTCCCCGAACGCTGACTGGACTTTAAGTTAAGTAACAGTGATAATAATAATAAAAATATGAATACTTACTCATGTACCTTGTATTAATAGCTTAAGTTAAAGGTATACATGCTGTAAAAGGACTGTACTGTTCACAGAAGTTATGGGGTAAGTACAACACATATTTGTTAACATTTATGTAATGATAAAGAACACACACAGAGGTCCTGTAATGGTGAAAGATTTATTAAACCAAGCAAACAAAAACATTATCAATATTTATTTTCCCAGTTAAAAGTTTTTTCCCCCCAGAAAAACACCTTAACAAAGACAAAAAACTCTGTAGAATGTAAGTACTCAAGCTAGCTAACTGAACTGTCTCTGGCATCTACCATATATGTACTATGATAATTTAACAATCCAAACAACACAAAATGAACTGCTACACAAACCGAGCAGCTTGTCAGCACTTTACTGCACCAGTATTGCATGCATATCAATGAACATATTTATTGCAAACATACTAATGAATATAACAATGAACATGACCCTTTTTAATCCTGACAAATGTGGCCACACTGGTGCTCATATTGTTCTATCAATAACCTATGAGCTGGAGGGAATAATACAAGATTTAAAACATTTGAAATTCCATCATATACAATACAAAAGATAAAACAAAACTCTATACACAAGATAACTAGAAACAAATAGTTTAGTTTATTCAGTCATGTTGATATTGTCAGATTATGTGATTCCCCTGCTTTAGTATCGATGTCATTGCCATCCTGGATTAGACTGAATGATCATATATGTGTCTGTGTGTGACTAACTTCTACTAAAAGGCTTCCCCCTGTATGAGTCCTCATGTGTGTTTTAAGAGGAGACATTATAGCAAAGCCTTTACCACAAACTGCACAAGAAAAGGGCTTTTCGCCTGAATGAGTCCTCATGTGTTTTTTTAGATCACTTGTGCTAACAAAGCCTTTACCACAAACTGTACAAGAAAGGGGCTTTTCACCTGTATGTGTCATCATGTGTGTTTTTAGACTACCCGTCTGAGTAAAGCCTTTACCACAAACAGTACAAGAAAAGGGCTTTTCACCTGTATGAGTCCTCATGTGTCTTTTAAGATGACCCTTGTGAAGACAGCTTGTACCACAAACTGTACAAGAGAAGGGCTTTTCGCCTGTATGAGTCCTCATGTGTGTTTTTAGTTTACCTTTCTCAGCAAAGCCTTTACCACAAACTGCACAAGAAAAGGGCTTTTCACCTGTATGAGTCCTCATGTGTCTTGTTAGACTACCCGTCTGAGTAAAGCCTTTACCACAAACTGTACAAGAAAAGGGCTTTTCGCCTGTATGAGTCCTCATGTGTTTTTTAAGAGCATCCTTTTCAGCCCAACCTTTACCACAAACTTTACAAGCAAAGGGCTTTTCCCCTGTGTGAATCATTGTGTGTCTCTTCAGATTTCTCTTTCGATTAAAGATTTTGCCACACTCTGTACAACTAAAACTTTTCTTCCCTGTGTGACTCCTCATGGAGTGAGTTTGTTTCAATGATTTCAGGTCCTGGGACAGCTTAGCCTGTCCTCCCACAATTTCTTTCTTGTGTGATTTCAGTGTGTTTAAAGCTGACTGATCTCCCCTAGTCTCCTCCCACTCATCACTGTCTTCAGTGTCTGATTCAGAACAGTGTGAAGAGAGGAGCTGGTCATCACTAGTTGGTTGTGATGTTACACAGTCCTCTACATCAGCTTGTGTTTTCATGTGTTCAGTTGAGGTGCTGGCTACAGGCTCTGTCTCTCTGTTTTCGTCATCATCTTCACTTTTCACTGCTAGTAAAGTCAATGTTGACCCACCAGCCTCTTCTGGTCTTTCAAGTTGCTCCTTCTGTTCCTCTTTAATCTTTGGAGGTTGTGGTTCCTCCTGGACCAGACTGGGGCTCCGCTCCTCTTCAGGTGAAACCTCCTCTTTACACACAGGGACATGCAGGAAGTCTAGGGAAAAAATACAATGAGACTCTATAAAAAGGTTTGAATCTTGTGCCTCCACTGCAGTACCTCAGTGTAGAGCAGTGGCTGGAAAACAAATTACTCTTTGCCCACATCTTCCAAAACATTAATTTGATGGTTCACTGACTGCACTGTGTGCTGTAAATAGTGTGGCCGTTGTTTGATACATTGCAGCGCTCTCATAGAAGATAGATGTGAGACAAGCTGAATGAGAGGTGTTCCCTATTATTTTGAAAGAAATGATTTGTACATTATAGATCAGTGAGTCTTCTGCGGCAGGTTAGTTAATACTGAAGTAAAATTAACTGCAAAGCTTCAGTGAAGCCAATAATACTTTTTCAACCGGCCCATTGTCCGATTTATGTTGCATTGTTAAAGGTTTAATGACATTCACTTTTACACCACATTCAAAGTCTTTGTCCTGGTCCTTCAAAAGTGTACAAAACGTTTTAAGTGAAAATTCCATTCCAGTGATCAATGGCAGGTGTTTTTCTCTAACATTTCTAAAGCCTTTTCAACTGCAATGAAAAAAGAAATCTTTGCCTGCGGGTGTCGCTGGTGAGGGATTTTGCCTGTCAATCATCGCCTCTGCTCCGCCCCCCCCAAAGGAAAGGATAGGGGAGGGGAGGGGCGAGGAGGAGAGTGGGCGGGATTAATCGACAGTGACCTCACTGTCGAAGGGCCAAGCTCAGATTACTTTTCAGCCTAATTATTCAGAAAACCCCAGACCACAGAAAATCCACTGAATGTTCTAAGTTCAGGTTTTTTGGGTGTAATTGAGGTCATAAAACCCCAAATAAAACATTGAAAATAAAAAAAGTGAAAATGAATGTCATGATACCTTTAATGTGTAAATCGATAACCGATTCATATCGGTTCATCTTTACACCCTCTGTACCGGCCCACTTTCACCAATACAATAAATAAAGACTTACTGAGATCCAGGTGGTCTTCAGGTTCCTGCTTAATAGAAACAGTCCTGGCTGGAGAACTGATCTTCACCTGCAGACTGGACTCCACACACTGATCTGGAATGAAGGAACACAATAAATACTTTAATAATAAAGACTTTGTGACATGAATAAGGACTGTAATAATTAAACTTGATGTGACTTTAATAAATAGGATGCCTTCTCTATTGTGGCGACAGATTTCCGTCATTTGTATTCCATATAAAGTGTGTGTGTGTGTGTGTGTGTGTGTGTGTGTGTGTGTGTGTGTGTGTGTGTGTGTGTGTGTGTGTGTGTGTGTGTGTGTGTGTGTTTAGGGGGCGTCAAAGCAGAGCTTTGGTCTATTGATCCACAAGCAATGATCCCTAAAAACAGATCTGCAACCTAACAACACCTCACTATGCAAACACTGTGTCATACCTGCAGTGTGTAGTTTGATGTTGTGTGTGTAACAGATGTGATATACTGTATGTGATTTGGTGTAACACTAGGTGCACTTAACCTACCTGTAGCCTAGGGGGCCCTATTGAGGAAAGGTGTATTGTATTGTCTTGAGAAGGATACAGAAGTAAAGTAGTGAACAATATGGTACAGTATGAAGCTGGCTTGTCTGCGTGTCATTATTTCTCTTTGAAAATACAACATATTTGGCGACGAGGATGGCTGTATACACACTCACACTATACAGCTATACATCTACCTGCACTATTCCTGCCCTGCCCTGGTCAACCTTCCTTTCCATTTGATACGTGGATGAAGATTTTCGACAATTACTTGCTTGTCATACATGCGGAAGGAGACGCCTGGCCGGACAAACGAAAGCGTGCTACTCTACTCCACTGCCTCGGCGCAGAAGGCCAAAGGATTTTCTACAGTATTCCTGAGACAGGTGATACTTATGCTACGGCTGTAACTGCGCTAAAAAAGCATTTTACACCGACAGTAAACGTTGTGGTCGAGTGTCACAAGTTCCGCCAGAGGGCGCAGCTGCCACAAGAATCGGTTACAGATTATGTTTCTGCACTACGTGAACTACTTGCAACATGTGATTTCGGTGACAGAGCTAACGAAATGCTGAGAGATCAACTGATTGAGAAAGCATCATGCCAAAGAGTTAGAGAAAGACGGACATTGTACCTGTCGCACTCCGACATTCTATCGTTGCATTGGCCCATGAAAGTCACCAGGGAATAGTGCGCACTAAACAGCGCCTACGTGATCTCTACTGGTGGCCAGGCATGGATGCCTGTGTCCAAGCTGCCATCTCTTCCTGCCTCACATGCCAGCTGACGGACAAAACTATAAAGACACACGTTGCCCCACTGCAGCCGGTTCCGTTTCCAGATGGACCGTGGCAGAAACTGGGGATTGATATCTGTGGACCGTTCGAAACAGCGGCTATGGACTGCCGTTACGCAATCACTTTGGTGGATTATTACAGTAAGTGGCCTGAGGTCGCTTTTACACAAACCATTACTACACATGCTGTGATTCAGTTTCTGGCTACTGTGTTTAGCAAACATGGAAATTGCTTGGACATAGTCAGCGACAACGGGGCCCAATTTACTGCTGCTGCTTTTGCCACGTTCCTGAAAGAGAGGGACATTACGCACAGCAGAGCTTCTGTTTACTATCCGCAAGCAAACGGGGCCGTGGAGTGCTTTAACCGTGTGCTTAAGGACTGTATTGAGAGCGCTAATCAGGAACAGAGACCATGGAAACGTTACGTGCTGGACTTTCTGCAGAACTACAGAGCAACGCCACATGCAACTACTGGTGTTTCACCATTCGAGCTCCTGCATGGACGCAAGATGCGCACCAAGCTGAACAGTGTGTTGGTGGAATCGACCCCGCCTGGAATCGACCCCGCCTCCCGCGGACACGGAGGTGCGTGCACGCGTCCTCGCTAATCAACAGAAGTCAAAGGAATATACCGATGAGCGACGTCGGGCCAAGCAGTCGTCCTTCAAACAGGGGGACATGGTCCGTGTCAGAAATCCACTACATGTGAAGAAAGGAGATCCGAAATTCGGAAAGCCTACAAAGATAATGAAAAAGACTGGACAGAGCACATACATCCTTGAGGATGGAAGAAAGTGGAATGCAATCCACCTGTCACTCTTCCCTGACAGCGCTGTTCCAGGTGACATCACCCAACCTGTCCCACCAGTTGATAACTCACTCCCTGTACCTGGGCCCTCAGTAAGAGCACAACCACAGCCAACTGATAATACCCAGGGCAGACCTCAGAGGGTGAGAAGCAAGCCAATATGGCTCAAGGACTGTGTGACTTAGAGACTTGAAAACAGAGTACACTTTGATAGCTTTGCTATGTGATTTAACATTGTCATTGTTGTTCTGGAACAAAAAAAAATGACATGTTGATAATAATGTGTACCAGTGAAGAAATGTTGTTTGATTAAGAATGTGCCAGTGATTGCTTGCTATCACTTGTGTTGAACAAAAAATAACAAAAAGATTTGCCATTTACTATTTGTATTTCATATTTTTGCCAGTCTTTTCCAGACATGTTCTATATTTTGCATATGCCATGCTGTTACATCTCATATTGCACAGATATTATTGATTCTGAAGCTTATTGAATTTAGTGATGTTCTTCTCTTAAAAAAGGGGAAGATGTGATATACTGTATGTGATTTGGTGTAACACTAGGTGCACTTAACCTACCTGTAGCCTAGGGGGCCCTATTTGAGGAAAGGTGTATTGTATTGTCTTGAGAAGGATACGGAAGTAAAGTAGTGAACAATATGGTATGAAGCTAGCTTGTCTGCGTGTCATTATTTCTCTTTGAAAATACAACAACAGACACACCTGCAGTGTGTAGATTGATGTTGTGTGTGCAACAGACATACCTGCAGTGTGTAGTTTGATGTTGTGTGTGTAACAGACACACCTGCAGTGTGTAGATTGATGTTGTGTGTGTAACAGACATACCTGCAGTGTGTAGTTTGATGTTGTGTGTGTAACAGACACACCTGCAGTGTGTAGATTGATGTTGTGTGTGTGTAACAGACATACCTGCAGTGTGTAGTTTGATGTTGTGTGTGTAACAGACATACCTGCAGTGTGTAGATTGATGTTGTGTGTGTAACAGACATACCTGCAGTGTGTAGATTGATGTTGTGTGTGTAACAGACATACCTGCAGTGTGTAGATTGATGTTGTGTGTGTAAATGACATACATGCAGTGTGTAGATTGATGTTGTGTGTGTGTAACAGACATACCTGCAGTGTGTAGTTTGATGTCCATATCCAAATCAATGTCCAGCAGTTTGTTTTGTTTCTCCAGCAGAGTTTCTAGTGTCTCTATCTCTCTCTGGAAGAGGTTGCACATGAACTCTGCAGCCGCACTGAGGCGCTCCAACACAAACACTCTGACAAGCTTCACACAACAAACATCAGCACCACGCTGCTGTTTGTCCAAAACACACAATATCTCCTCTCCCACCGACGTCATGTGTTCATTTATCTTCAGCCGTATAGACTCCATTTGACACGTTTTTACCTCCTTTATGACACGTTTTTCACCGCGACCACAACACGCACTTACTTTCGGGTCAACGTGTTTCACACATGCGCATTAAAGGATCCAGGCACTGTTGCCTTCTTAGTGCCTTTCGCCCCCTGGTGGAAGAGGTGTGTAACTGAAGATAGAGCCTCCTGTAGCTGTGGAAAGACAGTCTGTCCTCCCTCACTGTGTGTTGTGTGTTTGGGCCGGGTGTGTCCAGAGAGTTTAACTTTGGTGTGTCCTGGAGTCTGAGCAGGAGGACAGTGAGGAGATTTGGAGTGAAAACACAACCTTTTTATCTTGGAGAGGAGAAACAGCTCCTCCCATCTCCTCACATTCTTCCAGTTAACTGCAGTCAGGGTCAATTTCAATGTGAAAGGCTCATAACAAAAGACGATGGGCCATCATCAGAGACACATTTACATAGATGCAAGTTTCAATGTCTTTTGCTTCATCAACATGTTGACTGTTTTTCTTTGCCAAAGAAAGCAAACCCATGACAGATTTCACTCACTTCTTTACACCTGTAAACCTTTGATGAGGCAAAAGTGAATTCTGATTCTGTCAAAAGTTCATTTCGAGGTTTCGCTATTGATCAAGTTCTTCTGTGGAATTGTTCGTTGAGATAACAAAATGTAACTTATCTGTGAATAAAAGAGCTTATTTTTTTAAAACAAGTGTGTTTGTTGGACATTACAATGATATGCCTTCATGCCACCCTTTTTCGCTTTTGAAAATGTGCTGAATTCTGAGTTTTATCAGCACTGCACACAGAGCTTTCTTACATAGCATGTGAATGAGTTTAATTCTTGAATCAGAATCAGTTTTATTGTCACATCACAGGTTTACAAGGTAAAAAAGTGGGTGAAATTCAGTGCGTGTCCACCTAGAGTGGACTGACCCTAGTATAATCCGCAAGTAGCTCCATGAGGGAGTGCAACAAAAAGTCATTTGTACCTGGTGTAGTCCACAGGTGTGTCCGAGGGGGGGCTAAAGTCCAAGTCATTGTCCCTGGTATAATCCACAGGTGTGTTCAGGAAGAGCCAGAAAAGTCTGCGCCGCCTGTTGTCAGGCTGCTGAACAAGGCCTATGCCTCATTCAGGCTTATGCCCCATTCAGCATTCTGACAGCAGCCGGATTGAAACTACACCAGAACCTGGTGGTGGAACTCTTGATACTGCGGTAGAGCCCCTTGCCCGGTCGCGGTCGTTGTAGGGGGTTGAACAGTCTGTGACTTGGGTGGTGCTTGTCCTTGATGATGCGCTTGGCTTTGACCACGCACCGCTTTTTGTACAGTTCCTGGAGCTCTGGGAGCTCGATTCCCATTATCCGCTCTGCCGATCGCACTACTCGTTGTAGGCTGATCTTTTCTCGGGCAGTGCAGTTCCCGTACCAGGCCGTGACACAGCCTGTTAGGATGCCTTCAACAGAACTGTTGTAGTACAGCCTGAGGATGCGATGTCCTACTCCGAGCTTCTTCAGGCGGCGGAGCCAGTACAGTCGCTGCTGAGCCTTTTTCCTCACGTGTGTGGAGTGCGTCTCCCATTTGAGGTCCTCCTCGATGTGTACTCCGAGGAACTTGAACTCGCTGACCCTTTCCACTGCAGCACCGTCGATGAGGATGGGCGCATGGTCTCTCCGCGGCCTCCTGAAGTCCACGATCAGTTCTTTGGTCTTGTCGACGTTAAGAGAGAGGTTGTTCTCCCGGCACCAGCGTGCCAGTGATTTGATCTCCTCTCTGTAGTCAGACTCGTCGTTGTTGACGATTCGGCCTATCACTGTCGTGTCGTCCGCGTACTTTATGATGGTGTTGGAGACATGTGTGGCTATGCAGTCATACGTGTACAGGGAGTAGAGGAGAGGGCTCAGCACGCATCCCTGGGGTGCTCCGGTGTTGAGGGTCAGGGGGTCGGATGTGATGCTGCCCATTCTCACCACCTGATGTCGGTTGGACAAGAAGTCCTGTATCCAGTCGCACATGCTTGGGTGTAGCCCTAGGTCTCTGAGCTTTTTGTCAAGTATTGCTGGGACAATGGTGTTGAATGCTGAGCTGTAGTCCACGAACAGCATACGTACATATTTGTCCTTCAGCAGCTTGTTGTCCATGTGCGAGAGGACGGTGTGGAGAGCCATGGCAATAGCGTCGTCGGTGGATCTGTTTTTGCGGTATGCATACTGCCACGGATCCAGCGAGGCAGGTAGCGTGGAGCTGATGTATTCCCTCACCAGTTTCTCGAAACACTTGCTGACGATCGGGGTGAGAGCAACAGGTCTCCAGTCGTTCAGGCATGTCACTTTGGCCTTTTTGGGAATGGGCACAATGGTTGACATTTTGAACCCTGCAGGGACCACAGCCAGGGAGAGGGAGAGGTTAAAGATGTCAGCGAAGACACCCGCCAGCTGGTCTGCACATGTCTTAAGGACCCGGCCTGGAATCCCATCAGGTCCAGCTGCCTTGTGGATGTTGACCCGTGTGAAGGCTGTACGCACTTCTCTCTCCGAGATGGTTAGAGGGTTCTCCTCTGCTGGTGCTGCTGATGGCCCCGCTTGGCTGCCGCGGTTGGAGCTGATCTCAAACCGGCCGTAGAAAGTGTTCAGTTCGTTGGGGAGGGAGGCAGGCGGGTTCACCTCGCTTCTGGTTCTTGTTTTGCAGTCTGTCAAGGTGTGTACCGCCTGCCATGTGCTCCTGATGTCGCCATTGCTGAGTTTGTCTTGCATCTTTTTTGTGTAGGCCTTTTTCGCCTTCCTGATGGCGCTGTTTAGGGCCGCGCGCGTCGTGTTGCGCGTATCCACGTCGCCAGATTTGAAACCAGCATCCCGTTCATGCAGATGTGCACGTACTCCGCTGTCCATCCATGGTTTCTGATTGGGATAGATCCGAACTGTCTTTCTTGGGACTATGTCATCTATGCACTTACTGATAAAGCCAGTGACTGAGTCTGAGAGTTCGTTGATGTTATTCCCAGCGGCGTTCTTAAACATCCCCCAGTCAGTCTGGTAGAAGCAGGATTGTAGCATAGCGTCTGTGTCCTCAGAACAGATTCGGATTTCCTTCTCAACGACCGGCTCCCTTTTTAGCCTCTGTTTGTAGGCAGGTAGCAGCTGGATGGCGTAGTGGTCAGAGCTTCCTAGCGGTGGGCGGCGGAGAGCTTTGTATCCATCCTTGAAGGGCGTGTAGCAGTGGTCAAGAATATTGTCACCACGGGTGCTGCAGGCGACATGCTGGTGGAATTTGGGAAAGACCTTTTTTAAGTCTGTCCGGTTGAAGTCGCCTAGGCAGATGACTGCGCAGTCCGGGTGGCGATTTTCTTGTGCACTGATCGCCTGGTGTAATTCCCTCATAGCTGTGTCCTTATTAGCTCCAGGATGAATGTAAACAACGGCTACAATCACAATGCTGAAGTCGCGTGGTAGGTAGAAAGGACGGCAGGCTATGATTAAAAGTTCAAGGTCTGGTGAGCAGTGACTATCTAGGATTTTAACATCTTTGCACGTTGCTTACCGCTTAGTACAGTGTCTCTGTCTTTTCTATACACGGTGAAACCAGGGGGAGTGATGGAAGAATCAGATGCTAACTCCGTTAGCCACGTCTCTGTTAGCACAACAATGGAAGTGCTCCTCGTCTCGGCGTTGTATTTAACGCGCGCCAGTAAGTCGTCCATAGTGGTCACTGTTCTTGATTCACACAGAGATCTAACGTTCGCTAGCAGGATTGAAGGCAGTGCAGGTTTATATCCACGTTTTGTTGTTCTTACGAGGAGACCCGCTCTTTTCCCTCGTCGACCTGGTCGTCTTCTTCGCCGTTTCCGTGCCATCGTCCCGGCCGGGACAAAGGGGAGCCCTCCCCCCACCCAGCCGAGTGGAGGGTTTTCCGCAAAAAAGTCCGGAAATCTGTGTGTAATCGCTGTGCTGATGTCCATAAGTGCTTGTCTGTCATAACTCCTCAGACACCCGACGGTGTAGGAAAAAAAGAGAAGGCTAAAAAATACTAAAAAGACGGAAAAGCGTTGCGATGTTACGGAGCGCGTACGAAAGCAGCCGTTCTCCATGGCGCTCCCAGTAGTGAACTACCAAACATTTCTTTACTTTCATTTCAATACCCAGTGCAACATGTTGTGCAGATGTTATACATCTGCATACTATAGGCCTACTTTTAGCAGGTATATCTCAGACACACGGTATGTCATATTTGGTATCTCTATTTAGCCGTTACTTTGCCATATTGTATTTGTGTTGAAGATCAGTGGGGGGGGGGGGGGGGGGGGGGGCGGGTCTCCATAATAGATAGATGGATAGATAGACTGTTTATAATATACTGTACAGTATATTTACTGTTTATAAATGAGTGTAAATTACTAGTCTGGACATTGATGTGACAAATAAAAGTGATTCTGATTAACTGAGCTGTAACAGGGACCCAGTCCCTCACCCTCACTGTCTCGAGAGATCACGTGGAGAACATCCGCCCCTACGTCATTCACTACCTTGACGCCCCGTTCATCCTGGGCAGACCCTGGTTGGAGCTTCACACCCCCCACATCTGCTGGAGTTCTGGGCGCATTCTCAGCTGGAGCACCGCCTGCCAGGTCTGTTGCCTTCGGTCCGCCCCGACCTCCGCCCAAGCAGAATCTCCTCCTGCCCGGGTTGCTCCTCGGCCGAGGGGTCGTCAGCGGCGGGCTCACCCCGACGTTCCCCGCCATTCGCCAGGTGGCGAACCTTGGAGGGGGGGGTCCTGTTACGTCTCGCTCCTCCTCGCCTCCACTTCCTGGTGCTGCGGTCTCTCTGTACCCGGCAGCACCACCTGAGGGCTCTACAGCACACCACAGCACACCTCAGCACACCTGTGTCCCATTCCCAATCTCCCCACCTGGTTGTCATCTGCAATCACCTCCAGAGGCTACAAAAGCCTGGCTTGCATGCAGCTCGGCGCCAGATCTTCACCAGTCTATGGTTGGTAAAGTATAGCCAGCCAAACTTAGATTCCAGTGTTGTAGAGCTAGCCAGTTTAACTTTACGCAGTTACTGTGCACCTTCCCTCCTTCTGAATCTATTCACTGACCCTGCTTCTCCTCTCTTCTCCAGTGTTGGTGATTCCTAGCTGAGTCGTGCCAACCTGCGGAGCCCACACCCCTCTTCCCCCCACTTTGTTCTTTAACCTCCTGTTAATAAACTCGCCCGGGTGGGCTTTAACCCTTTATTGCCTCCTCCTTGCTGTGCGTTTGGATCACACACACACACAGGTCAACAGAAACCTCTTATATCCAAAACTGTTACTTTTCAGAATTCTAATTCAAAAAGTAGCAAAAATATCAGATCAAAGGCTTGTAGATTGGTTATTTTCGCTGCTTTTGTGTGACACTGTAGTATGATGAATTAGGACATTAATTTACAAAAGTAAAAAAAAACATAAAAGGTTAAACTACGGAGATACAAGGTTTCTGCCCGACAGCAACGAAAACACAGCTGCTATAATAGAACAGTGAGAATCATGTAGATCTCAGGAATCACATGGGATCGGTTCATCTTTACACCCTCAGGCCCACTTTCACCAATAAAATAAATAAGGACAGAGCGCTTAAAACTTACTGAGATCCAGGTGGTCTTCAGGTTCCTGTTTAAGGTGGTCTTCGGGTTCCTGTTTCATAGAAACAGTCCTGGCTGGAGAACTGATCTTCACCTGCAGACTGGACCTTTCACAATACCACTTCTACTGAACCTTTCCTCACACTGGTCACATAGTAGGTAGGGTAGGGTTTCTCTCTTGTATGAATTTGCTGGTGTTGTGCGAGACGACTGTGATAAAGGAACCGTTTCCCACACTGGTCACAGTGGTACGGTTTCTCTGGTTAGTTTTGACAATACTGCTTGTGCTGAACCTTTTACCAGACTGGTCACAGTGGTAGAGATTCTTTCCAATATGAATTTTCTTGTGTCTTTTGAGATTACCCCTTCTGCTGAACCTGTCCCCACACTGGTCACAGGAGAAGGGCTTTTCTCCGGTATGAATTGTCTGGTGACGTTTGAGATGACCGCGATAAATAAACCGTTTCCCACACTGTCGACAGTGGTAAGGTTTCTCCCTTGTATTAATTTTCAGGTGATGTTTGAGACTTCCACGGTGACTGAACCATCTCCCACATTGGTCACAGCCGTAGGGCTTCTCACATGCATTAGTCCTCTGGTGTATTTTGAGTCTTTGAAGAAGTTTTTCCCACGCCGGTCACATCAGGTGTATTTCTTCACTCGTAGTTGGGCAGGAAAGACATCTAGGATGGACAATGAGGGGAGATATAAAGTGAAAAAATATGTCATGTTTTGAAATAACATGCAAGCTGCGTTCTATTGCCAACTGATAACATTAACATTTTCATAGGCCGCGCTATGAGCTTGTAGATCTGCAATTTGGTTTTTTTATCGTGAAAATTTGTGCAAATCTTTGAATATATATTTTTAAAGCGAACATTTTGAACTCAAATCTTTGCTTCTGGGGGATGTCTTCTAAATCCTACGTTTAAAAAAAAAAACGTATGTTGCTATAATCAGTTGGTAAATCAGTTGCCTGGTAAACCCCCCCCCCCCCCACCCCCACCCCCTCCGGAAATCTCATTTGCATTTGATTTCAGGAAGGAGTCTGGTCGGGAGTAATACAGCTAGGTGGCCCTTTGATGTCCAAGTGGCCCTTTGATGTCCAATTAAGCCACTTTAGTGCAGTCCTGCAGTGATTATCACCAGGAGTAATTGGTTTGTCTTTGATGTTAGTGAGCAGCTTGTATGAAAGGTGTATTGATTACTGATGTGTGAACCACTCGGGTTCCACCTGATTGGCCTACCTTCGCTGTCAATCACAGAACATTGAGCGAGGACGCTGATAGGACAGTTCATGTTATGAACTGTGGAGAAACGCCCAGACAGGCCTGTAGGCCAGACTCACTGCTGAAATCAAATACAAATGATAATCAGTGGTTCTCAAACTTGTCAAGGACCCCCAAAAGTTATGTAATGTATTTGGCCGCGGACCCCCATCTCAAAATATTTTGTTCCAGGGTCCCCCCAGAAGCAAAGACTTGAGTTAAAAAAGTTTGCTTAAAAATATATATATATTCAAAGAGTTGCAAAAATGTCACGATTTTTAAAAAAAAGGCAGATCTACAAGCTCATAGCGTGGCACTCGGTGCCGCGCTATGAGCTGCTATTTTTCTGCTATTCGATTCGATCTGCTATTTTTTAATAGTCAAAGTATCATAAAATAATGGTTAAAGTGGTTACACAGATGCGTTCCCGGTTTTAATGGGTTAATACGGAAGAAGAAGAAGAAGACGATTACATTTCAACTTCAACTTCAGCTCCAGGTTAATCTTCAAGTTCCTGTTTAACAGAAACGGTGCTGGTTGGTTCTGGAGAACTGATCTTCACCTGCAGGCTGGACTCCACACACTGGTCTGGAATGAAGGGATAGAATAAGGAATGATGGCCCATTATTGTGATATGTCTGTTGTGATAATACAGAATTGTTGATATGGTATCAGACTTTCGGTAGACTTTTAGTATGTTATTAAGGACACCTAATACTACAACAAACAGTTGAGAAACCTTTTGTTGCAATTTTTTAGGTTAATGTACTTTTTCCATATAATATGCACCCACCTACCATAGAACAGAATGAAGGAAAGAAAGAGAGAGCATGAGACTTATTGAGGTCCAGGTGGTCTTCTTCAACTTCAACTTCAGTTTCCTGTTGAACAGGAACGGTGCTGGTTGGTTCTGGAGAACTGATCTTCACCTGCAGGCTGGACTCCACATGCTGGTCTGGAATGAAGGAATAACATGGTTGTAGATGAAGTTTAAACTCCTGTAACGGGAGGCTAGGCACCCATTTCGGATGCTGTCAATGCAGTGAATGGGACATTATCATGTTTAATCAGACTATTGTTTGGTCTAAGTAGGTGAGATACTGACCTACCCACGTTTAATCAGACTATTGATTGGTCTAAGTAGGTGAGATACTGACCTACCCACGGGGCTCAGTAGGTGTTTTGTATAAAGTATAGTTTTGGACCGTGACGGAGGCGCGCCGTCTCAACCAAACTGGAGCCACGAGAGGCACCACCGAGCGAGCTAAAGTGAGCGAGTTGCCGTGCCGAATGCTGTAAAGTTTGCTTGAGCCAACTCAGCACCGTCCGAGTTACGTACCGATAGTTACGTACCGATAGAGTTAGGTACCGATAGAGTTACGTACCAATAGTTACGTACCGATAGAGTTACGTACCAATAGTTACGTACCGATAGAGTTACGTACCGATAGAGTTATGTACCGATAGAGTTACGTACCGATAGAGTTACGTACAGATAGTTATGTACCGATAGAGTTATGTACCAATAGAGTTAGGTACCGATAGGGTTGTGTACCGATATTACCGACATAATGGCAAATCATGTTTTAGGGTGAGCGTTTGCTGTTGACTTTCATCAACCCACAGAATAACGACAAAACACCTACTGAGCCACGTCGGTAGGTCAGTATCTCACCTGCTTAGACCATCCAATAGTCTGATTAAACGTGATAATGTCCCATTCAGTGCATTGACAGCATCCAAGATGGGTGTGGCAACGGTCTCTAGAGAAAACGGCAAAATAAAATATCAGATGTGCCTAACCCACTCACATGAGGAGATCCACTGTCCCCAGTAACCCACTCACATGAGGAGATCCACTGTCCCCAGTAACCCACTCACATGAGGAGATCCACTGTCCCGAAAGACGACCACTATCAGTCAATGATGTCACTTAAACATGTTAAAAACGTTTGATCACAATTGTACAGTCTGTCTTGGACACTTTAACCATAAATGCTATGTACTGACTTGACCCTCCCAGGGCTTCCTACGTTTTAATGTTCTTCATCACATATCTAAAAGATCTGATCTACAAGTTGACAACGCACGCATCGCGTGATGTCGTCCTTTGTATGAAATGTGCTATAACATAGTTTTGACTTGGCTTGGCTCAGTATTAATGTGGTTGAATGCAAAAACATACAATTCTGTCCTGTCGCTGCTGACTGAAACATACTCTGTTTAGTCTCTTCGACTAAATACACCTAATTGAACATTTTCTCTTGTTCATCTCATGTTAATACTGTGTTTGTGTTTTATTCCTGTATTCTGTAATATGTGAACACAAGAGGGATTTTGATCCTAAATTGAAATAATGAAATAAACCTGTTACTTTTTTAACGTTAAATTAAGCTTGGCTTTGAAATGTTTCATAAAAATGAAATCATTTTATGCAGTATTTTTGATCAACATCTGACCTGTAGTGAGAGAACAGTATCTTTGATCAACATCTGTCCTGTAATGATAGAACAGTATCTTTGTTCAACATCTGTCCTGTAATGAGAGAACAATATATTTGTTCAACATCTGTCCTGTAATGAGAGAACAGTATCTTTGTTCAACATCTGTAATGACAAAAAATGTAAACGCTAGGGTGTCAAGGTTCACAAAAGGTTGAGGCTGACAAAACATTTCAGATGACTAAAATAAAAATAAATTGAATTTTATTCAAAAGACTATGACTAAAACTAAATCAAAATTAGCTGTCAAAATCAACACTGATACAGGGCTTTGACAGGGCTTGTCATTGTATTACAAATCAAAGGAAAATTAAAGGGATATTTCACCCTCAAACATGTTTGGGGTCACTTTAACGTCTACTCAGGCATTTGTGTTTCACCCCAGACAGTTTTTATGTTGCTCGATTCAGTATTTAGATATTTTATATACATTTTATTAAGACACGCACAGATACAAAATGCTCATTTATAGTCTATTAATAGGCTAGCACGTTCCCGGCCGACTGTCATTATCCACTTCCAACTTTCAGGCTGTTCAGAAACAAATGTGACTGAATACAATGAGACCTTCCCCAAGTCGCTTTTGTGGAAACAGAGTGAAAATGTGAATTTAGCTTCGTTTTTTTCTTCATATTAACACAGTTCGAATGTTAAAGAAGGTTTCTATTGCAAAATATAGTCGTGGGAGAATCATTAAATGGTTACATTTGTAGGGCAAAGTAGGCTCTACTATGCTGCTTTTGAGCAAGTCTCTGTGTTACTTTGGGGGGTGGAGAGACACTTGGCCGAGATTTGCATAGAGTTTCGATTGGTCACTAGCTAGGCATTGTACTCCGGTTTCACTGAGCCTATGGTCTGAGCACCGCAAGAGCCGGTGTTGCCAGGTATTGTTATTATAAGTTAGCCCCCAAGATTGTATTTGAAAATAGCAGCAGATCTATAAGCTCACAGTGCGTCGCTCACGATGCGACGCGTTGTGAGCTTGTAGATCTGCTATTTTCAAATAGCTGATGCATACAGTAGGGTTAAAATGCTCATGTGGCCCATAGTCGCTTTATTTTGGGCTTTTTTTCGTAGACCTGGTTGCTTATTTCTCTCATACAATCTGGCAACACTGGTCTCTGTCTGAAGCGTTGTTATTTAACTTTTGGCGCAGAGCGAAAGTTGCTCTGATCTGCTAGGACTATTCATTTATTTTCCTCCGTGTGTTTGATGACCCCCCCCCCCCCCATTTTGAGCTATACCAACCTTTCAGCTAAACAGGCCGCTCAACGTTCGTTTGAATGGAAGTATTTCACTGTATTCCACAACGTGTAGCTAGGCTAGATAGCATAGCCTCGTTAGCTCGTTGTGGCGAGTGTCTTTTACAGCCCGTACATCTACATAAACGTTCAGATTTCAAATATAAAGTGCTTAACCCATGGCCACGGATGTTACAATTATGTACGGGCCCACATAAGTACACGTATCTTCCGTATTGTTCAATAAAAAGCATTTTAATCCGATCGGTGGTCACTTTATCCATTTGCTTTCAACTACGCGACCGCCTCGGTTGGGAGGTGTATTGCACTTTGATAAATTATAACTCTATGAAAAAATGGCCGCTGATCGGATTAAAATGCTTTTTATTGAACAATGCTGAAGATACGGGTACTTATACCCACCCGAAATGAATTGTAACATCTGTGGCCATGGGGTAAGCACTTTATATTTGAAATCTGAACGTTTATGTAGATGTACAGGCTGTAAATGAACAAAGTGCAAACACCATGTTGGCTTGTTTTCATAGACCTCGTAGCTTGTTTCTCTCACAGAACAACACCAGCACTGGATTTATCAATACATTTACTTACATTGGCTATTTGAAAATTGCCGATCTACAAGCATGCATTGTGAGCTTGTAGATCTGCTATTTTCAAATAAATATTTGATTAAATCTATTATGATGATGATTACTTAATATGCCTATTTTTTTACAACACAGATCCTCTATGGGGGTCCCTGGCACTAAATAGAGTGGACACAGCTGACTGAAAGGTGTCAATGGGGGAGTGATTAGAGGAGTGGCTAGGCTGAATAAATTACCCATTGTTCACGCCCAGTACCTGGAGCTGAGAGGTGCTAGAAGTGACAATTCTTTATAAGGGATTATCTCAGATTGCACTATTATAGATAACCAGATTCAAATGAGCACATCTTCTTCAAATGTGTTCCGATTTCAATGAATGATACATCATATGAAAGCTTATATTCTGTACTTTTATAATCTGTAAAAAAATGAAAAATGAAAAATGCCAACTTGCGGCATAAAGCATTGTACCCAGTCACAAATGTACGGAAACAACTTTTCACCAACTTTATTCATGATAGATAACAGATGTTTGCATCTCTGACTGGATTTAGTTTAATCTGATAGAAAACTGAATCTATTACTGACAAGGCGATATATCCATATGTACGTATTGTTATAAAATACACCGAAAATATACGATCATTGCATTTCTCCTTCTACGTCTTGGTGGCTCCGCGACCCATGATGGATTTCTTAGTGTTTCTCTCAGGTTTCAAAATCATTATATAACACTTTGGTGCAAACAGCGCCACCAAGAGGCCAAAACTAGACGCTAAAATAGCGAATACCTCCACTACGTCTGCATATTTGCCTGGAGAGCTGATATACGCCGGGATGAAGGCTATCCACACGGCACAGAAGATCAACATGCTGAACGTGATCAACTTGGCTTCGTTGAAGTTGTCCGGAAGATTCCGCGCCATGAACGCTAGGACGAAGCTGAGGATTGCCAGTAAACCGATATAACCCAGTAAGACCGCAAAACCAACCGTTGATCCCACCGCACACTCATAAACTATCTTTTCGCTGGTGTATTTTGTGTTTTTATGAGGAGTCGGCGAGGCAGACACGAGCCAGGCCGTGCAGATTATCGCCTGGATGGAGGTAAGAGTCAGAACCGTTCCTCTCTGCTGCATCACGCCGAAAAACCTCAGAACGTCCGCGCCCCCGGGCTTGGAGGATTTGAACACGGCCAACACGACCATGGTCTTCACCAGGATACACGAGACGCACAGCACAAAGCTGATCCCGAACACAGCGTGCCTCAGCTGACAAGTCCAGAGTCTGGGACGTCCGATGAACAGAAGCGAGCACAGGAAACACAGTTTGAGCGACAGCAAGAGTTGGAAGCTGAGCTCCGAGTTGTTGGCGCGCACCATGGGCGTGTCTCGATGGTAGAAGAGGATTCCCAGGACGACGGCGCAGACGAGCGCGCCAAACAACGAGATGGTTGTCAAGGATATACCCAAGGGCTCGTGGTAGGAGAGGAACTCCACGCTCTTGGGGACACACCGGTCACGCTGGGGACCGGACCAGAAGTCCTCTGGACAACTGGTGCACTCTGTAGAGTCTGAACAAGAGGGAAAAGGTTAAAAGGGATGAACAAGTACAGTATCAGCATAAAGATACTCTACTGTACGTATTGTCTTTGTCGAGTGGGAATGTCCAAAACTGTTACTTTCCGGGATTCAAATCCAAAAATAGAGAAAGTAGCAGATCTACAAGCTCAAAATGCATCGCTTCACGCTGGGTTTTGAGCTTTACAAGAAAAAAAAAAGTTTGAATATGGAGATAAGAGGTTTTTGCGCGACAGCGACGATGCATAATGTAAAGCTACTATATACCAGTCTCATTGCTGATCTCTCCCTCAGAACAAGCGATGCAGTCAAAGCAGCAGACAGGTTCTCCTTTCCTTCTGGCAAGGCGGGTTCCAGGAGAACAGCTCTCACTGCACACTGACCGAGGAGGCTGCGGAGGAAAGTAACAATAATCAATTTCAGTCCAAACCAAGGGCCCAGCATTGGCCTTTGAAATTGAGTCTAGATAGGAAGTGACAGTTCATATGCCTGTAGTTTCGCTGTTTTACCCCTGCTGGTGTCAGAAAGATGTTTTATCAATGCAAGTGGGTGGGTTTTAGACTTGATTTTCTTACCTTAATAAACATTTTCATAAATACTATATGCTTCCAGTTGCTAGTTTAAAGTCTTCTTTCAATCACAATGATCTGCGCTTTGGTAAATTATGGTCCCATTTATTTTTAAATTGACGATAAAGTAGGGTATGCTCTAGGAGGGGCGGGATGATTTGATTGACAAGCTACACAACCAATAGCATTCATTCCCCGCACCCGCTCTTGACTGACAAGCTACCCAACCAATAGCATTCATTTCCGGTTGCATTAGCTATGACGCGATATGACACGATATAGAAAGATGGCGGATTTGAAATTCCTGAACAATCGGCTTAATTTACGATCTGTAGAAACCAATGGCATAGCTTTGTCCATTCATTTTTACAGTCTATGGTCCAAACTCAATCACATTCACATCATGGGCTCAATATCATTGGGCATTTTTAAAACGAGCCAAAATGACCTTGTTGATTTCAAAGTTCCATAAGATGGTTTCTTCATCCAGGATGAGTTCTTCTTCTCCGGAGGCTGACTTCTTGAACACTCCTACGTTCTGAACCGTTACTCCTCCATCTGGGAGCCACACCAAGTTCATGACCTCACAGATTGGTGAGGCATCGCTGTTTTTATCAAATGATACACGATCACCAAATGATGTGGTGAAGTTGACCTTTTCCAGGTAATATACAAGCTGGAAATGGTGATGAACACAATTATGAAGAGGGGTGGGGGGGGGGTATAAACATTACTGCAGGCATTAAAGGAATAGTTCACCCAAAAAATGACATAACTTATATCAGTTACACACCCCATGAAGCCTTGAATTCATGTAGATTTATTTGGGTTTTAGACGCATTCCTAAGCCAATAATTGGATGACAGGTTGTATTTACAGTAGGAGAAACTAAGAGTCTCCTTTGTGTTTCCTACCGGATACATTAGCATCTTTCAAAGTATTGGCTTAAGAAAGCGACAAAAACAAAAAAGTCTCCATGAATTCAATGCTTCATGGGGTGTGTAATTCATAGAAAATAAGTATTTGTTTTGTGAACTACTCCTTTAAGTATCATTATATGTCATTATAAGAAAAGTATTTATACAGTTTAATCCTTGTATGTAAGTCTTTCATGCTTTGTACCAATATTACATATTCATTATTATTGTCTCCGCCAGGCTGAAAGGCATGGCGATAGAGTATATTTTGCACCCTGTCTGTCTGTCTGTCCGTCCGTCCGTCCGTCCTTGACCAGCTAAACTTTGGCACCGTTGACCCAGTCACTGCGAAACTGTGCACACACACTCCCTGGATGCCAATTCAGAACCTCTGCCCGAATTTTTCAGATCAGCCTGTCATAGCGCCACCATGAGGCCGATTTTTGCACAATTTTTTTTTTTTGTTACTCCATTTTGTCCAAAAATCACACAAATCGGACCACATTATCTCTATAGTCATGTGATCAACACGGATCTGTCCCATTTTCCATATTCCATCCTGATTGGCTAAGATTGGCTTCCAAAGTTTGCAGGAATGGTCCATTTTGAACAAAATGTGTCAAATCATGAACGCAGCTAGCGATTTCCGTGACATTTTGCACAAACATTCCCACTAGGCCGAGGACAAAATGCCACTTGGATTTTTTCAAATCAGCCTCATGGTGGCGCTAAAACAGGCCGATTGGCATTTTCAACTAAAACTGCACAGATCTGCTTGAAACTTTGCACACATACTCCCTAGAGGCCAAGGAAAAACATCAGCCTTCCATTTTGAGGCCGAAATTTGTGAAACACATTTTTGGATATTACTCCTTCAAATTCTGTTCAAAAATCACGCAAATCTGTACACAGTATCTCTATAGTCATGTGATCAGGACGGATCTGTCCGATATTTCATATTCCATCCTAATTGGCAAACATTGGCTTCCAAAGTCTGCAGGATTGGTCCGTTTTGAACAAAATGCCTCAAATCATGGACGCAGCGTGCAATTTCCATGAAACTTTGCACGCAGATCCCACTAGGCCTTTTCACATTGGCCTGTAATAGCGCCACCAGCAGGTCTAATTTAGCGAAACACATTTTTGGAACAAAACGCCTCTAATCATGACTGCAGTGCCTGTTTGCCGTGAAAGGCCTAAGAAGAAATGGCACCCTTTTCACATTGGCCTATTATAGCGCCACCAGGAGGCCACAATAACCTACCTGACCTGTGCTCTGAGGAGCACTTTTTCTAGTTCAAAATGATATCCAACTAGAAACTCTAGCAAAGTGTGTATTAATATTACAACCTGCCATGGCTGTGTTGTCTGCAGACTGGCACAGCTGTGCCCAGGGAAAGGCCCTCTTCCTGGCACACACTGCAGCATGGCATGGAGGGCGTGGGCCAAGGCATACACAGCCTTGTACACATTATAATCCTCCCTGAGTTCAGACACATCCAACAGGGTGCTTTCTGCTGCTCCCAGGTCCTCTTGTCCAGAACACACCCTTCCACCAGCATCCACCCACTCTGATGGAAGGGGTGCAAATTTACACCCAAATGTGTGCTCCCAAAACTGCCTCACCTGAAGAAACACAATTAAGACTTAAACAGACGTGTGTGAAAAAAAGATATATATACACGCACGCACGCGCACACACACACACACACACACACACACACACACACACACACACACACACACACACACACACACACACACACACACACACACACACACACACACACACACACACACACACACACACACACACCAAAGGAAAACAAGCAGAAGACTCACTATGATATTTTCATGGCTGTTGTCAAGGTCATTGTCAGGATGTATTTTCAACAAGAAGTCTTTAAATCCTGGCATCTCTCCACGACGGAGTGCGATCCCCAGGCTGCCTCTCAGGTAGGGAAGGTAGAGAGGAGTCTGGAGCTTTGAGTCTGTTATAAACTCTATACCAGCGATCCACTGTAGACCTGTTACCTTTTGATGGACCACCTGTTGAATGAGTCCGTTATAAACTCTATACCAGCGATGCACTGAAGACCTGTTACCTTCTGCTGTAGGGAAACAATCACACCCAGTGTGAAGTGAGTGGTGCCTTTGATGAGTTCATTTCATTAAGCTATATGAACTAGAGGAACAATGTTAAATCCCTGTCCATTCATTTTAAAGCTGTTTCTTTAAAGCTGGCTTTAGCAATTACAGCCTGTCCCTATTGACCGTCTAAGAGCACCTATACAGAGTTTGGGAAGTTTAGCATGCTGGGAACCGGAGTTATGGCTGTTTCAAGCCCAGCCAATAGGAACACAGAGGGGGCGGGCTGAAGTGATTACAGCCTGCCCCTATTGGCTGTCTAAGAGCACCTAACAAGTTACTTATTTTCTATCAATTACACCCCATGAAGCATTGAATTCATGGAGATGTTTTTGTTTTTGTCGCATTCCTGAGCCAATCATTTTATGACCGGTGGAAGAGACCGCCGGGTCAAATGATTGTCTCAGGAATGTGACAAAAACAAAAAAATCTCCATGAATTCAATGCTTCATGGGGTGTGTAATTGATAGAAAATAAGTAATTTGTTGTGTGAACTACTTCTTTAACATGGATCATAATTCATAACCCCAAACCTCATCCATGAGTTTAACCATACGGATGCCATATACGTATATGAAGACCACACGAGCCGAGGAGGTCCTCATCACAGAGACGATCCTCTGCAGTTCGCCCGGGTCGCTGTCCCAGGGCAGGACCTCCACGTAGGCCAGGCAGCCCCACCCGGACCGGCTCAGCTCAGTCTGGAAGATGTGTGCAGCATCGTGGCCGTAGGCGTCGTCTATGAACAGCAGGCCTACCCAGGTCCACCTGAACCTCAACATGATCTGCAGCATAGCTCGCACCTGATTGGATGAAGAATGGAGGGATACACTGTAAGTGCGTAATAATCCATTCAATCCGGGAACGCATCTGTGTCATTTATTTGGGCTATTCCAAAATAGCAGATCTACAAGCCCATAGCGTGGCACCGGGTGCCGCGCTATGAGCTTGTAGGTCAGATTTCTTTGAAAAATTGTGAATATTTGTGCAAATCTTTGAATATATATATATATATATATATATATATATATATATATATATATATATATATATTAACAAAACATTTAGAGTAGCCAATTATTTTTGACCCCGTTTTCTCCCCAATTTAGTCGTCATGCCAATTGATTCCTCCCCACACCTTTCTGTGTTGTCACTGCTGTATCCTACTGACTCACCTGCCAGTGAGGAGCCCCCACCAGGAGGACATAGGGCCCTATTCCAGCTGAAATTTGAACAAACCACTCATTTCGGATTTCGGACTAGGCAAGAGGCGTTTCCCCGCAAAATTCGGTATTCTATGGCACCCCCCTCACCCGCCAAACACCTGAGCTACCCGTTACATTATGCATAGGTGTGGTTTGGGCGTTACAATGATAAAACCAATCACCGTGCCAGAAGCCATTGCCTTTAAGAGAAGACTGCGCTAGCCGTCATCCCGATCCAATATATGCTCTAGCCTATCTACCTGTCTGCACTGTTGCCTGGTCTGATTATTATAAGCCACATTGGGCTTGTTTTCCTTCTTTTTTTTATTTTATCCAAATACATTTTTATATTAATTTGTAGCCTATTGTGTTCACAATAAGCTTGTCATATTAGTCAGATCCGGAATAGTATATGAAAGCCATTTAAAATATGTATACTATTGGTACACACCAGCTGCTCCCAAATAATTAATTACATCATGTTGCGACAACGCTCCTACGTGGTACACAGACAAACAGTAGCACATGGGTATACTAAATTGGACAGTTTTAGGAAAGGTCTATAGCCTATGTACTCACGTTGGCTGTATTGTTCTATTTCCACCATTCTAATGGATTCCAGGGGTGTGTAAACATACTACTCTGTAGTAGCTCCATAGTTTCCTCTGAAGTGACGCAGTTAAAGTTAACTTACATCCATATTGTCCCCGTTATCTTTCATCATCCACCTTTGTTCAGTAATCCAGAGCTAAACTTTAAGTTTACATCAATCAAAGCCTCTCAAACCCAGACACATTGCTGCGATGCGTATGTGCGTCGCCTACCTACCCAAAATAACAGACATACAAGCTATCAACGGCGCTGCGTCATGTCTGTCGACAGCTTACAGATCTGTTATTTTGGACAGCATGCAATGAGGCGCGCGCGCCACGGAGAAGCCTAACACTAAACCAAAAATATTACATTACGTGGTCAACAACATACTAGACATGTAACTTGCTTGGAGCTTTTAATGCAGTGGTTCTCAACCTGTGGGTCGAGACCACAATGGAGCACCCAACGCCTGGCGAGCTTGTAGATCTGCTATTTTCACAATATTTATCTGTGGAACCGAGTCAAACAAAATGGGGGGGTCCCCAGTTCAAATATGGTTATTTTGGGGGGTCATGAACGTAGCGTTTACGCGGGGAATATAATAATAATATAGGCTAATATATATAATATAGGCTATAATATAATATTCACCCGCAGCATGGGTTTAATGAGACAGTAGCCAAAATGAAAATCACACTAGATGATCCTCTCATCTTATAAAAAATGTAAGTGCTTAAGATTTTAGCCCAAACCCAACGGGACCCGACCCGGCCCGTCGGCACCGGCTGAGCCGGGTCTTTTTACATCCAAATAAATTCACATATTAATTAATTTGTAGCGTAGGCTATTGTGTTCACAATAAGCAACTTGTCATATTAGTCAGATCCCCAAGAGTATATGAAAGCCATTTAAAATAGTTATATATTCATTTCTTACACAGCTGATGCCAAATAATTAATCAACAGGGCAGCGCAACTCAAAAGTAGGTCAAATCACTCAGCTGTCTTGTCATGACGCAGCAGCAGATCGAGATCCCTTTAAAGTTTAAACCATAACATGACATCTTCAGACTATTGAGCTTTCTTCATGTCTTTTTCACCTCAAAGTAAATGTTGGATTATTTCTTCAAATGACAGCACAGGCAGCGGCAGTAGCCTAGAAGGTAACATTGGATGTGATTTCTCCATCGCAAAAATGATTACGGTTATTCTATGAAACATATATTTCATAGAATAACCATAATCATTTTTAAAATGGTTATGGGGCAGTGTATATATTTATATAGCCCTATTTGCTCCAAGCTGTTTTTTAAATAAAATATAGACTGTTGGAAGAATTAACGAATTACCAAGATTTAATGAGAAATAAGGCTTCTTTAGAAAAATGACTGACGGGCTGGGCTGGGTCTAATTTGTCAATTATTAGTCGAGCCGGGCTGAAATATTTAGGGGATATGAAAGCTCTAGTTAGTAGTTTGAAGTGCTCATGTGGCCTTATAGTTGCTTCTTTTTGTTTTCATAGACCTGCGGACTGCGGTTGCTTATTTCTCTCCAAGGCTGGCAACACGGCTCATGGTCCAACGCACAAAGCCATTGTAGTGTCTGTGTGCACTTGACGGGTGATTTTATAAACCAGCGGGTGCTTCTAGAATCCACTATCCCCCCTCCCCAAGCCGTACCCATGTGTGTCTGTAGAATTGCAATGTGGGGGATATAGCAACAACACGCCCACGGGCACACCTCCATGCGCAAATAATGGTGTCGGCATAATGGTGACGGTAGAGCAGGTGCTAGAATAACCTATTGGGGCGGTGCAGCTCCATTATCAGGTTAAGGGTAGCGTTGCGGCTGGGAAAACTGGCACAGAATAGAGCTGACAGAGCCTTCGTTCTACTCCTCCCGCCCCAACACTCCCCGCTGACAGGTGCCGCCCCAGCCCGTAGGAGTACCTGCAATGACCAGTATCACCCTCCTCGCCCGGCTTCCCTCTCCCGAACACGGGCCAATTGTGTTCGTGTAGACGCTCGACAAAGCCGGATCCTCTACAATGGATTTGAACCCACAACCTCCATGGTGGTGGGCAGTGACTTTACCACTGTGCCACCCAAGCACCTTGAATATATATATTTTAAAGCGAACATTTGTAAAATGTTTTTTTTCCAGGGACCTCCAGAAGCAAAGATTTGACTTACAAATGTTCGCTTTAAAGGTTCCCAGTTGGATCCCGGGCTCCCCCAGAGTTAGTGTCGAAGTGTCCTTGAGCAAGACGCTGAACCCCTAATTGCTCCTGATGAGCAGGTTGGTGCCTTGCATGGTTTCTCTGCCATCGGTGTGTGAATGTGTGTGTGAATGGGTGTGTGAATGGGTGAATGTAATGCACAATCTATGTAAAGCGCTTTGGATAAAAAGCGCTATATAAATGCACCATTTATTTTACCATTGGACATGGTGGCTGATCATAGGTACTGCAGCTTATTACGGCTGGGGCCAGACACATGAACGAGTGAAAACGTTTTCGACCAATGGGCTCGACTCACGAGCTTGCGCACGGGGTTGCGCGAGATGAGACGAGATTTACGGCGATGACACTACAGTGCATGCGAGACGACGCGCAGAGTGACACAAAACGCGTCACATAGACCCCAAATAGGCCCCGCCCGTCACATTTCCCAAGAAGGGGTGAAAAGGGAGTATGCGCTGGGTGAGCAACTCTATACAAGTGGATTTTCGTTACCTCTCTATTATTTTTAACTCTATGATTGTACTACTTATAGGTTCACCTGGATGGTATTACTTATGACGGTTCTGAAGAAGGAAGGGTATTTATATCGGTCACTCAGACAGGAACACATGGAATAGTAACTGATCTGAAAAACACACAAAACATCTCTTCTGTAATATATAACTTTTTTATATTTCCCCTTTAAGCAAAGCATGTGAGAATGAGGACTGACTATAGGCTGTTCTCATGTTCCACTCAACCTGTCACCTGTCACCTGTCACTCAACCTGTCACCTGTCACTCAACCTGTCACCCTGCTCAGCATCACTCAGCATCTCCTGGATCCACCCCCCTCTGCTAAACACCACACAATGCTACAAACAAACAAACAAATAAATGAACACATAAATACACACATTATTGACTGCACCACAGGGCTTAATTAGTGTCTAGAAGTGAAGGTGCTCCGTCACCTCAGATGCACATACAATACAATATGTTTTTATTTAGGCTATTTTTATTATCAATTCAACTTTCACATTTTCCCCTCAATGTTACCTTCCTGCAATGGAAAAGGACCTGATGAGATGAAACTGAGTTATGTTCCTAAATCACCACAATTTAAACACTTCATGAGTTGCTGTTAGAAAAATGGTTGCACCGTCAGCCAGTTGGTCTGAGTCCTACGTTGGATACAGAGGACGAGATGTTTAGTCGTATTCATGAGCTCCAGAACCTATATATTATTCTCTCTCTCTCTCTCTCTCTCTCTCTCTCTCTCTCTCTCTCTCTCTCTCTCCCAGCCAACAGTTCAGTTTTTAAATTGTGACTGATTGGCTGATGATTAAAACATAGGAACAAACAATCTGATCCAATCTGAACGTTCAATGACAATTTACGTGCCGATAATGTCAGCACAGATTGTATTTTAACCCATTTCCTGCCATTGACGGAGATCTCCGTCATTTAAAAAAAAGGAAGAACAAGTATTTTGGACATATTCTGTATCTCGGCTCCTGTGTTTCACAATGTATTTTTGGCGAGACATGCTATTTTCAACGGCATATAACAAGTGAATGGGAGGTTGCGATTACATTTTTTTTCTTCATTTAAGCACAGTGAAACCCTCAGTGATTAGCAACCATCAGGGGATCGATCATACTGGAGATAAATATATGTGGTTCTTGAAAGATTAGTCAGAATGCTTAAAAATGCTGGCAGAAGCTACAGCCTGTTTTAGAAAACCCCTGACAGTGAATGTGTTAACATTGTTGTAACTTTATTATGTACGGATCACAGTGATTCATACGTCACACGTAATGTCACAACGTTATAACACTTAAAACATTATGTGAATGTTTTTAAAAAAAGTGAATATTTCGCACATAGTGGTTTCATAATGGTTTCTGCCGGACAGCAGAGATAGTTGGGTTATTGCTCTAATGATTGAGTCCAATGATAATTACATCCTGATGTGAAAGAAAATAGTTCAGAAGGAGAAGAAGAAGAAAAAAAGTTGTTATATTTATGACAATCAAAATGTGTTGGAAATATTTTGTTTTGATGAGGTGTCATAATTAACCATAATGTTATCACACACTGACAATAAAAACAATAAAACATGGCACTTCATGTCAAAAAGGTTATATTATGATAAACAACCTGTTATATTAAACTCACCATAGGCACTCTGTACAGACCTACCACACTAGAGATAATAAACTTACAACACTAGAGATAATAAACTTACCATAGGCACTCTGTACAGACCTATCACACTAGAGATGGCGATAGACTGCGATGAGGTGTCGGGACCCACAATCCCCAGCACCGGAGGAGACCCGGCACAGCCCGCGTCCAATCGAAAGCGCTCCTCTCTCCCGCTGACCAATGACAGCGCTGCGTGGAAGCCGACTCCCAGTGAGTAACAGGTGTCATAGATCCCATAGCCCAGAGTCACGTTGGGCAGCAGGCTGGGGTTCCTGTTGATCTCTGTGACGGCGAACACCATGGTCTGAGCCCGCCTGAACGTGGCCATGTTGAAACTATATACACACACAATGTCAGTGTTAACCTTGCATATTTATCTTTGTAGAAATATCAGTAACAGTGTTAAATAGATCTATGTACTCTCTCCTGATTGGCTGAAATGTTGTCACCTATCTGAAAATGTGTTTTATGTTTATCAACGAGCTGGAGCCTTTGACCCTTTAAAACCGGGAACTCATACTGTGTCATTTTAGATTTCATTGGCTATTCAAAAATCGCAGATATACAAGCTCATAGCGCGGCACATCTGCGATTTTTTTTAAAGCGGGAACATTTGTACAAATCTTTGAATATATGTATATTTTTAACTGAAATATTTTCTTCTGGGGGGTCCCTGGAACAACATGTTTTGAGATGGGGGTCCACGGCCAAATACATATAATTTTGGTGGTCCTTGACATGAAAACGTTTGAGAACCACTGATATTAAAGCAAAACATTTTTTTTCAGGATTTAGAAGACATTTTGTTGAATCCCCCAGAAGCAAAGATTTGAATTAAAAATGTTCGCTTTAAGAAAAAACATTGCAGATCTACAAGCTCATATAGTGCAGCACTCCACGCTATGAGCTTGTATATCTTTATAGCACATTTACAACAATCGAAATTGACCAAAGTGCTGTACAGGGTGAGAAGAAAAAAAAACATCAACAGGAACGTATGGAAGTGCATCAACAACACAGTCACACATCACATACAACAAGCAGATCAAGACATGAACTTAAAGGTAGGGTAAGTGATATCTTTTTTCCCCCTTTTTTTGTTAAAGGGTTAAAGTAGCTACTATATTCTGATAGTAATCATTGCTACAAAGTGTTTGTTCGGTCACAGGGGTCTCTCCAGCTCTTTAGTAAACAGTATATAGTACATTTTCAGGTAGGTGACAACATTTAAGCCAATCAGGAGAGAGCACTGAAAATGCATTTTCTGTATAATAAAGAGCTGGAGAGACATGGGAGACTCCTTTTACTGAACAAACACTCTATAGCAATGAGTACTATGAGAATATAGAGCTATTTAACACTTATTTTGACCAAAGTAAATCACTTACCCTACCGTTAAGTGTGATTAAAAGCTAAAGAATAAAAGTGTGTTTTAAGAACGGATTTAAAAGCCTCGATAAAATTAGCACTTCTAATATAGAAGGGCAGGCTGTTCCAAAGCCTAGGAGCGACAGCAGCAAAGGCTCGGTCACTCCTACTCCTCAGCAGTTGTGGAAAAAAGTACTCACATTTTTTACTCAAGTAAAAGTATCAATGCTGCAATGTAGAAATACTCTGTTACAAGTCCGGAATTCAAAATGTACTTTAGTAAAAGTACAACAGTATAGGTATCAACATGTAGTTAAAGTACCAAAAGTAGAAAGTACTCATTATGCAGAATGTCCCATTTCACAAGTTTTCAAATGTATAAAAATCATTTGAAAATAGCTCACAATGTGACGCATTGTGAGCTTGTAGATCTGATATTTTCAAATGGCCGAAATGTATATAGGGCTGAAGTGGTTAATGTATACTTTGTAATAATAATCTAAATCTACAAAGTAACTAAAGTTTTCAAATAATTGTAGTGGAGTAAAAGTACAATATTTGCCTCTGAAATGTAGTGGAGTAGAAGTAAAAATATTGGAAATTGGAAATACTCAAGTACAGTAGAAATACCTCAAAATTGTACTTACGTATAATACTTATAAATATACCTAGTTATTTTCCACCACTGCTCCTCAGCCTGGTTCTGTGAACCTCTAAGAGCCTCAGTGCTCTGTGTGGAATGTAGGGCTCCAAAAGATCAACTATCAGACAAGTATAAATGGGCCGTGCAAAGATTTGTAAGTAAATAAAATAAGCTTAAAATCTATTCTAATATCAGTGGTGGGAAAAGTATTCAAATGTTTTACTTAAGTAAAAGTATCAATACTGCAATGTAGAAATACTCTGTTAGGGCGCGCTCTCACCAAAAGTTGGCTGGCCGCTGTTAAACGCAGGTTGTGCGCTGCCACAGTTTTTTGCAGCCAGCGGATTAAAAAAAAACGCTGTGATGCACCTGTCACTCGCATTCAAGACCGTCCCCGTAGCCCAGCTCCTGCCTCCAGCAGTTTTATGCTTCCAATGGACAAGTCGCGTAGAGCAGATAAACGCAAGGTCTGCGCGACAAGCGGAAAAATTCGCTCTCGCGTGAATCCACGCATTTACATTGACAATGCATTGGCAGATTCTGCCCCAGAGGTAAAATAAAAGTGCGGTGGGAGCGCGCCCTTACAAGTAAAAGGCCTGCGCTCAAAATTAAAAGTAAAAATACTAAAATGTTTGAAAATAGCAGATCTACAATGCTCACGACGTGTCGCGATGCGACGCGTTGTGAGCTTGTAGATTGTCTATTTTCAAATAGCCTAGGTATAAAATAGGGCTGAAGTGGTTAATGTATGTTTTATAATGTAATAATGTATATCTGCTAAGTAACTAGTAACTAAAGTTTTCTAATACATGTAGTGGATTAAAAGTATAATATTTTCCTCAGAGGGCAAATATTTTCCCCACAAGGCAAAGAGATGTTGTACTTCTAAACATCAATATTTCATCAAATTTAGAGGCCCTCAGTTGTGGATCTCTCTAGATGCATCACTTAAGTCTTCACAATCCTTCCCAATATTTAAGAAACATCTAAAACAATATCTAATTTCTTCCTCACTGTAGTCCATTGATTAAGTCATCTTTACAAAATAGTTTTTTTTTGTTGTCTTTTTCTTCTTTTGTGCAGTTTTTGTGTTTTATTTCTTTATTGCACCACTGCTCTCCCCTTGTAAACTTGTATTATTTTATATTGTTCATATTGAACTTTTATTATTATTACTGTTAATCCTTGTTATTTAATGACCTCTTCCATGAAGGAAAGGATTCCAAATAAGCCTGCCGGCTTCTTCCTTTCCTTGCACAGCAACTTGTCATTTGATATGTATTGTTTCTATATTTTTTATAACAAAGTGCTAATAAACTAAACTAAACTACACTAAATGAAAGGTGACAAAAAGGTTTTTGACGTAGGAACGTTTTTGTCTAGACCCAGGGTTTAGCCAAAGTATAAGATAATGGTTAAAGGGGTTAAAATCTAAAATGACAGATGCTTTCCCGGTCTCAATGGGTTAAATACTTTTTGTTTTAACGAAAATTAATATCACTTATCCTACCTTCAACTAATTCTATGGTAGCCATACTGTAGGTCAAAACACAGTCCCTGTTCTTTTTTGCTTGCCTAGTATACTGTATGTGTGATATACCCAATATACTCACCTATTATACTGTATGTGTGATATACTCAATATACTCACCTATTATACTGTATGTGTGATATACCCAATATACTCACCTATTATACTGTATTTGTGATATACTCAATATACTCACCTATTATACTGTATTTGTGATATACTCAATATACTCACCTATTATACTGTATTTGTGATATACTCAATATACTCACCTATTATACTGTATGTGTGATATACTCAATATACTCACCCATAGCATATTGTACTGTGTGTGTGTGTGTGTGTGTGTGTGTGTGTGTGTGTGTGTGTGTGTGTGTGTGTGTGTGTGTGTGTATATATATATATATATATATATATATATATATATATATATATATATATATATATATATATAATACTCACCCATAGCAGACAGGGTTCTGCTGCTCGGAGGTGAAGGTCAGATCGGGGAAGACGGAGGAAGAGTGGATGTCAAACACTCCGCCCAGAACCAAGTCCCCGGGTTTGAACATTCTGTTGAGCTTCAGCGCTGCCTGGAACTCACAAGAAGAGGAGGAGGAGGAAGAAGACAAAGGAGAGAAGGAAGAGAACAGCGTCAGGTAGGAGAGAAGGCGTATGACCAGAGAAGCCTTCATGTCTGTCCTCATCTGTCCTCTAAATCCAGTCCAGTTGGTAAATTTTATACTTACCAGCTGTGCCTTCACCCCCCCCCCCCCTAGTGGCACCTTATGGCATTACGTCATCTGTCACAACACCTACTACGTTGCAGTATTGATACTTTAACCCTTTAAAGGTCACCCCAAGAAAAAAGCATTGGAAAAATTATTTCTTTGCATTTTTTATTTATTTGGGTCAATAGTAACAACTATCAATTATAATTTCTTTAACAGACCCAACAGTTTTCCAAATATAGGCCTCTACCAAACAGTTGAGATGTCACTTTATGGTAATGGTAAAAGTTTCATGCATATACATTGATTTATATGCATTCACTGAGAAATATGTCTCCCATTATGTTCCCCAGTCTCTTCTGCTTGTGAGAGTTGATCAGCATCATCTGTTTGGTCATCTTCTTTATCACACAGATCATCAAAATAGTCCATTTTTTATTTCAGCACCACTACCTTTACCATTAAATGACAATTCAACCATTTGGTTGAGCATGTTATTTTAGATAGGAATAAAATCATACTAATACATAAATATAATGAAATAACATTATATGTATTATATTAACAACACTGAATTAGCAAAAGCCCTATTTATCCATAGCAAATAGTACATTTTAATTACTTTAGTTCAGCTTCACTACTTACCATAAAGTGACAAACAACC
This sequence comes from Gymnoscopelus braueri, assembly GCF_963280865.1. Classification (NCBI taxonomy): domain Eukaryota; kingdom Metazoa; phylum Chordata; class Actinopteri; order Myctophiformes; family Myctophidae; genus Gymnoscopelus; species Gymnoscopelus braueri. The sequence continues at coordinate 56,372,074 of NC_137607.1, read as the reverse complement.
CGTTTGGTAGAGCATGTTTTCAGAAAATTATTAGACCACTATTAGATATTTTTTTATTGTATCAAGCTACATAATCAGGTTCAGTAACACCTCTGAGATGATAATATGACAAACAAAAAAATCTTACCTCTGAAATTTCAACCAAAAAAATCCCACCTTTCAGGAGTGGATTAATTGATTTTCACTTCCTAAAAAGTGGCTACCTGAGAATCCATGTGACTGGGAAACAGTGACATCTGGTGGACCTTTTTTTGCCATAACATACCTCAACCAAATGGTAGAAAGGGCTCAATCAGGTTGAGTTAAGTTCAGCAATGTTGTCAATGAGAAATAGTGACTTAAAATGTGCTCTACCAATTGGTTGAGCAGACTGTTAAAGGGTTAAGCCTTTTAGACTGGGAACGGAATTTTTAGATTTCTTTGGGTATTCAAAAATAGCAGATCTACAAGCTCATAGCGTGGCAGAGTGCCGCACTGAGCTTGTAGATCTGCTATTTTAGAAAAAACGTGAACATTTGTGCAAATCTTTGAATATATATATTTGTTTAAAGCATTTGTAAGTCAAATCTTTGCTTCTGGGGGATTCTACAAATATCTTCTAAATTCTAAGGTTCTCAAACTTTTTCATGTCAAGGATCCCAAAAAAATATATGTATTTGGCTGCGGATCCCCATGTCAAAATATGTTGTTCCAGGGACCCCCAGAAGCAAAGATTTGAGGGGAAAATTGCTTTAAAAAATATATATATTCAAAGATTTGCACAATTTTTCAAAACATTTCAAAATTAATAATCAGATATACAAGCTCATAGCGCGGCACTCAGTGTTGCGCTATGAGCTTGTATATCTGATATGTTTTGAATAGCCAAAGATATCCTAAGTGACACAGATGTGTTCCCGGGTTGAATGGGATAAAGGGATAGTTCACCCCCAAAATGACTTTTTTTCTATGGATTAGTCACCCCATGGAGACTTGAATTCATGGATATTATTTAGTTTTTGTCTCATTCCTAAGACAATAATTTGATGACCAGCGGAACCGGTAGGCAGCGGTTCCGGTAGGAGACTCTTTGTGTCTCCTACCGTAACCACTGCCGGTCATCAAATGATTGGCTTAGGAACAAGCCAATAATTATTTGAAAACTTTAGTTACTAGTTACTTTACAGATAGAAATTATTATATTATAAAACATACATTAACCACTTTAGCCCTATTTTATACCTAGGCATCGCGACACATTGTGAGCTTGTAGATCTGCTATTTTCAAACATTTTAGTACTTTTACTTTCGGTACTTTAAGTATATTTTGATGCCAATGCTTTTGTACTTTTACTCAAGTAACATTTTGAACACAGGCCTTTTACTTGTAGCAGAGTACTTCTACATTGTGGTATTGATACTTTTTACTTAAGTAAAACATTTCAGTACTTTTACCACCCACTGTTTGCTATTCAGACCTTGTTGACAGCAGACCCAGGTGTTTAGTGTTTACCACCGATGATGATGTCATCATCTGGCCCAGAGGTGATGCAACAGCAGCTCAACAGCTGCAACACGTTGGAAGATAATTAATGTTCACGTCTAACGGGGAACGAGTCCCTGGAGAATCTGTTCAAAAACATGTTCACGTTAATGAACAACATGTGAGGTATTGGCAACGATAATACAACAATACAATGTTTGTTCATACAAAATACAGGAAATCGTCACCTTGCTAAACTAATGGCCATTTTTAAGTCATTTTTTGGGGATTATTTTCTTTTTGCCTAAGTCAGCTCCTCATGACACTGACCACCTCTGGTAAAATGTATACCGGAGTAGTATAAGTATAATGGCCTATCTCCTTAGTGTGACTTTTTGGCCTAAGTCACATGGTTTTGTGACTTAAGCCAAAGAAATTGCCTAAGTCTGGAGAAAATCATCAAATTGTTTGGCCTAAGTCAGGTTTAAACCTATTTAAATATCATGTTACATAACTGAGAGACAGTGTTATTTTTTATGTTAATAGTCATAATTTGTTATAAACGTTTTGGGTGAAATGATTAAGAGCTTTGTTTTGGATCATTTTTTTTTTTTTTATGAAAAACTTTAGAAAAGTGCTTAGGCCATTAGTTTAGGAAGGTGACGAAATACCAGTGGTGAGCTGTGGATTTTTGAGCTATGGGGGCTCTATTTTATAACGTCACGGCGTGCGCGCGGTAGAGATGCGCGGATGGGTTTTTTTGTCACCCAAATCCGCGTTAACAAGTTCATTATCCATCCGCCATCCACCCGCGGTACTTATATCATCCTATTTATAGATCCGCACCAACCGCACCAAATAATTGTTATTTTCCTGACGTTAGTTTTCTTATAAACAGTGTTACTCACCACTGTCGCGATGCAGTGACTGTATACAATCCACAACCATGGTAACAACAAGCGCACGTCTTCATTAAGTTACTTTCGCTTTCAACCACTTTGTTGCCATGTCGGCTTTTTATAAGCGACTTTTAATATAATAAACTTTATTTATATAGCACCTTTCATGACATAAATGCAGCTCAAAGTGCTTTACAGAAAAAGAAAGAAAAAGTGAAATCAAAACACAGAGCAAAAACAATGCTCTGTGTTGCGACTTTTGGGCTTGTTTGGCACTTGTTTTGGGCTTGTTTTCATAGACCTGGCTACTTATTTCTCTCGCAACCTGGCAACACTGGCTGCCAGCAAAGCAACATGTCGTGAGCGGCTATTTTGTGCCTGGTGTAAAATGACGTAATATTAAAATACTACAAACGCACACACGGTGAAATTTAGTGCTTTTTAAAAGCTATTATAGGCCTATAGATTGATATCATTAATTTAATTCCCGCATTATTTCACCCGCGGTTTATCCAATATGAATTAATAATTATATTTGATTGACCCAAATCCACCCAAACTGCGGTTAACTGCGGCAACCGCGGCTAAAACCGCGATCCGCGCATCTCTAGCGCGCGGGCATGTGCACATAGCCACTCAGCTCAGTGCTAGTTGAAATACTGTATTCAACATGTGATTATTAATGTAATTATATTTCTTATCATTTTGTTGCATTGTTAATTTGTTGTTTTTATTTTTGTTTCAATTAATTAATTATTTTATTTTCCTTTTAGTTTTATATAAAATCCCTTTACATAGACTCACCCACACATAAGTAGTTAAAATAATCAGACAACTTGTCTTTGTCTTGTCTCAGAGAACTGCGTCCTCTGCTAAGCGATCCCCTTCACACTCTGCAGTGCAGAGACTGTTGTCTCTAATTGTGAGACACATTCAATTCAATCAAGTCCATGGTTTTTCTCGAGTAGCCTAATGTTATGCAAAGCAGCCAGGTAGAGGCTATTGAGAACGGCTCGCCACTGACGGCGCGAACCTTGAGAGGCTATTGTTTAAACTTTAAGTTGTTAAAGACCGCCGCTGACGGTGCGTGCATGTGGAGCATGCGTGAGCCCCCAGCCCCCATAGTGTCAGAACTAAGGGGTCGCCGACCCCCTGAGCACCCCCTAGAGCTTGTATGTTTGAAACTGTTACTTTACAAGGAAATGGAAAATAAAATAACCTGTTCTTATTTATGGATGGAGGAAAATATTATACTTTTACTCCACTACAATTATTCTATAACTTTAGTTACTTTGTAGATTTAGATTATTATCGCAAAACATAGCTACAATAACCACTTCAGCCCTATATATACATTTCGGCCATTTGGAAATAGCCGATCTACAAGCTATAAACTTTTGTACATTTGAAAACTTGTGAAATGGGACATTCTGCATAATGAGTACTTTCAACTTTTGGGACTTTGGATCCCATAGCCCGAGGGAACGGGATGGTTGGCTGAGACTGTGATTGTCTGAGACACAACCACCCTCTATTTTACTAGGAAAACATCACAATAAAGGTCTCAAAAACAACAACAATAAGGCCTGTGGGTTGGATAACATTGCTGCTGAACACTTGAAAAATGCCAACAGGAAACTGCATATTTTACTTGCCATTTGTTTTACTGGGTTTTTGGTTCATGGTTCACTACCAAAATCAATTTTATCTGTTATTTTAGTGCCTGTCATTAAGGACAAGGTGGGTAAGCTGAATAGCTCTGAGAACTACAGGCTGATAGCTATAGCCAGCATTTTATCAAAAGCACTGGAAAGAGTTCTCCTCGGTAGGCTGGAGCAGTATTTACTGACAGCTGACAATCAGTTTGGTTTTAAACAGAAACATGGCACCGACATGTGTATCTTTGCACTCAAGGAGATATTGGACACATACTCAAAACACCACTGTATTTACTTGTTTTATCGACGCCTCCAAAGCTTTTGACAGAGTCAGTCACTGTAAACTTTTTAACAAATTATGTCTGCGAGGGGCCCCCAGATATTTGATAAGGATTCTGGTTTACTGGTATGCATACCAGACTATGCTGGTTAAATGGGGTAATTCTATCTCCGCCCCATTCCATGTGACCAATTGGGTAAGACAAGGCAGCATTTTATCTCCTTTCCTTTTGAATGTTTTTATGGATGATTTATCTGTACAATTGAATGCCTGTAAAACAGGGCGTATCATTGGTGACTGTATCATCAACCACCTCATGTTTGCAGATGACTTGGTGGTCCTATGTCCAAGTAGTGTTGTTCTCCAGCAGTTACTAAGAGTGTGCTCACAGTATGGAATTGATTTTGATATCAAGTACAACGCAAAAAAGAGCATAACCCTGATCGTGAGAAGTAAGGAAGACAGTAAGCTGGTATTTCCTGACTTCTATCTGTCTGGTATGACACTGAAAGAGTGCAAGGAGACCAAATATCTAGGTCATTTTATAAAAAATGACCTATTTGATGACAGAGATATTTTAGACAGCGCCGTAAACTATATGCCCAAGCCAACATGCGTGTTCTCAAATTCAATTACTGCTCAGTTCCTGTGAAAATCTCACTTTTTAAAGCTTACTGTACTCCGCTATACACTGCCCACCTGTGGCGACACTACAAAAAGGGCAGTCTGCAAAAAATGACAGGGGCCTATAACGACTGCATGAGGCTACTGCTCAAAGCCCCAAGATGCTGTAGTGCCAGTCAAATGTTTGTAGAAATAAATGTACCCACTTGCCCTGCTGTATTACGAAACCTGATGTATAGATTTATGTACAGGTTAACAGACTCTGTGAACAGCATCATTGTATCACTCTCTAATCCTGCCAAGAGCTCTGTTAGGCTGTCATCTAAGCTATGGAGACACTGGCGCTCTAGCCTGTATGTGCAGAGATAAGGCTGCAAGTCCTGCCTTGTTTGTTTATGCCTTGTTGATGTATTGTTTTGTTTTTGTTTTGATTTTGTATGTTTTATGTGTTCTTCACTATGGACCCCCCTGTGTGTGTCTTGAATAAAGTTTGAATTGAATTGAACAAGGACTGCATGAGCAGCATAGAATGCAAATGAAAGTGCTTTTTAAGGTGCTTTTTTCAATAGGCCTAGAAAAAGCGGAACATTTCGGTCATGTGAAAAATACAAAGACCTCGGCTAATAAACACACACACTTTAGAGCCTTTTAAAACAAAAAAAGCCTAAGCAGGTTCATATAGAAGAACAACAAGGCATGGAAGTTTTTTTCAACAATGAAATAAACTGTGCATTAGGCTTTATATCCAAACGAACAGTTAAATTAAATTAAACGTGCGCTCGGATTGGAGGCCTCTCTAAACGGCCAGCACCGGGCCTATTTGGTGTTGGGGCATTATAACGGAGTGCAATTTGTTTTATTCTGGGAAACTGGTGAGGCTTTCCATCGTTGTGGCAGTGTTGAGATAAGCTATTACCTTGTTTTCCACGGACATGGCAGCAGAGTCACCAATTACTTTTTCAAAGGAAAAAAAGTAATTCTCCTCGCTAGCAGAATCAGCAGGTTCAGGGCTAGGTGTCGGGTTATTGGTGCGTGGTGCAGGCTCAAGCGACACTCCGTAGTAAGCAAGAGCTTAATGTGATCTCTTCTGTCTTCTTCTTTTACCCAGCGCAATTTAAACTTGGGCAGCGAGACAGCGGCCAGCAACGCATCCTTAGAGTTGAGAGTTCCCGCAAATCGACTTCTAATTGCCCCCACTATTGCCTCAGGCAGTCCAGTGGTCATTTGCGATAGGCCATTATACAATGCCGTGGTTTTGGCCATCAGAACTTCTAGCGCTGGTTGAAGCGTCCCATAATAACAAGTATCCTCACCCTGCAGTGAAGGGCTTCAAAACGGAACAATATTCTTTGAGAAACAGGTATTCCCTGTCGTTCATACATTTAATCTTAAAATCTGCGAGGGACATTGCTGTGATCCGTGAATATGCATCATGGAATGAGTTCCACCGTGTCACAGTGGGGACAATCAGCTTTCGATCACTGAGCTTCTCCAGGGTCTCTGATGCTGCTGTGGAGCGGCTAGCCTTGTTGTACAGCGCTGAACATTTGGCTGAAACACTGCGATACACAGCCCTTGATTCTGAATTAGATGACAGCCATTTATCAACCTCATTTGTGGCAATGAGATTAAGTGTATGGGCTGCACATCTATAGTGGGGAGGCAATGAAAATAGACCAGGCTGAGCATCATCATCCATGCCATGGTGAACACATTCTGGAGGTCTGTAAAGTTCACCTCATCACCTTCGTTGCCTTCTTCGAGCTCCTCCTCTTCGTCTGACGTAGAGTCTTGCTGCTGATTCTCTTTGAAAGCCTTCACAAAGTTGCTGCCATTGTCCGTCACACATACAGTCACTTTACTGTGGTTCTGTCCATATTTAGCGAACATTTCCTCCAGCTCAGCTGCAATGCAATCGTATGTGTGTCGGCCTTTTACAAGCTATCGCTGCCTTCTCTCTTTTCAAGGTACATGCGTCGATCCAGTGAACTGTCACCCCCATGAAACTTTTGTTATTGGCACTCCATATGTCTGCTGTTGTTGACACATACAGCTGCGCATCAAGTGTTTTCTTTAGATCTTTCTCCATTAAAGCATATGCCTTGTCCAGCTCTTTGGCGAATGTCTTTCTGTCTGGTAGGACATGCTTGAAATGTATAGAAAATATTGTATTAATAATTAGATTTTTAAGAAAAAAGAAAGGAAAGAATATAGGAAGTTGGCAACGGCATCTTACTATCAGTTTTTTTTTTTTTATCCCACGATTTTGTAACCCTATTTTTTACACCCAGTGCCAATTGTCTATGTAATCCTGGGCACTACCTTCCCTCTGCCAACCTAGGGAGGCCAGGGCCGAGCTCATGCCTCCTTCAATGCATGAGAGCCAGCTAACCTTCTTGTCACCTGACAGGGAGAGTTTCCCTGGTTGGACGTAGCGCGTGGAAGGAACACGTTATTCCAACCAGTTCCCTTCCCCTCCATCAGGCGCCCCGGCTGGCCAGGGGGAGGCAGTATAGTGACCAGGATTACTGCATGTTTTTGTGAGGGTACCTACCCTAGGAGACACGGGGAGAACATGCAAACTCCACACAGAAAGGCCCTTTCGCCAACCCCACCTAGGGTATGGGCACTGATGACGCGGAGGAGAGAACACACCCCCAGCGCCCACAGCGTCCCCTGCGGGAATCGAACCCAGGACCTTCTAGCTGTGAGGCGACAGCACTACCGACTGTGCCACCGTGCCCACCTTACCATCAGTTTTGACAGGAATTTTGCTTACAAGCTTTTTAAAAGCTGTTGATTCTACTGTTGATAGAGGCTGCATATCTTCTACACCAGGGGTACTCAACAGGCGGACCGCGGTCCATGACCGGACCGCGGCACAACTCCCTGCGGACCCTGGGCAAATCCAAGTTACGTTTTTTTTTTTTTTTTTCAAATATTATTTGTAGGTCAGGCCATTAATCTGCGAGTTACCGCGACCACGAGTCAGAATTTTCCTTGTATTCACTTCATGCAGCGCTATGCATGTGGACTGACTCTGTGTGTGTGTGTGCCTGTGTGTGGGTGGGTGTGGGTGACTGCGCGAGCAATCAGCGCTGATTTGCTGTTAGCTGGGGTCACGAGAGTTCAGCAGCACAGCAGTGAGTTTGTATGCTCATACCAGCACTTTGCTAGCTGCCTGTTACCAACAGTAGAAGACTACACTTTGAACGTAGCAACGGAGTGCTCACTCAGAGTGCGTTTTGGGTAAGCACAAGAAGCCTTTCTCTGATGCAGAAATAATTAAATAATGCTTGATTGAAGTGATGGACACCATGTTAGAAGCCAAAGAAAAAGAGGAAATGACAGCTAAAATCCCACTCTCAGATTCCACAGCAACCAGACCTACTGAAATACTGGCTGGTGAGACGTTCTGAGCTTGTAGATCTGCTCACAATATTTATCTGTGGAACCGAGTCAAACTAAATGTAATGCCTACAACTCAAATATGATTGTTTTGGGTGGGGGGTCCCCAGTTCAAATATGATTATTTTGGGTGGGGGGTCCCCAGTTCAAATATGATTATTTTGGGTGGGGGGTCCCCAGTTCAAATATGATTATTTTGGGTGGGGGTACCCAGTTCAAATATGATTGTTTTGGGTGGAGGGTCCACTGTTAAAATATGATTCTTTTGGGGGGGTCACCAGTTCAAATATGATTATTTTGGGGGGGTCCCCAGTTCAAATATGATTGTTTTGGGTGGGGGGTCTTCAACCATTGGAACAGGCTTTCCAACCATCGGAATAAACTCCGCCATTCTGCCTGATGACAATAAATAATGTTGTTTTGCTTTTATACCGCGCCAACAGGAAATAATGGTCCCAGCCTTTGTTTTCCGGGGTCACTTAGTCTGACGCTGCGGCTCAGCGGCTGTAATGCGCATTTTGGATGGATATAGAAAAAGGGAAAAATGAGAACCTTCACTTTGGTCAGTAACACGGCAATAACGGACACAATTTTAATGATAATTCTAATGTATTACTTTTTTTCCCCCAGTAATGCGTTATATTACCCGTTCGGTTAATCCCTAAACCGAACCTCTAAATGTCTAATCCTAATCTAACTAAGTGTAAATAAGGCATAACTCTATCTGTATTCCCTAAACCTAACCTCTAAATGTCTAATCCTCAGTGGTGTGTAAACCCATCAAATGTGTGGATCATAGGTGTATGTCATGATGGATCACAGGTCAGGGAATGTGACTGAATCAGTGAAGATACCATAATTTACCCATGTGTTCTTTTACCAGTCTATAGTATGAAACATACATACATACATACATACATACATATGAAAATGGTATTAATGTATGTATGTATGTATGTATGTATGTATGTATGTATGTATGTATGTATGTATGTATGTATGTATTAATGCATGTAATGTATGTTTCTGTTTATCTCTGGGACCCGATCTACATTGTACAATCCTACGTGTTAAATTAGGATCCAAGGTGGTCCTCGGACCCAACATTTGAGAACCAGTGTTCTAAACTCTATGTTCACAGAATACGTGTATATTGAGTTCCCTTTAGCTCAGTTAAACTGTCTTGAAGAGTGTAAAACTTTATATACGTTTTGGAATTTTGCATACCTTTCTTCAACTGAACATAGCTGAAATTAACATAATTTATACCAGGGGTTTAAATGATGATGAATGCAATCGAATTACAGCAAAAAGATGAATAAGAAAATAATAAATTGATGTTAGTGGATGCATCAGGGATCAGGATTAATACAATGAAGAAGAGCGTTAGGAAGATTGTTCAATTGAAACACATTTATTTTTTAAACAAATGGCAACAGCAACAGGCATTGATTCATACAGTGTCTTTAGCAGTGTCAAATGTGCAAAATATTCATAAGACACACGCTGTACAGTATGCATAAAACATCAGATGCAGTAGTTATGTCTACTTCTGGCAAAAATGAAAAAGAAATATTGGTTGAGGGGGGATACCAAAAAAGGCAAATAACAGAAGATACAACAGTAGATGTAAATTACGCTGTGAAGAAACTGCCTGAAGGTGCAAAATCTTTACAGTAGGCTTGGAAAGAAGTTGGTCGCCCACGTCTGGCAATGACTTCACGGCAAACCCTACGCAAGTGACTAAGTGACTAATGTACGTGTTACAGTGTTCGCAGGTCAGTTTCTTTTCCCAAAACGTAAGGATTGCAGCAACAAGCTCTTCTTTATTGGTCGGTTCTTGGCCGTGCACAAATGTTTTCATATATTTCCAGACCAGCTCTATGGGATTGAAATCGGGCGACCTACAGCAATGATTAAAAAAAATTGAGTTTTTAGTGAATACATTATGATTCATAACCGATAATAAGTAATAAGAATTAGTCAATCGTTTAACAAAGTCATATTCATAGTGATTCAGTCCGGTCCGCTGGTAGAGGGTATAATGCCCTGGCCAATATTGTTCTAAAATGTTTGCTCCTTTACTCGTCGGATTGAATCCCACATATGACACATAGGGAGTTTTTTTATTTGACTATTTAATTGTATGTATTATATGTTCTCGTGGCACATGCATGAAGCACGTTTTCACCGCAAAAAAACAGGCCAATGTCAAAAGGCGGCAACAACTGTATACTTACTTTGCAGGCGTTTTAACCCAGTTGATTCCTTCTTGCTCCATGCAGAGTCTGGCAGCGGTGTGGACAGCAATATTGTCTGCAGTGCAAATAAGGGGAAACCATTGTAAGCCTCAAAGTGGGGTCCGGGGACCCCCAGCGGTCCTTGAGGGGGTACCAGGGGGTCCTCAGCTAAATGTGTTAATGTATAGGCTATATATCAAAATCTATGTAACCACTTTAACCCTATCCATCAACTCTGTAGCCGAATTACAAGTTCTCGATGTGCTGCGATGTGACTAACTGAGAGCTTGTTGATCTGAATCTTGAAATTGATAGCATTTAGAATATTTTTGAGACAATTCAACAACACAAATCTTGTATGGGGTCCCTGACACACACAGAAAATTATCAGACAGGGGTCCACCAAATACTCCTTGACATGAACAGGTTGTGAAAATAACACTGGTAAGTTGACTCAATGAAAATATTACCTTGAAAAAAACGATGTGTTGGCCACAACCAGCCATCTCTCAAAAAGGGTCCAGCAGTCTTTTTGATGATTTCCTCTCCGAAGAACTCACGATCCATAGTTCCTGCATGTCAATAGAGTACAATGTAATTACAATACCATATTAGTGGATCTAGTGCAATGTAATTACAATATAATATTAATGGATATAGTTCAATGTAATTAAGATATAATGTTAATGGTTATAGTACAATGCCATTCAAATATAATATTAATGGATAAAGTGCAATGTAATTACAATATAATATCAATGGATATAGAACAATGCAATTATGCAATATTATAGTATGGGCACTGATGAATTAATACACAATTGTGGCTCCTAAACAATGGGTTGGGACCATTTTCTGGTATGTCTGCTCAATTCACGAGTAGATAACTATACAATATCATTATATAATGTGCACTATGTCATTAACTTACCTTCAAATATAAACAGAGTTCCGGGTCCAAACCGTGAAATCCCTCCCCACACATGGACTTCAACAGGCTCTCCATCATCCTCAGTGACACTTTCCAGATAAAGGGTTGTCTCATCGCTAAACAGAACGTCATTCCAACCTTCTCCTTCTTCTAGCCATGTCTGGGCTTGCTGGACGCGTAATGTGTCATTCTTGGTTGATGGGACAATGCTGTGAACCAAAGAATGATAATTACAGTGTATCCTAAAACTGTATCATAATGCATTTCAAATACAGTATAGATAACATGTGGGAGGATATTGAATATTGTTTTAAACATAAACAACCCAAACATTGTATGGAGCACAACATATTTATGCGGCCAAATACATATTAATGTGGTGGTCCTTGACATGAAAACAGTTTGATAACAGCCACAGTAGGTTGTTTTCAGCACTTACCGACTGTTTGGATTTTTCCAGTCTTCCTTTTTCAACAACTTGGTTAATGATTTCATTCCGAGCAGGATGTTGGTTCTGCTTTGAAGCAGATCTTTAATTTCTCCTGCCGTCAACTTGTGATTTTCTTGCAGAATGGATTTCAGAGCTTGGAGCACCTGACTGAATAGGAAGAAATGCATTTCATTGTTTAATGTATGTGCAGTGGTGGAAGAGGTACTCAGATTCACAATCTTACTTAAGTCAAAGTACAACAGTTTCAAACTGTACAAGTAGCCAAAGTATCCATTAAGAACCAATTTCAGAATCATCTTACGTATACTCATTCAACTGTTTGTATTTCACCATTTGAGACGTATTTTATTCTCAGGTCATTTAAAAATAGACAAACAAGTGTAACATCAATATGTGAAGCATTGTGAGCTTTTTACATAATAATTTGGTGAATTATAATGTAAATCTACAAAGTAACTAGTAACTAAAGCTGTCAAATACATGTAATGGAGTAAAGTACATTTTCTTATGAGATGTAGTGAAGTATATAGTATCATTAAATGGAAATACTCATATCAAGTACCCTGAACTTGTATGTAATTGCAACATTTGAGTACTGGGGTACTTAGAGAGTTTTGAACAGTGTTCAAGTATATACAGACATGAATTTGTATATAAAGCACACAGAAACAACCCAACCTTGTCAGTTTACGAGGCCCTCTGGTCTTTTGGGGACGCTGTTCGAGGCAGTAGCGCTGTACAGTCCTCATGGACACATAGTGTCCTGTATCTTCCAGGTGTTTGGCTATTTCCTCCGTGGAATAACCTTGTTGAAACATACTGAGGATGGTGTCTCTTTTTTGCTGATTGACCTTCGTCATCTTCGTCGACTGTCACAGCAGCAGGCTATACTGTAGTTCACAAGACAAATAGAGTGGTCAACAATGAATACAATTGGAGGGTCCATTTGTCAGTGCATTTTAACAGCCCACCCTTAGGGGGGAATGAAACCATTGTATGATGATTTTTGAGTTTGTTTTCCAGTTTGTTTTCCAGTTCCAATTTTTGAGTTTGTTTTCCAGCAGGGTAAAACATGACATAAGGCTGACCGTCAGCCGCTGACCTGATAGTACACTGTGATGCAACACGACTGCAGCTAATCCAATTAATAATGTGTGTGTTCGATTTAGGTAGATTGGTATGCATTAACGCACATATGCCATGGCTTTAAGCACATGCACCTACATCTAACTCGCCCATTATTAATTGGGGAGAGTGTGGTGGAATAGAATAGATCAGTGATGCTCAACCTGTTTAGTTTCAAGGACTCCCAGTTTGATACAATGTTTATCAGTCTACACTGTAAAATCATCAATTTAACTCTGAGAGTGTACAAATGTAACCAAATGGACAATATTGTAGTTACAGACCCATGAGGGAGCATTTGTTTTACATCTAGCATTTAGCCAGGGACCCCCTGAACCCAAGGCCCCATCTAGGTCCCCAGACCCCACTCAGAGAGCCACTGGATGAAATCAAAAGTAGATTGGTTGGTTGTAGCCCCACATATATAGCCTTTCAAATCACTGCTAGTCAAACCAAGACACACACGAATTGTGAAACCACAAACTACATACCTGATTAGTTTACCAAGTCCAGAAGAGAGAAGTTCAGCTCTTAACAACAACAACAACAACACAGATTGAAGTGACGCCAAACAAAACTCTCCAAACAAAAGAGCTCTGTTAAATACTCACAGAGGGTGTGTGTGATGGCCCAATCAGATTGCGGTTGGGGGTGGGACAGAAGAACAATAGACAGAAAAAGGGCAACTGTTGATCAACACCCCCCCCCTCTTAACCCTTCACATCACTGCTGTGTAAGCTCAGCTGTACTTTTCACCATTTATACTGACAGCCTTCGTACTGAGGAATGTCTGTCTGAATGTTGCACTGACAAACCAGACCAATACATTCTAAAGTACTCTGATGATACAGTTTTGATTTCTTTTTTGGATAGTTCCAGTGATCCTGGACTGCACCAACACAGAGTAAATAAGGTGGTGGAGTGGAGTGATAACAACGCTCTTATCATTAACACAAAAAAGACAGAGGAGATTGTTTTTGGTGCCCCACTAGAGATACACAGATCCCCCATTACTATTCATAGTGAACAGATCAACCAGGTATGTTTGTATACATACCTAGGAGTAGTAATTGACCACCTTCTGTCATGGAAAGACCAGATTGAATCAGTGGGTAAGAAGACAAAGCCGTCTGAGATCTTTTGGTGCTAGTAGACAGATTCTTCTTTTGTTTTTCACTTTTGTTATTATGAGTGTTCTTTAGTACTGTAGTACCACCTGGTATGGATGTCTGTCTGTAGCCTTAAAGTCACAACTGCTGCAGCAACTGAACATTTGTTCAAAGATTGTTGGACAACCACTTCAGAGGCTCTATACATCTACGTATAATGACAGTATGATAAGGTTGGCAAGGAATATCACTTCAAACACTAGCCATGCTTTGTATGGAGAATATAGGTTGCTGCCTTCAGGAAGGAGATACAGTGTTCCTACATACAATAAGGTCAAACTGAAGAGGTCCTTTGTCCATCAGACGACATTGAGGCTTAATCAGGAGTTGTAGGCCAGGGGTAGGCTGAGAGGTGGACATTGCTCTTGTCTTTGGATGTCTTTATGTATGTATTTTGTTCATGTATATGTATCATGTCAAATGTGTGTACTGTTTATTGTTGCATACATGGCTGCTGGGTCGCAAGACAAATTTCAGTGTGAACTGACAATAAAGTATTATCGTATCGTATCACTGCAAGTCAAAATAATCCACTCTTACGCCAAATCAAGTGCAAACAGATTTCCAAAGCATTACAAGTGGTTAATTAATAATGTGTATTTTTTGTTTTAATGTTTGGGTCCCAGGGAACATTTATATTTTGGGTCTCAGCTGAAGGGTTTTGGGAACCACAGGTCCACGACTCTTCGAAATCAGGGTTGTAATGGACCCAACGATTCTGGCATCAGATGTCAGGGTCTAATATGCAGCATCCTTATGTTAAGATGTGGAACTACAGTTTACAGTGGTTCCCAAACTCAAAATATAAGTGTGATATCTCTCTGGAACCCAAACCAGTGAAAATAGTCGATCAAGCTTTATGTATTCATTTATTTTACTACTTCTTATTTGATGTATTACATAAATAATGTAAAACATGGTCAGTGACCAAAATAATGGGTGCCAACAAACTCTTTGGGAAACACTAACAAGACTCAACAATTCCAGTCTAATTTACATTAATGGTGTGTTTCTATGTTATATTATACTTGCATAGTTTGATTGCTTATGTTATATAAATGAATAAAAGGCAATCGAAACAAAAACAGATAAGGAACATAATGAGTCCAACAATACAAACATTCAACGCTATACTGTATGAATGTAATGGGTATACTCCCACAACTATCATATTGACAGGTCAACAAGAATGTGTACTCAAAAATGAAAATATCCAGTCTTTGTGGCTTAATTTGAAGTATAAAAAACTGTTTATACAGCTTCTAGAAAAAGGATACAAAACACAATCTTGCTGTTCTGTGTCTTTACAATGAAAAGCACCGTAATTTGTAATACGTGTACATTTTTACCTTTGTAATACTTGAGCTTTCACTTTTATTTTACCCTTTACCTTTCTTTACCTAAATATCTGCACGTTTGATACTTGATCATTAAGACTTTAACACTTTGACTAGGGATTTCCTTGTGGGTGAGTTTGACTTTTGGCAGAGTCACTTTCAAGTAATATGCTGTATACTGTACTGTATACAGTATACTGTATTTATTCAACTATTGGTTTCAAGTACTTTATACTCCACTGCTTCTAAATCTCATTGAGTATATGGTCTTATTCAAGCACATAGCCAATTTTAATGCACTTTCAATAGAGGTTTGAATCAAGGTAGTACGAGGTCTTCAATAATTGTCTGTCATGCAACAGGGTGTGGGGGCTTCATGCATGCTGGAGACATTCTTGTCATTTGCACCTTGAATGGCAGAACAATTAGACTACAACGATGACCCATCAAATGATGGTTCATCATTGTAGTGTAATTGTTATGTACAAGTTCTTCTTCCTGACTG
This sequence comes from Gymnoscopelus braueri, assembly GCF_963280865.1. NCBI lineage: Eukaryota > Metazoa > Chordata > Actinopteri > Myctophiformes > Myctophidae > Gymnoscopelus > Gymnoscopelus braueri. The sequence goes on along the minus strand of NC_137607.1, from coordinate 56,355,985 downwards.
AATTGCATCTCAATGATAAACCAAACAATGACCAATGAATCATCATCATTACACACTAATCATTGGTAATGATTCTCAACCTTTCAGGAACCTCCAGTTTGTTATGCATTAGACCACAGACCCACATTTGAAACCATTCACAATCTCTGGGACCCCAATCTACCCCAATCCTCAGTGTTAATTTAACTCTGAAAGTGTACGAATAGAACCAAATCCATTTGTTTGCATCAGTATTGTAGTACTTGGTACATTGTTATATTCCATTGGTCTATTGAGGTAAAGTTGACTGGATGTGCGCTCATCCACACACAAAACCACACAAAGCTGCCGAAAGGTTAATCACAGAAGGCAATGCATAGTAAAATTCTTGATACTAATGTAATTCTCTGAGAGTTTACAAAATGAAGTTCTTGTATAACAGGGGTGAAAAATGCTTTGGAAGCATTATCAATGCAGAATGTTCTGCCTTGAGGCAGGAAGTGGAACAACAGTAGCCTAATCCTCATCGAAAGAAAGAAAGATGTTTTTTGTATGTATATGTTTGATCCTTTTTTCAAGTAAAGACTATTGATGCTTACTAGAGACCTGACCGCCGTTCCGCGGACCTTAATTGTGCAGTGTGTGATGCTTTGGTGTTCCGTTTAAAATTTGGAATGAAAAAGAACAAAATCAACAAACAATATACTGTGGTGGGCTGCCGCTGCCTTGAGTCATTGGCTCATCGTCCGTCACAGACACACAGAGTCCATTCACTTTCAGTGAATCAACCCTCGTCCAAAGGAATGCAAATGTACAAAAGTGTGGCTTTGTCTTCATGGTGCCATCACCATAGCTTTTATCCAAAGCGCTTTACATAGATTGTGCATCACATTCACCCATTCACACACACATTCATACACCGATGGCGGAGGAAACCATGCAGGGCACCAACCTGCTGCTCATCGGGAGCAATTAGGGGTTCAGCGTCTTGCTCAAGGACACTTCGACACTAACTCTTCTGGGGGAGCCCGGGATCAAACAGGAAACCTCACGGCTTCCATCCTGCCGCTCTACCGGCCACTCTACCCCTGAACCACTGCCTCCAGTTTACTGGAATACCAGGTGAATACCACCGGATTTGCCCCGGGGTGACTGTGTTTTGGTATTTGTCTGTGGGCAACTGCGCATGCGTCCGCAATAATGCTATCAGGATCAGATTGTTAGAATTAGAATATATATATATATATATATATATATATATATATATATATATATATATATATATATATATATATATATATATATATATATATATATATATATATATATAGGTGAATCTAGAGGTTCTCTAAGTGTGGTCCAGGGACCCCCAGGGATCCTTGGGTGGGGTTCCAGGGGGTACCCAGCTAATGATTTATAGCTAGGAACCAAATAGATTGTTACAAGCCTGTATCTCAAATAGAACCGTTTGTACAGAGTTAAATTATGGTTAAACTATGGATCCTTGAAATGAAAACGTTTGAGAACCATTGTTCTATTCCCCTCACCCTGTTCTGAATAGGAATAATCTGGGCTATTTTTAATTCAGAAGGAACAATTCCCTGCAAGTTAGAGGTTTTACAATGTACTCATGAATGCTTTTCAGCCACAGTCTTTTAGGCTAATTAGTGTCTTCCGAACCTCATCCTCTGATACTGGTGAAAGGTTAATGTTTTCATGGATAGGAAAGGGGATTGTGATTGTTAGGTGGAATCTTGGAATAGATAGATGCGTTGGAAATTACTTGTGGGTCAGAGATGAGACCCTCATCAGCCTTAAGTCATTTCTTGCATTGTTTTTGTATTCTTATGTTTAGAAAGTTCTACAAATAGAACAATGTTTTTTATTTTATTTTAAGCTCATTTATAATGTGATTTAAATATTTAAATATATATATTTTTTTCATTGAGCATGGTTAAATGGCGTTGGACTAAGGAGATATTCCTTGTACAGTTTTTGTTTACTATTTAAGGATTTCATGATGGCTCCATGGTTTGGTCAGGTTATGATGAGGTTTGGAAGAAACCATTCTAAGTGACAGCATAGATCACAGATACATAAAAAAGAAAGAAGATAAGACTCATGTTGGTCTACAGAATGAAGGACACCTGTCCATGGATTCTTGCTGATCACCGATTCGAACTTAGCTGTGTCTGCTGCATCAAACGTTCTCTTTATATTTAGGATATGGAGACAAAGATTCAATATGTTCCTTGAATGTTATTAGAAAAAAAATCGACTGATCAGCAACATCCATACACAGGAATTCTTTCTTTAAAAAAAGCCTGTTTGTGTTCTTATACGTAGATAAACGTAGATAAACGTAGATAGATGTAGATAAATTTAGATATAAAGATAAACTTAAATCTTCAAATTGAGTAAAATATTAAATCAAATTGATTTAAATATTTTACATTTTCACACAAAATGTCAGTCAACCTCTACACTCTACAAGCTCAGGGCCAGCATTGGATTAAAAGAAAACAGTTAGGCGTGCAGTGAAAATCCACACCTGGTTCATTGATATGCTGACTGGGACATTTCCAAAACATCAAGTGCTTATAAAACAAACAAACAAACATGTTATTACTAATCTGATGTTGTCCCAGCAACATGTTGTGACAGACATGGACAAACATGTCTTTTGGTTTGACCAGTTTCTATTGGTGGACTATCAAGTCAGTCTTGGAAGAAAGTAGATGTACAACTGGGATCCATTCCAATGGCATACTGTAGGACAGCTCATGGATCCATTCCAATAGAATACTGTAGGACAGCTCATGAAACGGATCCATTGAAATAGAATAGCCTACTGTAGGACAGCTCATGGGGCTCGAATGATGTTGTCATTCATTTGATTGGGGAGGGGTTTTGATCATGATTGCAGTGATTTGCAGTTGAAGAACAATTGGCCAATGTATGTCTATTGTTGCCCCCCCCCCACATACACACACTCTGATTGGGCCGTCAGACCACACCCTCTGTTAGTATTTAACAAGAGTGTGTTCTGTTTGGTGCCACTTCAATCTCTGCTAGTTGTTAAGAGCTGAACCTTTCTTTCCTGCACTAGCTGAAGCCGTCATTTGGCTTTCGTGTTGGTTCTACTTTTGTGCTTATTGTATTACATTTGTAGAGTCCAAGTAGTTTAACCAACGGTTGTCCAGTTTTCATTTTCTGCAAGTTTGGAGTTATGGCTTTACTACAAACAATGAAGTCCTTGGTCAACCAGAGACTATCTGCTGCTGCTGAGGAGATATTTGGGATAGTTGAAAGAATTCTAATAGAGTATGAGGAGGACACTTTCCACTACAAACAAGAAACTGACCGCCAACACAGACTACTGGATATGGTTTTAAAACCAATCGTCAACTTACACAGAGCAGGTTGGTAAAACCACTACATTGTTAAATCTAAAAGTAAAGTTAGTTTGAACATGTTAATAATTTTCATATTGTAGACAATAAAATAACAGAACAAAAGAGAGAGAAATGGAAAACTAACAAGTGGTTTACAGGTTTTCTCATTTCTTAAACAGCAATAGTGGCTATTTGGAATGGAAGAGGAACTTGTTGAAAGGTTAACACCAGTTTTGTGAGTTTGCATTGATAATAGTCAATAGTATTCTAGTTGTAGGGGCCTCCATTCAGGTTAGGGTGATCATTAAAAAAACATTGAGGACAGAATCAAGAAGTAAGGAAAAATAAACTGCTGATCATGTATAATCATTTTAAAGTGAGAAAAATCTGAGACATTATTTGAATTCAACAAGTCTGTATAAAAATAACTTTCAATTCAAAATGTTACACAGTTTGACTGAAATAATACTGTCTTTCACTTGTATATTTACCACAATACACATTTCACATACATGCATGTTTTTCTTTACAACTCTAGACATGCACTTCCCAGTGTGTAAAGAGGAGGAATCCACTGAGCAGCAGGAGAGAACCCCCAGTCTGGTCCAGGAGGAACCAGAGTCTCCACTGATGGAGACTCCTGGGGAACTGGAGGAGCTACTTCAAAGACCAGAGGTGGCTGGTGCGTCAACACTGACATTACTATCCGTGAAAGGTAAAGATGAGGATGAAAACATGATAGACTACCTTCACCTCTCTGTTTGCAAAGAGGACATTTCCCCTGAGGAGCAGGAGAGAACCCCCGGTCCAGTCCGGGAGGAACCAGAGCCTCCACAGATTAAAGAGGAGCATGATGAGCTACTTCAAAGAGCAGAGGATGCTGATGGATCAACGCTGGCATTGCTATCAGTGAAACGTGAAGATGATGATGAAAACACAGAAACAAAACCTGTAGCCAACACCTCATCTCAACACATGAAAACACAAGCTGATGTAGAGGACTATGGAACATCACAACCAACTAGTGATGACCAACTCCTCTCTTTACATGGTTCTGAATCTGACACGGAAGACAGTGATGAGTGGGATGAGACCATGGATGACCAGACAGGTTTAAACACACTGAAATCACACAGTATGTCTTTGAGCAACAAGCTGTCCCATGACCTCAAATCACCAAAACAAAGTCATTCCATGAAGAGTCACACAGGGAAGAAAAAATGTAGTTGCACATATTGTGGCAAAATGTTTGAATGCAATGCACATCTGAAGACGCACACAATGATTCATACAGGGGAAAGACCCTTTACTTGTACAGTTTGTGGCAAAGGCTGTATTACAAAATGTAGTCTAAAATCACACATGAAGACTCATACAGGGGAAAAGCCCTTTACTTGTACAGTCTGTGGAAAAATGTTTTGTCAAATGCATCATCTGAAAATACACATGAGGATTCACACAGAGGAAAAGCCATTTACTTGTACAGTTTGTGGCAAATGCTGTAGTCAGATGAGTCATCTAAAAAGACACATGGGGATTCATACAGGGGAAAAGCCATTTACTTGTACAGTATGTGGCAACGGCTTCAGTCAGATGAGTCATCTAAAAAGACACACGAGGACTCATACAGTGGGAACAACCACTACTCCTAGTAGTGTTATTTGGTAAATGCTATGGTAAAAAAGAAAGGTTGATCTAAAAAGGATTCATACAGGGGACGAGCCCTTTGCGTGTACAGTTTAAAGGCTTTAGTCACACCAATAGTCTAAAAACACATATGAGGACACATACAGAGGAAAAAAGCTGTTTGTTGATGAAAAAAGCTGTTTGTTGATGATTACCTTTTTCTCACTGCAGCGAAGGCTGTAGTGACACAAGTAATATAAAAAGACAACAACTCATACTGAGTAATATGCAAAATCTAAATACACACATGAGAAATGCCCTTTACTGTGTGTGGCAAAGGCTGTAGTCAAAACAGATTATCGCAGCACATTTCACCTATTTTTATTATTATGATTATTCTATGTAATTTTTGTGTCTACATAGAATGTTTTGTAAAGTCAAAGATTGATTCTGTAATACCTGGTAAACACTGATGTGTCCATTCTTGTTTAAATAAAGGCTTCACTGTCACATGTCCTTTACTCATTACAGAAAGGTCATCACAATTAGTGTTTCACCTCCTTTAAAACGATTTTACTGCCATGGACACATTTTCTAGTCAATTGGTACTTGGTCCACATGGCCATTGAACGTCGTTAGACGCATTTGAAAGAAACGCAGAACCAGAGATAACGCGATCCTAGTTACTACATACTATGTATTTTTGGTCGAGACATGCTATTTTCAAAAGCGGACAACAAATGTCAACGGGTCGCGATGACCTCGTCGATATTTGTGAAATTACACAGTGAAACCCTCAGTGATTAGCAACCATCAATCGATCATTCTGGAGATAAATATTCTGTGTCTACTTGAAAAGGTTATTAAACATAAAAATCGCTGGCAGTGGGTGAGTTTATTAATGTATATGTTACAGTATGATTGGAGAACCAGTACGATTGAAGAAAGCGCGCTCGTTTTTACCACCCACCCAGCACTAGAGGGAGCCACAAGCCAGGCTTGTGCACAAACATATATGGCCACACACACACACAGTCACACACACACACACACACAAACACACACACACACACACACACACACAAGCGCACACACACGCGCACGCGCTCATGCTTTTTTTGGTTTATTGAAAGCAGGACTGTTTAGATACTTTTATTGTGTTCTGGCTTTTGTTTTACTTTCTCCCTGACACACACACACACACACACACACACACACACACACACACACACACACACACACACACACACACACACACACAAAGTGATCCATGAAAAGAACTATTCTGTCCCTATTGGTTTACAACTCAAACGGCGCTGAGTCGACTAATAGAGCATCGGCCGGTCAGCGCGGGCACTCGCGCCTGGAGGCGCGAGGGCGCGCTTCCTCGGCCTCAAGCTCTATTGAGCCGGCGCGCCTCCGTCATGGACAAGCGTGTGCGTGTGAACGCGTGTTCAGCGTTCCCCTCATAGATATTATGGTTCCCCTAGCGTAGCTTCCTGGTTGCTATGTGGGGGGGAACAACAAAAGACAGGTCCGAGTCGGCGCATCAAAGCCCCGCCTCTCCGCGTTCTCCTTCTCCTTGGAGGAGGAGGAGGAGAAGGAGAGAAGGAGAGGACGGTTTATTACGCGAGGAGGAGGAGGAGGAGGAGGCTCCTCTTCCTCGCGAGCCTCGCGTAATAAACCCCCGCCTCGCAGCGCCGCGTCCTCCTTCTCCTCCTCGCCAGCCTCGCTAATAAACCCTGTCTCAAAAAGCCCCGCCTCGCCCCGAAGGAGCCCCGTGCCTAAAAACGAGCGCTCTGTCTTCAATCGTACTGGTTCTCCAAACGTACTGTGACATATATACTGGCAGTTAATGAGTTAATTCAGAAGCTGTTGTACTTTCCCCGTAACAACTGTAAACTACCGTCAATAATACACAAGCAATGTTTCCTTTTACAGCCTTCACACCAAACTATTAATACAGGGAACATAATGGGAGTATTAATAGTAAGTGTTAAATGTACAGTATGTATACTGCACATTGTAACTAGCCTCTAACAACATGTACAGCTAGAAGGAAATACACAATGCTTCATTCTCTGTAAAGAACAGTAGTGTGCAAGCATCCCTAAAATTTGAAGTGTGTTATTTTTGCAGTATAATAATGTCCACAATAAATCAAATAAAATGAGTTAATGATTATCTACAGTATTGACAAGATGTAGCTCTAGATTGCATTAATTGCAGCTATTTTCACTGAATGTTTACTCCCCCACTGAGCATTTTTCGGGCTACAGACGACGTCACACTGGTTGCAAGCGTCATACTGCGCAAGCGTCAAACCCATTCTGTCAGGTCTCGCTACGGCGCGCAGCACTAGCCAACACACAAGAGGGGGTTGGGGTGTGCTGAAACCAGCGCACCCCGAAACAACAGGTTGAGAATTGATTGTATGAAACAATCACCTGTGCATCCAGTCTCAATGTTGGTAAACAAATAATTGGTCTATATAGATGCTTAAAAAACAGCGAATCAACGTCTAGGCTAAGAATATACGTTGAAAAAACTTTCACTGTTAGACCAGTTATAGCCCGGTTTAATAGCAGACTATAGCTCACTGGGCCAGAATAGGTACACTAAGGTTCAAGTGGTTGTAAAACAAACAAACAAACATACGTTTTTACTTTGACTGCCCTATAACAATGCCCACAATAATGCCCACAATAAAATATTGATCAAATAATCATCTACAGTATTGTATATACACGCTGTAGCTCTGGATTGCATAGCTCCTGGATTACATTACATTGTAGAACTGCTATTTTTCACTGAATGTTTGCTCCAGAATAGGTACACTAGGGTTCAAGTGGTTATAAAACAAACAAACAAAAGTGAGTCCTAATCTGCTGTTGTCCCAGCAACATGTTGTGCACCAGACATCAATTTTCAGATTGACCAGTTGGTCTTGATTGACTATCAAATCAGTCCTGTAACACTTAGAAGAAATTAGCAAATTACAAAAAACAACCATCATTCACTCTCAGGTTGGCTGATTAGATTGTGTGAAACCCAGTGAATAAATGATAGGAGAGCCACACTGCATATTAGCATTAAAATGTCCCAGTTAGCAATCTTAGCATATCAATGAACCAGGTGTGCATTTGTACTACAGCCTGAAAATGTTTTGACTCCAATGTTTAGATTAGAGTGTAGAGTTTGACTGATATTTTGTGTGGGAAAAAGAGTAAAATATTTAAATCACTTTGAAGACTTTGATTTAAAAGGTAGGGTAGGCTAAGTGATATTTTTTGGTTAAAACAAAACGTATTGTATTAAAAGGTTAAAGTACTATATTCTGATAGTAATCATTGCTACAGTGTTTGTTCGACGTCTCTCCAGCTCTTTAATAAACAGAACATATATTTTCAGGTATGTGACAACATTTCAGGCAATTAGGAGAGCGTACCCATTTATCAGCTTAATTTGTATAGTGTTCCAGTTCCAATTTGTTCAGCTCATTTCTTTGTGTCACCACTTCCAATTTCCCTTGTTGTCTAGGAGAGAGCATGTTTTGCACCCTGTCAGTCCGCCCGTCCTTCAGCTAATTGTTGGCTTGCTCACAACAAAACTGAGCACGCACACTGGATCCCTGGATGCCAATTCAGAACCTCTGCCCCAATTTTTTCACTGAAATCTTGCACGCACATTCTTACTAAGCCGAGGGAGAAATGCCACTTGAAACATTTCAAATCAGCCTGGTGGCGCTATAACATGCAGATTCATGTTTTTACCTATAACTGCACCCGGATCTGTGTAAAACTATGTATGCGCACTCCCCAGAGGCCAAGGAAACACAGCTGCCCTGCATATTTTTTCTGCCTTTTATAGCGCCACCATGAGGCTGATTTGAAATGTTTCAAGAGGCCGACTTATGTAAAACACATTTTTGGATATTACTTACTTCAGATTCTATCCAAATTTCACGCAAATCGGTACACACTGGCCCTCATTTATCAACGTGGTGCAGACCAAATAATGGGCGTGCGGCGAGATCACCGAACTTTTCGGCATTTATCAATATATCCTACGCTGAGATCTCACGTCTGGTTGAGAGCAGTTGTTGACGTTGGCCAGCATGTTCATACTGGAGAAAAGCCTTTCATCTGTAAACAGTGTAACAAGAGTTGCATTCAGTTAGGTGACTTGAAGACGCACCAGCGTGTCCACACTGGAGAAAAGCCTTTCCTCTGCAAACAGTGTAGAACGAGTTTCAGTGCGTTAGTCTATCTGAGGAACCACCATCGTATCTACTCTGGAGAAAAAACACAATGCGACAAGAGTGTCAGTGGGTTAGCTGCTCTCAAAACACACCAGCCTATCCACACTGGTGAAAAGCCTTTCCTTTGTAAACATTGTGACAAGAGTTTCAGTCTCAGTTTCAGTACTGCACTGAGTACTCTACCAGCTCAGTGGCCTTGTGGTTAGAGTGTCCGCCCTGTGACTGGGAGGTCGGGGGTCGATCCTGGGCCGGTTTATACCAAAGACTCTGAGAATGGGACCCAATGCCTCCCTGCTTGGCACACAGCATCAAGGGTTGGATTGGGGTAAGTCCCTGCGACATACTAGCGCCATGTCCAGGGGGTGTACTTGTACATCAAGCTGCCGGGAGGACGTAGAGCCTTCTTCGTCCTACTCCTCCCGCCCAACACTCCCTGCTGACAGGCTCCGCCCCCCAGCCCGTAAGAGTACCTGCAGTGACAAATATCTCACATGTATTGTAGATCTGCTATTTTCACTATACTTCTTACAATTATTTGTTTTTTCATTTAATTTATGAAATGATTTCGAAAATTAATTATGATATATGTTTTCCTTCCTGTGTTCTAAATGCTGTGAATGGGATCAGTTAAGGTCTGTATCTATAGATGAATCCTCAGAACGGCAATCATAACTGCGGTGTCAAGCGGGTGCCGCTCTGCACCGCAACACCGCAGCTACAGGCATCACTCTGATGGATTAGTGTATAGCACACATGGGCGACATGTGGCACGAAGCCCGCATCCGGTGACCACCTCAATCCGGCGACCACCTCAATCCGGCCCTTGAAGTCCTCAAAGAAAAACTAAATTACCCCCCCTCCCTCCAAACAAACAAAATATATTTTCATTGTAACCTCAGAATGCACCACAGTGACAGTAACAGCTGTGAAAAATAAAAATAAAAAAGTCATCTTTTTATGACAGAAAATGATTGTGTTGTGAAGGTTCGATTCCAGGCTTCAACAAAGTATCCCTGAGCAAGACACTTTTAAAGGACGACTTCACCCATTTCCAACCTATCTTCATATCATTGGTCCTCACTAATGCTCATTATAATATGGTACCATTTCTGTTCTACTCACTGTGTGTCTCAGAGGAGGGCTGTGTTCAGTTCAGAATCCCGCCTGCTAGTGACATCATCGATGGGGGAATCCAAGCTAACAGAAAGTGCAGGTTTTCTATTCCTGTGTTAGTGCACTAGTGTGCCTAGTTATGACAGTCGGCCCATCTATAGCCGGTACCATAGATCAAAATGGTATGAAATTGGGGCTCTGTGAAATAAAAAATGTTGAGAATTACCCTTAGAGTTACAGACCGTAAGGTTCCATTTGGACCGCTAAATATAAAAACTACAGTGTCACACGCACGCCCGCCCGCCCGCCCTTCCGCCCACGCACACACACACACACACACACACACACACACACACACACACGCAGGCGTGGGAACCGAACACTTCCTGGTGATCTGGGCAGCAGCAAGTGGAAATCCTTACTTTCTTCTCCAGTCACAATTTCTTCACACCAGAGAATATTAAGCTTAGTCAATTAAACAAGCACTTGTCATTAGCAGCTGTTCACTGGGTGTTATAGGCCTATGTGGCACACCTATTTATTTCAGTGGAGCTACATCTACAGATCACACTCAAGGTCTTTTGCAGACCTTTGCTATTACCACGGTTCCAAGTCCAACAGGGAACTGCTGTGCCCCCCCCCCCAATCAATTAACCCAATCAATCAATCACTAATAAAGAGCATTGAGCTTGTGGTTCTGTATGGGGCGGAGTTGTGGAAAGAAGGGTTGTACTCGAGTCCGGTCTCTGTCTCGAGTCCGCATTTTGATTTACTCGGTCTTGTCTTGGTCTCGCCCATGATTTTATTCGGTATTGACTCGGTCTCCGACTAAGGGACTCGGGACTCTACCCCCACCGAGTCCACTCGAATTCGAGTCAATACAATGTAATGAAATAATTGTATTATACCCATATTATAATGAGCCCATTCACATTAACATTATAAGAGAGCTGTCTGGCGCTTATGGTTGTCTTGTTAAGTAATGGAGCGCATCTGACGCGCCTCCGCCCGACAGACTCCACACTCCACCTCTGCCCTGTCCTTCTAGTTTATATTGCTTTTTAAATTATTTCCACGAACAGCGCAAGCTTTCCAGGTGTTTTTTTTATTATTATTATGTGATCACTGTGTTGTAGCTGTGGTTGTTTTAATAAACGTGGATGCGGATGATGAAGTCGAGGTCTTCGAATTCAGCCATGTGCGCTCAAAGCTCAATCGGACCCGGTTATCCCTTGTACCTCCGATTCCCATAAACGTAGAAGCTGTTTGCATAGAACAGGAATGGGCCCAGACTTGGCGGGGGAGGCGCTTTATGTCTCACAATGGTTGGGGGGTTTTGGTGTTCGCAAAACACAACAAAATGTTGCTAAACACAGCAGATGCCAGGACGTCTACATGGAGAGTTCAAGAGTTGCCCCAGGCCCTATACACAGTTTGTCACCATTCATGGCAGATACCTGGGCAGAGTGGTCCCATTTGTAATGTGCCTCGTGACCGGGAAAACTGTCGGCATGCTACTTCCACTTTGGCCAAAGCCTTTGGGTTGACAAAGACAAACAGCCAGATAACCTTATAATTGAAATGTTCCACAGTAGTACACTGGAAGCAAACAAAAAACATGTGTTATCGTCATTTAATGGTGATGGAAACTGTAGAGTGGTCGTTGCCACAATGTGTAGAGTGGTCGTTGCCACAATGTCTTTAGGGAGGAGTTTGAACTTTCCAAACATTAAACATGTTGTGATGTTTGGTGCCCCAGCAGATGCAGAGGACATTGACAGCAAATAGGCAGAGCAGTCAGAAATAGTTTGAATAGAATGCACATGCAGTCATGTATCACACTAAACAGTATGTTCATGTTGACAAATCGGTCAGATAACATATAAACCAGAAACAGGGTTGTATTAGGAAAAAACTGTATGGCTACTTTGAAAGCAACCCAACCAACATCGAGCCTGGCCATTTGTGTTGTACTGTGACTCAAGGGAATGTGCAGTACCTAGACCCATCTATGAAACACCTGAAGAAGTGATTTTCACTCCTATGTGTAGAGAGGTAGAGTTATCTCAGAGAAACTTGATCAGGGACTAGTTAGAGGACTTCGGGTCAACACTTGTAAAAGACACATGTCTGTACACTGACAGGTCAGCATGCTCAGGTTTCAGTGCTGAATTGATTGAGGCTGTTGTAGAAAAATGTCAGTACACGTTTTTAAACTGCAGCATGCCGAAGAGATACTAAAGATCATTACTGATGTGTTGAGAAGACCGTATCAACAATGTTCCACCTCTACAACAAGGAAGCAACCCGTGAAATCAACATCATGGTTGAAGATGCCCGGCTACAGTCCCAGTTCTCCCCGACATATCTAGGGGTAAAGCTTGACAGAACACTGTCATTTAAACAACTCCTGGAGAGTGTCATGGGAAAGACCACCACCCGTGCCGCATTGATACGGCGTCTAGCCGGTACTACGTGGGGAGCCACCACAAAGATACTGCGCATCTCCACCAAGGCTCTGGTGTTCCCCGCCGCTGAGTACTGTGCCCCAGTCTGCAGCCGTAGCCCTCATGTGAAGAAGCTGGATGCTGCCCTCAACACCGCCCTACGGACCGTCTCCGGATGTCTACGAGCCACTCCAACAAACCAACTGCCTGTCCTCGCTGGAATCGCTCCAGCAAAGGTCAGACGAGAAGCCGCCACGCTGGCCCTCGCTCGGAAGGCACAGATGAGTGAATCCCACCTCCTCCACAAGGTCGTCACGGAGACACCACAGCGTGCGCGCCTCAAGTCCCGGCGCCCCTTTGCCACACAGGCCCAGGAACTGCTCCGCACAACACCAGCGGACACCTCCAAGGCTTCCTGGGTGAAGGCAAGATGGAGGGACCAGTTGAAGGCAGCAGAACCATCCAGGCTTCACAAATACATGGAGGACCCCACAGATGTTCCTGGCCAGCACCTCCCACATAAGGAGTGGACAACCCTCAATCGCCTGAGGACAGGTGTGGGACGTTTCGGTAGCCTGGTAAACCCCCTCCCTCCGGAAATCTCATTTGCATTTGATTTCAGGGAGGTCTGGGATTGCGAAGGGAGTAGAGATGGCCGAACACTGCGTGTCCGAACCAATCAGCGGCTGCTAGGGGCGGGATCATCCAATCACCTGCCTAGTAGCTTGAAAAAAAGAAAAACTGTCTGTCATCGATTCTGCGCCCGGAGTCTCAGATGCAAGACCGCTGTGAAACAAAATGTGTGTCGCAAGCTTTCTTCCATTTGACGGTGTCAGGTTAACGTTTCGGTGCATCAATGCAGAAGTGGGGCCTCACAGACAATGCCCACTGCAAATGTAGGGATCCACTACAGCAGTGTTTCTCAAATGGGGGTACGCGTACCCCTAGGGGTACGCGGAGGTACTGCAGGGGGTACGCGAAAAAATGCCAGAAAAAAAGAAAAATTTGTATAATTTTATAATTTCATCTTTCATTTTATAATTTTCATCATGATAATAATATTGGGGTTTTAAAATATATATTTTTAGATAAATAACATTTAAAACGTGAACTAAAACCCAATAAATATAATGATTGTGGCTTGTGGGAATGTGTGCCGTGCCCTTGCGTCAGTCTGGCACAGCCAGATGTTTGTTTCCTGTGTCGTCTCCCCAACAGCCTCCACGGGTGACGCAAGGTTATCAACAAGTAACAACAAAGTTGGTAAAAATGGATAAGTGGCTCGTTAAACGCGGGCCGCCCGCTAAAGATTCAGAGGACCAAGCTAAAAAGAAGAAAACAGAATCACAGAAATCCCGACAGTTTCGTGAGGAGTATATAGGTATGGGGTTCACCTGGAGCAGTACAACAGATCCCCCGTCAGCTCAGTGTTTTTTATGCGGCGAGCTGCTGGCCAACAGCGCCATGAAACCATCCCATCTAAATCGGCATCTCAGCACTAAACATAAAGAACACGTTGGAAAGAAGTTGGAGTTTTTTAAGAGAGAACTCAGTGGATTCAAAACCTCACAGGAGAAACTGCTCAAGGCTGCCACTGTATCAACAAAAGCACTTGAAGCGTCATATAAAGTGGCGTTACTTTTGGCAAAAGCCAAGAAACCATTTAGCCTCGCTGAAGAAATAATTGCCCCAGCAGCAGTTATACTAAACGAGACAATGATAAGCAACGCTGCTGCAGCCGCTGTTAAGATTGTACCTATGTCAAATGACACGGTGTCACGGAGAGTTGACAAGATGGGGACAGATATCGTGGCGCAAGTTGTGGAGAAGTTAAGAGCTGGTGACTTTTCATTGCAACTGGATGAGTCAACTGACATCAGTGGACACGCGCAGCTCGTTGCCTTTGCCAGATATGTTGACACTGATGACATTCAAGAACACATTATTATGTGTAAACGCCTTGAGGGGAATACAACTGGCCAGGACATTTTTTTTTTAGTTCTTAATTCTTTTTGGACAACGGAATCAACTGGAAATCGTGTACCAGTGTGTGTACAGACGGAGCAGCAGCGATGACTGGCCGGTTCAAAGGACTCATCGCGTTCATCAGAAAAGAGAACCCTGACGTGCTGTGGACACACTGTGATATACACAGGGAGGCCCTCGCTTCTAAGAAGATGAGCCCTGAGCTTCATTCCGTTTTGAACGATGCCGTTAAAGTGATCAACTTTATCAAATCCAGACCGCTAAATGCACGCCTGTTCAAGAGATTGTGTGATAACATGGGAGCAGAACACAAAGAACTCCTCCTGCACACAGAAGTGAGGTGGCTGTCTCGCGGGAAAGTGCTTAACAGGCTGTTCGAACTGCGGAATGAGGTATGTTGCTTTTTGTCAGAGAAAGAGAATGCATCTCCTCTTGCCTCCCTGTTTTTGGACAATGACTGGCTTGCTAAATTAGCATACTTGGCGGACATTTTCGCGAAATTGAATGAACTGAATACCAGCCTGCAAGGCAGGGACTGTACAATTTTGAAACTGTATGACAGAGTCAATGGCTTTCTCAATAAAGCAGCATTGTGGAAGAGGTTTTGTGCACAAGGTGACTTCAGTTGTTTCCCTCAGTTTGATGCATTCATGTCCAGTGAGCAGACACAGGTCGCCACAAATAAACCCATTGTGGTTACACTTGGTTAACCTTATTGCCAATTTCAAAACATACTTTCCCGATTTAAAAGAGAAGTCAGAGCAGCTCGACTGGGTCAGAAACCCATTTACAGTGTCAGAAACCAACTGTGATTCGCTGCCTGTTCACCTCAGGGAGGAGTTAGTGGAAGTGACCTCAGACCGAGGGCTCCAGAATAAATTTGAGGCCAATACACTGACTGAGTTTTGGGTGATTGTGAGCAGGGAGCACCCCGAGCTAGGGAAACAAGCTCTTGGTCATTTGTTACAATTTGGATCCACATACTTGTGTGAAAGTACATTCTCAGCAATGACTCTGATAAAAACAAAGCAAAGAAATAGACTCTGCCAGGGCCTTGAAAATAGCCTCATAACAGCTGTAGCTTCCCTACCACCAAGATTCCCAAAGCTCATGCAGGAGGCACAAGGTCATGTCTCACACTGAACTTGATCGTTATAGTAGCTATTTGAACAACTCATAAAGCTGCATACTGGACTGTTAATAGTTTTCAAAACAAACTGTCCACAAACCATTTGCATGGAACTGCATACTGAACTGTAAATAGTTGTATTACTGTTGAATTGAAAACAATATTGTTTGTAGTTATACTGCTATTTGTGGACTTGCAACTTAACTTTGCACTTGACTTTAATGTGATTTTTCCTTTGTTACATTATTGGCACTGTAAGCTGTGATTGAGGACTGATATAGTCATATTACTGTTGAATTGAAAACAATATTGTTATTTGTCTGTTGTTATGCTGCTATTTGTGGACTTGCAACTTAACTTTGCACTTGGAATTTAATGTGATTGTTCCATTGTAACATTACATTGCCACTGTAAGCTGTGATTGAGAAGAAATACTGTATTTGCTTCAGTTAATAGTTAAATAATTAACTATAATTGAATTAGGAGTGGAAAAAACACTTACTGTTATGTTTAATGATGACACATGGAGAAACTTGGTGTGAGCCTGATCTGTAGTTCCTAACCCAAATTACATGGTACCCGGCAACTGAGATTTGTTTGAAAGTTGTTTGAATGTATTGAAGTTATTAACATGAAAACTGGACTGAAATTTTATGCGTGTGCCCATACTGGGCACAATGTAGTAGCAGTAGTAGTCATAATCATAATCATTAAAAGTTAGTCTTTCATTGTGAGTAAATATTGCCTTCACCAGGGACATCGGTAGAACCTGTGCGTAATTGCGCACAAATTCAAGTCAGTCTTTCATTGGTCAGCAAATATATCCCTCACCAGGGATATTGGTAGCACCTGTGCGTAATTGTCTGTCTGTCTGTCTGTCTTTGTCTTTCATTGGTCAGCAATTGAATTTGTGCGCAATTACGCACAGCTGCAACCACTGGAGTCCAGTCCAGAGTGTTTAAAAAGCGCACAGGTAAAACGCACATTGTCGTTTGTCTTGAGTCCAGCACCTACAAGGCCACAAGGCTTGATGGCTTCCATACAGCCAGGGAATTGAGGAGGCAAGGTTTTGGTCAATGAGGGGTTTCGTTACCAAAAATATAAGGCAACAGGAGAGAGGATATACTGGCGTGGTTGGCGAAAGACCTGTGGTGCCTCTGGATGAAGAGAGTGCCAATATTGACATTATAAATGTGGCACAACACAATTATCCAAAAGATGTTGCTGTGATTGAGACCAGTGCACTAAAAAGGAGAATGGTGGAGGCGGTGGTCGCTGCCCCGTCAAGGCCAATAAAAAGGGTCTATGACCAGGTAGTCAGAGATGCGCCGCAGGAAGACCATGTGCCGGAGTTCAGGACAGTGCACTCTACGCTTAATAGACTACGTGTCTCACATATGCCACCCATACCACATACAGTAGATGAGGTGCGTACATAGAACGTGTGGGCTGCAACTTGGCCAATTTCCTTTGTCATCAGGACAACAATTGGGGAGTTAAGATGTTTGGCACCAATCCTAATTTTGCCAAGCTCAGTAAGTTCCATATTGATGGCACATTCAAGAGCTCCCCGAGGCCCTACATGCAGTTTGTGACCATTCACGGTAACTACCTGGGTCGAGTGGTGCCATTGGTCATGTGTTTGCTGACTGGCAAAACGTTTGGTCAATACAGGCAGGTTCTGACCCAGGTGAAGCGCAAAGTGCGGCATGTAACCGGGCACGCATGGGAACCGCGGTGGATCATCACAGACTTTGAAAGTTCACTGATGTTGGCTATTCAGACTGAACTGCTCAACAGCCGGTCATCCGGCTGTTATTTTCATTCAGTAAAAGTATTGAAAATTGGAAATACTCCAGTAAAGTAAAAATACCTCAAAATTGTTCTTAAGTACAGTACTTGAGTACATGTACTTAGTTACTTTACACCACTGATTGTAGTGCATGCACATGATCATGTTTTTATTGATTTTGTTTCGGTTTTCATCAACGGTGGAATTCGACACTAGGAGGCACCCATCAGCTGTCATCATCAAATCATCATCAAATGTCGCTCCGTAGGTAAACAAGTTGGAATGAATGAGAGCGAAGTCTCGCGAGACAAGATTTCATTAAAATTTGTTGTAAACAGTAATGGCTGCGCCCACAGAGCTATGGGACTACACGGACATCAGACAGTCCACACACGACAGATATATTTTCAAGCGACCGAAATAAGCGGATTTAGCGAAGTTCTACCGATGGCCGTTCTGAGCTGCTGGGGAGGGGTCAGCGGAATGGAGATATTCTCTCGTTTTCAACTGGGGGGCCGGGACCACTCTTCTCATGACTTTTCAACCACAAGGGCGAAATTCTCCTTTAAGATTATAATCATAATATAATTATAAACAAACTTTCAGCGCATCTGCTGGGCGCGTGTGAGTGCGAGTGTGTCTATATTATTAATAGACACTGCGCAACAGAAAGGCGTCTGCTTGGGCACAGCAGGTGGACAACTCCTTGATACACAGACGTGTGAAATGTTAATAAAATATCTAGTAGGATATACACATTCCTGCTTAGTCCTAGACGTGAAATCAGTAGCCTGGAATACTCGCGTTGAGTTGGGAGCATGCACACACAGATTAAAACGAATCCATCACAAAGTAGTACCTGGGGCAACTAGGGCCTCTGGCTCCCTAGGCTGGCTCACTAACCACTCAGCTATGGCCGCCCCTCAAGAGAGAGAGAGAGAGAGAGACATGGAAACGGAATAGATTGAAGAGGGAGACATGGAAACGGAATAGATTGAAGAGAGAGAGAGAGAGAGAGACATGGAAACAGAATAGATTGAAGCGAGAGAGAGACATGGAAACATAATAGATTGAAGAGAGAGAGAGATGGAAGCAGAATGGACATCTCAACCTATTGACATTAACAGGAATCGAACCCTCAACCTTCGGATTGACAGGCTGCAACACTACCTATAGTGCTATAGCTTTGTCCAGGCTAAGGTTGTCTGTTGAAGATAAAAGTGAACCGGTGAAAGCAGCCGATCTACAAGCTCAGAAACACGTTGCTATCTGAAAAGTTTTGAGATTGTAGATTGGCTATTTTCAGAATGAAGTAAAAACATACCTTCTCAGATAAGCATTTCATGTTATCTTTATCAATTGCATATGTATTCATTAATACAGTCTTGTTGTTTGCAATGCACTTTAAATGAAGTCTCCACCAAGTGAGGCTTGAACCGGCAACCTTGATGTTGTGAAACATTCACTTAAGCGGGAAGCCATTGGACCAACAGACCTGATCCAGTGAAAACGGAGGTCAAACAGATGATACCATTTCACGCAAATAACTGAAAAATCCTGGGTTTAAGTGTTTTTCAAACTGCTCAAAATTGCGGACAATCTAAGGGCGGAGAGAGAGACATGGAAAAGGAATAGATTGAAGAGAGAGAGACATGGAAACATAATAGATTGAAGAGAGAGAAAGATGGAAGCCGAATGGATTGATTGGACGTCTCAACCTATTGCCATTAACAGGAATCGATCCCTCAACCTTCGGATTGACAGGCTGCAACACTACCTATAGTGCTATAGCTTTGTCGAGGCTGAGGTTGTCTGTTGAAGATAAAATTGAACCAGTGAAAGCAGCCGATCTACAAGCTCAGAAACACGTTGCTATCTGAAAAGTTTTGAGATTGTAGATAGGCTATTTTCAGAATGAAGTATGTCATACATTGAAAAGACATACTCTCAAATAAGTATTTCAGGTTATGTTTAACAATTGCACATATATTAATTGACACAATCATGTTGTGTGCAATGCAACTTTAATGAAGTCCGCATCAAGTGAGGCTTGATCTGGCAACCTTCAGGTTGTGAGGCACACGTTTAAGGGAGAAGCCATTGGACCAACAGACAAGAGCCTGTGAAAAAGGAGATCACACAGATACATACAGTTTCACGCTGAAAAATCCTGGGTTTAAGTGTTTTTCAAACTGCTCAAAATTGCGGACAATCTAAGGGCGGAGCTTACTGGTCAACGTGATACATGTGTTCCTCATGAGTCAAGGCACATGTGTAAGCAGGTTTAATGGCTGTCGGCCAAACGAGGCATGACTTTTGCCTGTTTAAAGTTTGCACTTTCAAAAAATCGCTATAGCGCCGCCCTTTGACCAATTGGAGTAAGATTGGTTTCAGTAATATTTGGAATGACCCTCAACATTAACGCAAAGTTTCAAAGAAATGTGAGTCTGCATGTATGTGTTAGGGGCAGATGAATAATTGTCATAAAACTGCAATATTCATTGGCTCATTAAAGCTTCATTTTTTCACTTATGGAAAATCTTTTGCACAGGTTTGTCGGCATAGGTCCAAAGTTCATGTGTAAAACGTTTCGTGCAGATTACTCAAAAATCCCAGGAGGAGATAGGTTTTAACTGTTTTTCATATAATTCAAAATGGTGGGAGATCTAAAGGTCAGAGGTCAAAAGTCAGAGGGTGAAAGTTGTTCAGCATGAAGAGACGCATATGTGTATCCAAGTTTCATGGCTGTAGGTCAAACAGGGCATGAGTTGTACCTGTTCAAAGTTGGCATTTTCAATTGAGTGCTATAGCGCCACCTTTCGACGAAAGATTGTGAGATTTATTTCTTGATAGTTTTTCATGACCATCTACCATATGGCCGAGTTTCGTAAAAAGCGACAGCACGGTTCAGCCAGAACTGTGAAAAGTGGCAGAAACAGAATACTGCCAATCTTAAAACAGGTCCAGAGCTGAGCTCTGGCCCCATAAAAATGCCTCTTTTCAACATTCCAGGCCATGACCAGAAGCAATAACCCTAAATTTGAAATTAGTGAGGTTGCAATTCTTTTCTTCCGTTTCTCTTCATTCGCTAGAAATATCAGATCAGGAATAGCAGATCTACAAGCTCACAACACGTCGCAATGCGTCTGCTGTGAGCTTGTAGATAGATCTGTAATTTCTTTCATTCTTTCATTTTTGC
Source organism: Gymnoscopelus braueri (assembly GCF_963280865.1). NCBI lineage: Eukaryota > Metazoa > Chordata > Actinopteri > Myctophiformes > Myctophidae > Gymnoscopelus > Gymnoscopelus braueri. Next base: position 56,335,058 of record NC_137607.1, on the reverse strand, counting down.
CGAATGTTCCACCCAGAATATAGGCTTGCTATAGGCCAGTCAAGGAAACTGTGTGGCGGCGTAGGGGGAATCGAACAGAGGAGTTACTGATAAACCATCTCAGAGTTTGAGTGGCTTGCCCGTAAGCATCACAATGGACCGTTAGGACGGCTAATCCATGACATTGCTGTGATGTATGGACATTAATGTCCCTCTAAAATTCAGGGTATTAACTTGAACCCCTATTCTGGGGGGAACATTCGCCAGAAATAACAGATAAGAAATGACAGATCTACAAGCTCACAGCAAGACTCATTGCGATGTGTTGTGAGCTTGTAGATCTGCTATTCTTGATCTGATATTTCTGGCGAATGAAGAGAAATGGAAGAAAATAATTGCAACCTCACAAATTTCAAATCGAGGGTTATTGTTTCTAAAAAAGGCCCAGTAAACACTGGGAAATGAGAGTTGCATCAGAGGTCAAGTTGGCCGAAGAAGATGTGTCAATTGTCCCAGCATCACCTGTAGCTTAAACATAATAGAACATTCAATACCAAATGTATTACTAAGTGTAAACACTATATCGATACAAGTCAACACCTAGGGGTCCATTTCTGGCAAAGACATCTGGTGTAGAAGGAAATGAGAGCAGATTGATCTTGGTGGTTATTTTTGTTTTAAGCTTAAGTCCAGGTTGTGTACTCTGTTAAAAGTACTGTTTGCTCATTGTGTTCTGTTGTGTAGCTACAATAAGCAATGATCAATAATGCCTATGGCATAATTACATTATGTAGCCTACAGTACTGTTTTCTTCATTAAAAATAAATTGTTCACTATTTCATCTGTGGGATTTCTTTAGTAAAATATTGAACAAGGTTGAGGTACAAATATTTGAAATATGTCCAAAGTATCACATCCGATTTCTGTACCACCCCTTTGCTGTTTTACAAAGTGTCTCTGGTGTTAGATGGGAATCAAATCATTAACAATTGATCTGTAAAAGGTAAGTTTAAGTATTTGTTAATAGTAAATGAGGAGTAGTTGCAACTTTAGAATAACTACCCAATAACATATATTAACCATTAACAAATACTTAATTCATGTTAGTAAATGAGGAGTAGTTGCAACTTTAGAATAACTACCCAATAACACATATTAACCATTAACAAATACTTAATTCATGTTAGTAAATGAGGAGTAGTTGCGACCAGGCGCGTATGGTGGGTTCTAACGTGGACCGGGCCAGATTCTTAACCCCCCCCCCCCCCCCCCCCCCGCTCATAACTCATTAACTAATAGTTTGTGAGTAGTCTATTAACTAAGTCCTTAACTAGCTGTTAACAAATATTTAACAAAACATTAATAACTCATTAAATAATGGTTTATAAATGATCTATTAAATAGTTATAAGGCATTGTTATTAATCCTTAACTGACTATTAACTAATGCTTAACAAGGCATTAATAACTCATTAACTAACAGTTTATGAATGCTCTATTAACTACTCATATAGATAGTTATTAATCCTTAACTAACTATTAACTAATGCTTAACAAGGTATTAATAACTCATTAACTAACAGTTTATGAATGATCTATTAACTACTTATAACGGATAGTTATTCTAAAGTGTTACCACCCTTTTTTGGGGGGACACTGTAACCTGCTGTTATTTTTTCTGCATAGTGCAGGATAGTTGTATAGGTGTATACTCTTGTATGCTGTTGTTTTTTATTGATTGTGCTTATTATTGTTGCGGGGCAGCGGAATAAGGAGATGGCTCGTGCAATAAGAAAGGTTGCCATACCCAAGGAGATCACAAAGCTCACAGGGGAGTGCAAGGAACTACGGCAGAGGCTGAAATCTATGCAGAAGGTGAGTGAAAATACAAGAAACTGTAGAATACTGTAGAATAGACAAAAGGTTCCTTTAATTTCATTTTTCATTTTTTTCATCAAGTATACTTTTTTAAGTTGACTAGGGAGCAGGTATTCCTCTTCCTGCTCCTTTATGCCCATGGGTGTATTTGCCATATTAGGACAATCCTAGAGCATGATCGCTTCATTCCTCATCCATATATTCCTATTAAGGAAATGTCCGTATAGGGACATCTCCGTAAGAATTACATTACATTGATTATTATCCTCTGATAGGAATTGTATTGTTGCTGGGCGATATGAATTAAAATCGACATCAATATTATTAAAGTGTGAATAGTAGATATGCTAGCTCATTGAGCTTGTTCAAAATTCTGAAATTTACAACAAGTAAAATACAGGGTTAAGTGTTTTTAAAAATACTTAAGTAAATAAGTAGATAAACAAACAAACAAACAAACAAATACATCAATAAAACCTGCTTCTCGTTTATTTGATTAACCTTCATGGGCAATACTAAAGTTGGTAATTGGTTCTGAATCTGAATTTTGATACATGTTCGGTTAATTGTGTCTTCTTTTTGTGCTTACTAGGCTGACACCAGTAAACAAAGTTCACTGTCTTTGAACAAAAGAGCAAAGGTCTTACAACTCTCTTCTCTTTCTATGTTTATCATCCTATAGCAGGTGGCTCCAATTCCGGGAGCAGGCAGCAGTGTCCCCTGAACGAGAATCCCAGAACTTCCAGGGGGTCCCCGGCTAAATTAGTTAATATAGCATAGCACTCAGTTTAACCACTTGAAACCTAAATATACCGGCTGTTTGAAAATAGCCGATATACATGCTCATGATGCGATGATCATGATGCCCATGTTGTGAGCTTATAGATATGCAATTTTCATTATTTTTTTTACATTCTACAACACACATCTAGTCCCTTGGCACAAGATCTTTTCAGATGGGGCGGCCAAACATGTTAATTCTGGGGTCCTGGACAATGTTTGAGAACCACAGCCCTAGAGCACCTCTGTAACCTATCACTGCCTGGTGTACAAACCCAAATATTATCGTTCTTAAATTGTTCTTTAAAAGGCTATATTGTTCTACGAAGAACCATCACCTACTACATTTTATGTAGTTAATGGTTCTTCATCTTCCTCATTATGATCCTGGAGAATTGTTATTGTCAAAGTTCTTGTGATTGTTCTTTGGGCCACCTTTAACCACTTGAACCCTAGCATCCCAATTTTGGGCATGTGTTAATAGGCGACCATTAGCCGATTCACAAGCTCACAACGTGATGCGTTGCGACACGTTGTGAGCTTGTGAGATTGGCTATTTTCGACAAAGACATTTGGTGTAGATGGGAAGAAAGGAGAGGACAGAGTATAGAGCCCCCGGAGACACTGGTCAGTGAAGTATAGGGCATAGCAGTGGCGGCCATTGTGTGGTGCCACAGATAGAAAGCCCATTCATTTCCCCCATAACGATTTCCGAAAATATGTATATAAATAATTTTAAGCCTGGAACAAAGCCATCCAGGCTCCTGGTGAATCATGACCGTAAAACATTTGATTCTGTGTAAAAAATTATAATATTATATGTACTATATTTCATAAATACCCTTTTTATGCGGATATCAGTTGTTTTTTTCTTTACACAGAATCAAATGTTTTATGGTTATGATTCACCAGGAGCCTGGATGGCTTGGTTCCAGGCTTAAAATAATTTAAATACATTTTTTTCGGATAGCTCTTTGGGGAAAATGAACATGTTTTCTATCTGTGGCGCCACAAAATGGCCGCCACTGCTATGCCCCATAGGGTTTAAGTGGAACCATTAAAACAATAATAAACAACCTTGGTTTAAATCGTTCACGTGCGTGTGTGCATTCGTGTGTAGGCTCTCTCTTTAGAGAACTACAACTCAAGAGGTTATTGTGTTACTTGGAGACGTACTTGTAGCTCGTATTGAATAGTGTGTTTCTGTTTGAGCATATATACTTAAGAAAGTTCTCGCTTTCAGTTGATTATTAATATTAGATCTTAGTTGCTGTTTTGTCCAGTATATGGTATATTTGTGTTGTTTGTGGTTCATAGAGAACATACAGCATTTCTAGTATTATTCAGAGCACAGTTGTGTTTGTTTTCATTTGTTTTTGTGTTAAAATAAAATCTTATTTTGCTTGCAATTCGGTTCTCAATCTCTTTTCCCCTGAGTCTTAATCTTTGTAACTCCCCACATCCCCAAAAATGCACGCTAGATGGTTGGGTCATGACCACTTTGGGGGGTACATATTCTAACAGCAAGAATTGCATGTATTGTACTTTGTACACAATCATTTCAAAATGTTGCCTTAATGACGATTAATGAACAATTATTATTATTTTAATATAGTGAAAATTGCTGATTTACAAACTCACAGCGCGTCACGACTTGATGTGTTGTGAGCTTGTAGATCAGCTATTATGGCTATTTGTGCACTCTACCATTGTATAACAAAGTATGATACAGGGTTAAGTGGTTAATCTGATGTCGATTATGATTTTTTTTTGTGTCGATTTCTAATCAATTTAGTCGATTATGAAAAAAATATATATATTTTTTGTCGATTAGTTGATATATAAGAATAAAAAAACATGCTTCTTGATTAATCAATTAACCTACATGCCAAATTAAGTTGGTTATTGGTTCTAAGTATTGGTTTCGATATATTTTCGGTTAAGTGGCCAGCCCTAGAAAGAAATTGAGCCTCTTCCTTACTTGCTTCACAGGTCTTAAAAAACACACTCTCACTCCCTAACATGCATATCGTGACTTCTAGGGACAAATGTGACCAAACGGTGCCGTCCCGGGCACTTTCGTTCCCTAAAAAACTGTTAAAATGACGGAGGCTTACCGTCTAAAGCGAACTTGAGCCACGGGAGGCACCGCCAAGCGAGTGTCACTTCCAAAATCCCAGATCCCTTTTTTCAGTGTTTTTAGCAGGATGTCACAATTTGCTAAAACCAGCAGCAGTACATCTGGGGAGAAGAACATGAACGTCGCATCAGAGGGGTTGCAACATGAAGTCAGAACTACATGGCGGATAGACAAGGTGTCTGCCTCTTCATGGTTATTGCCTTCAAAGCGCAATTGACTGACTCTGGTCAGTCAAGCAGCAGAATCACCTCATCATAGTCTCTGGACTATGATGAGGTGATTCTGCTGGTTGTAGCAAATTATGAAATCTTATGAAATTATGAAAAATATTTTTATTTCAGTGGCATCAGGGATTTTGAAAGCGACAGCCATAGGAAAGCTCTGGGTGCAGATTGAGCAAAAGCTACAGGAACAGCTAACATTGGGAGATTTTCTAGAATAGGCAAATCTACCTGGCTGAACATCAACCTGAAAGCTGATGATGACGATGATAGTGAAGGCGATAGAGATGTGAAGACTGATTTACTATATATGTTGCTAGCTTGTGTTTTTACAAATAAATGGCACATAATGTTGTGTATTCAAAGATATATATCATCTATCTCGGTCTCTTAAGTTTTTCAGTTTTTTCAGTTTTCCAGCCCAACTGATTTCTAATTAGTACCATTGAATTTCCTGACCCCCAAAACTTTAGGGTTGGCCACTGGAATCATCACCCTACGTAATCTAGACGTCAAGATGGTGAAAAACTAATATTCAAAGGTCCCCATTCTTTCATAATTCAATATGGAAAAAATAAATATGCTTCATTGATCAGCTCTATTGATTTCTAATTAGCGCCACTGGATTTCCTGACCATAGACATGTCAACATGCCTGCACACAAAACTATAACTCAGATATGAAAAAAAACGTGAAGATTACCAGATATACCAGAGGGAAAATACTTTGTTATGTGTCTCTGGAGAGACTGAGAGCAAGAAACATGTTATGCTTTATTGTTCCTTATATTATGACATGAGTAACGTATCGTTTCATAAACTGTTTTCACTGCCTCCTCAAACCTGCTGCCCTCCTACTGCTGTGCCGTAGTATTTTACATAATGACTTTGTAGTTTTCAAAACGCAACCACTGCAACTATTAATATAATGATAAACTATGACCTACTACTCACTGTTTGTCCCGCTCTTCAATCGTTTCAATGTTATTCCTACTATAACTTCTGTCCAACAACAACTATAAAATGTAGTGTTTTCTGGATAACTATGGCGAAACTGTGGTTTGGTTGTTTGTGGTTGAGGTGAACATTGTAAATAGAAGGAAAACATACACAGCTCCATTTTATCTGCAGGATTAAGTGTAAATGATGATGGAGGCTACAGACGGAGCACTGGTTTCCAACCTGGAGACCCCCTTCTTATATCTGACAAACGCTGAGACCCCCCACATGTGCATGGGTTAACAACCACTTAAAGGTAGGGTAAGTGATTTGCAATTATTCAAATAATTGCGAAATGGGTCTATGTTCTGATAGTGCTCGTTACTATAGAGTGTCCTGTCCATATAAGGAGTCTCCATGTCTCTCCAGCTCTTTATAAAACAGAAAATGCATTTTCGTTTCAGTTTCAGTTTCATTTCCAATTTTATCCAATCAGGATAGAGAACTCAATCAGGATATAGATTAAACAAGTGAAATTGGAAGTGATGACACTAAGGAATGAGCAGGAAAATTTTGAACTGGAACACTATAAAAATTAAGCTTAAAAATGGGTACTTTCTCCTGATTGGCTGAGATTTTGACACCTACCAGAAAATGTATTTTCTGTTTATTAAAGAGCTGGAGAGACGGGGAGACTCCTGTTACTGAAAAAACACTCTATAGCAATGATTACTATCAGAATATAGTGCTTTAACCTTTTAACAAAATACTTTTTGTTTTAGCCCAAAAATATCACTTACCCTACCTTTAAGCCCTGTATATTAGTATTGTAGTCTTGAATAATCTGGAATGTTCCTACTTTACAGGATACTCCAGGATAAAACATAACAAAGCTTGAGAATAGTTCATAAAAGTATTATAAACAGATGTTATGTAATGTAGTAGTTTACACATGCTGTAATAGAACTATACTATATTGAACTGTGTGAGACCATGCTGTGGCCCGGGTTTGGTTTAGAAGTTTAAATTTACACTGACACTTTAAATACTCAGAACTGAACAGAGTCTTAATACCAATACATGTGACAATACATGGACTGAGACAAGGATTTCCCCCAAGATTACAATGTTTTATTCAACAATTAATCAATAATTAAAAGTACTTTATTGCATAGAATAGTTTAAAAGTCATATAGAATATAAGCTATATCTACTCTAAACACTCTGCAATGAGAAAGGGAAAGGGATTACTACAGGATGGTAGGCCATAGCCAAAAGGAAAGGAAGGGAACTACCGGCCTAGCACGACGAAGTGCCCTACACACACACACTATGAGGAAAAGGCTATGGCATTCAATACATTAAAAGATCACACCCAGTGTGAAGTGGGCGGTGTGGTCATCACAGTGGTCATCACAGTGATGGAAGCTCACTTTAAAAAAAAGTGATTTTTTTAAGTGAAAACAAGTGAAAACACTTTTCTTTTTTTTGTAAGTGTTTTTTTTAAGTGCATAGTCCTATTTATAGGTTATTGATTTCATCATGTGTCTCGCTAGCCAATCACAGTGCTAAATAGAGTCAGCCAATAGAGTCAGCCAATCACAGTACAGCTAGGGGTGTACTAATGCTAGGGGTGTACTAATTATGAGCCAATCACAGTACAGCGAAGGGTGTACTAATGAGGTATCCCAACCCCACTTATAGGGGCGGCTACACCGCCCAACAAGCAAAAGCATGCAAAGAGAGTCAAGTACAAAATGCCAATGAGTAAGGGGGGGGGGGTCTCACCACTGAGCCTAGCCACCTAACCCGTCCAGAAGGCCACGTGCTCCACCAATCCTGCATCACTCGGAAACACAGAAAGAAGAATGGTTATATTCACAGTAATAGAGCTTAAAAATGTATAGAGGAGCTTTATACTTCTTGGGGGAATTATTGTTACAAACGATGTGTAAAAACTAGAAAAAGTGTTCCTCGGAGCACAGGTCAGGTAGGTTATTGTGGCCTCCTGGTGACGCTATAATAGGCCAATGTGAAAAGGGTCCCATTTCTTCTTAGGCCTTTCACGGCAATCGGACACTGCATTCATGATTTGATGCATTTTGTTCCAAAATGTGTTTTTGGACCTATCCTGGAAACTTTGGAAGCCAATGTTACCCAATTAGGATGGAATATGAAATATCGGACACATCCGTCTTGATCACATGACTATAAAGATACTGTGTACCGATTTGCGTGATTTTTGGACAGAATCCGAAGGAGTAATAGCAAAAAAAGTCAGCATCCTGTTGACGCTCTAAAAGGCAGATATGAAAAATGCTGGGCAAAGGTTTTTCCTTGGCCTCTAGGGAGTGTGCATGCAAAGTTTCACGCAGATCGGTCCAGTTATAGGTAAAAATTTAAAACGGCCTGTTATAGCGCCACCAGTTTTGCAGCGACCAGGCTAACAGTTGTACAGACTGTGACAAAGGTTTTGGTCAAATGAATAATCTGTAAAACGTGATGATTCATACAAGACAAAAATAAAATCAAGATAAAAATGTTATTTTTTTATTATTATTCAATCCCTTCCATTCCTACTATAACTTCTGTCCAACAACAACTATAAAATGTAGTGTTTTCTGACCCGTTTTCTGACCCGAGCAGGGATCAAACCCCAGTCTCCCACTCAGACAACCTACTGTGCCAATAGACCCGAGCCCAATTGCTTTATTGTTCCTTATATTATGACATAAGTAGCGTATTAAAGTATTATTTTGGTGGCCCCATGGATCTTTCATCTTTCATTATAACACTTGTTTTCAATTATAAAAATGTCAAAATTTACTCATAATATTTATTATAATGAAGACAATGGATAAGGATGTTATCTGGCTATAACAGACTCATATTAAAACACACAAAAACTAAATTGCTTGTATTTGTTTTTAAACCTAATATTATTAACAATAGTGAAATCTGTGGATGTATGTTTAGCATCACTGGAGCACTGGATCACTGTAACACGTGTTACAATGATCAGCATCATTTTGTTTTTAAATCTCTCCAATCTAACAACAGTATACAAACACTGAAAAAACATACTTGTGTATTTACATAGACTGCTGCAGTATTTATAACCATAAATACAATATCGAGAATAGTTAAGGTTGTTGATAATGATAATTATGTCAGCAAAGATATTTGTTGAATAATATTTTGTTACTGTTCAATTAACAACTTTCTCCCTGAATGCATTGTCATGTTTCTTCAGCTTTTTTTATAAATCATCATGCTTTACAGATTATTAATTTGACCAAATTATTTGGTCAAAACCTTTTGCCACAGTCTACAACATTTAAGGGGTTTCCATTGTATGAATCCTCATGTGAGTATTCAGGTGACCCGTTCGAATAAAACATTTGCCACAAACTGTGCAACTATATGGCTTTACTCCTGTATGAATCCTCATGTGTCGCTTCAGATTACACATGTCACGAAAGCCTTTACCACAGACTGTACAACTGTAGGGCTTTTCCCCTGTATGAATCACCATGTGTTGCTTCAGATTTCCATTCAGATTAAAGCATTTGCCACACACTTTGCAACTATATGGCTTTTCCCCCGTATGAATCATAACATGTTTTTTCAGATCACACTTTTGAACAAAACCTTTGCTGCAAGATGTGCAGCTATATGGCCTTTCCCCTGTATGACTAAGCATATGTCGATTCAACTTACTATTACAATTAAATCCCTTGCCACACACTTTACAACTAAAGGGTCCCTCCCCATTGTGACTCCTTATGGATGTTGTTTGTTTTGAGAATTTCTTTAACAGTTCATGTCTCAAAGGCATACTTTCTTCCTCCATGTGTGTTTTGTGTGATTGCAGTGTGTTTAAATGTGTCTGGCCTTCCCTATTCTCCTCCCACTCGTCACTGTCTTCAGTGTCAGATTCAGAACAGTGTGAAGAGAGGACATTTACACCAGTAAATGGCTGTAATACTCCACTGTTCTCTACATCAGCTTGTCTTTTCATGTGTTCAATTGGGAAGCTGGCTAGAGGCTCTGTCTCTCTGGAGACATTTTCATCATCATCTTCACTTTTCACTGCTAGTAATGTCTGTGGTGACCCATCAGCATCCTCTGGTCTTTGATGTACGCCCTCCTGTTCCTCTTTAATCTGTGGAGGCTCAGCTTCACTTTTCACTGCTTGTAATGTCTGTGGTGACCCATCAGCATCATCTGGTCTTTGGTGTATGTCCTCCTGTTCCCCTATAATCTGTGGAGGCTCTGGTTCCTCCTGCACCAGACTGAAGCTCCACTCCTGCTGTTCAGGGGAAACCTCCTGTTTTAGCACAGTGAGATGGAAGAAATCTAGACAAAAGATGACACAAGAGTAAGACATGAGAATTTGAAAGTGTTTGCCTCAATCATTGTTTTGGCCAATGTTTTGATAAGAGTGTAAGAGTGTAATGTTAGATTATAAAGACCATGCATTTTTTATGGTTTATCAAAGACATTTGGTAACAGTTACCAGCTGCAACCATTCCAATTTACCTACACATGGGTAGTGGAACTTTGACTCAAGTAAAGTCATTGATGTAATTCACCCACATCTATCTCACCCATTTATAAATGGTATTCGCTGCAACTATGTTTAAACATCTTACAACAGTCAGCTCAGCATGTTTGACCCTAATGCTAGAATCATCTGTCTCACAATACATGATCAGCACTTTATGTCCTTGGTCATCAAATCATTCATTAATAGTCCCCCTAATCTGAATGGTGGCCACTAGTATGGACATACCTCAATACGTTTAAAATCAATGTGCTTATAAAAACATGTTTAAACTCAGTTTTAACAGTTTTTAATGTTGTGGATTACCAACCTGATCTGTGTAATTTGATGTGTGGTTTTAAAACCATATCCAGTAGTCTGCGTTGCCTGTCAATTTCCTGCTTGGAACAGAAAGCTTGGTCCTCGTACTCTGTTATGATTCTTCCAACGATCTCAAAAATCTCTTCAGCAGCAGCTGCAGAGAGTCGCTTGTTGAGTCGCTTGTTGACCAGAGACTTCAGTGTTTGTAGTAAAGCCATGTCTCAAAGCTAGCTCACTGCAGAAGGAGCACCTAAACGAAAATCTATAGCTGAGTGAATAACTTCAGCTACTCCAAATGAGAGGTGTTTAGCTCTTAACCAGCTCAAGCAAAGATTAAGTTTGAAACTAAACAGAGCCTTGCTATATACTCACAGAGGGTTTGTGTGATGGCCAATCAGTGTGTGTGTGTGTGTGTGTGTGTGTGTGTGTGTGTGTGTGTGTGTGTGTGTGTGTGTGTGTGTGTGTGTGTGTGTGTGTGTGTGTGTGTGTGTGTGTGTGTGTGTGTGTGTGTGTGTGAGTGGGGAGGGGTGGTTGAACACATTTTGTCTTTTACAATGTTCTCCCGAAAGCAGGCCGTCTATAGCCTGGTTCCAGACGAATCTGCTTGCAAAAAAGAATTGCCCGTGGCAGATTAGGTCTGGCCCCTCTCAATAGAGTCTGTATTTCTCTCCCTCCGAAGTTGTGAGGGACCAATCAGGGCCCAGTATGCAAATATGGGGCGGGTTTATCACGAGAGGCATTCTTCTTATTCGCCCCTCGGAAATGCAGGTTCCACACAGAGATTCCAGACTAATATCTACGCAGTGATATTAGTCTGACCATGCCAGGCTAGGCCGTCTACGGACCCATCAGATTGATGGCCTGTCAGCCTGATAGGCCTTCAGTCATATTGTGTTTTGTCATTCAAAAATATGTTTTAATCTAGCCTTGTATGTGTGACTTACACTCAGTTCAATAATAGTATAGCCCATAACGATATAGTTTTAAAGCTCTGTAAAACGAACATCCTAAAGTTAAAGACTTAAATAGGTTGTTGGTGCAATTCCAACGTGCATAGTCAGTAGTGTCTGTGCTTTATTTAGTAACCTCTATTAGTCCATTTGGTTACATTAGTAACATGTGTTACAGTGATCCAGTGCCCCAATGATTGTTCATTATTGAAGCAGATTGGGTCTGTTCTATTTTATTGTTTATGTTGTAATAGATAGAACATTTAGATTTAGGTCTGTCTAAATAAAATAAAATAAGTATACTGTATGCAATACTATATTTCAGTATTGTTTTACCCAATACATAATCATTTGAGGTTCATATAAACAATGGTTCATATCTAATATCCAAGTACTATGACAGAATAGATTGATATGTTGGTTCCAGCCAATCAGTAACCAGTTAACAGCAGGAAGTTCCACCCACCTGTGCCAGTCAAGTTAGTGTGTGAGTTTTTCTTCACATGTGGAGGAAGAGGGACAATTACTTAATTGGCCAATAACTTTACCAATCCAATGTCACTACTTCATTAGAATTTATATTCATAGTGAATTGTTATGAAATTAAATAATATCACATATTATTGCTGTCTCATTCTCTTTCTTTCTCTCCAATAGTGGCATTCAGTTATAAAGCATTGTTTTTCAGTCTGTTGTCTCAGTCACTGCTATTTACAGTATATCACTTAAATGTTATTATAAAGAAGAATAGCTACTTTTATTATTGACATTAAAAACAAACAATGCAATTTTAATGAGCCCCAATAAACCATTGAAAGTAGAACAATTCAATTTGAAGTGAAACAAACATTACCATGTCAAAGCCAACATGTGTGGCTATCTGAAGTTTCTGTTGGCTAATGTGTGGCTATTGTTCTCAGGTTTCAGCTACAGTTTTGATAGTTTTGTTCAACTTTTGCTTTGGCGATGTAAACATGTTTTCTCATGCCAATAAAGCTACTTTGAATTTAATTGAATAGAGAGAGAGAGAGAGAGAGAGAGAGAGAGAGAGGTAGGTAGGTAGGTAGGTAGGTAGGTAGGTAGGTACTTTATTCATCCCCGAGGTTACCAAGGATATGCCTATCCTTTCAATCCTTAAAAAATATATGTTTTAGTATTTTTTCTTTTTTAAATATGCTGCAAGATAAAAGAGAAAAAAAGAAAGAAGATGTTTTACTCAAAACTGTACTCCTGAATTAGTTTACTTTTTAAAGCTTTTTTAAATCTCCCCCTCACAACTTCAACCCATCACTAAGGATATTCCATAGTTTAACTCCCAAAATTTAAACACATCCAGCTTTTACATTAGTTCTTACTATTTGACGTGTTTTAAAAATACATAACCCTCTTAAATTATACTTTCCTTCCATTGGTTTAAAAAGACATTGAATACAAACTGCCTGGTAGGCTTTTACTCTTAGCACGAAAAATTCTGCCCTGGTACCGTTTGCAGGCAGGTGTGTGCCAGTCACACAGTTGCACAGGTGTGACTGGCCCCTGAGCATGGGCCCTGCAACTTTGAGATCTGTCTTCGGTTCCGTTGTGCAAATCTGGCCTGTAAATCTATGGTTCCTCAGTGAAGCAAGGGGTCTTGGGTTGTTGTCTTCCTTGTTGACTTCACCAGTCTCACAAAACTTGGTCCTAAGTTTGCAAATGGTACCAGGGCTGACACCAAATAATGCTGTCACTCTGGATAACGGAACACCAGCTTCACTTGCCCTATTGCACAGGCCTCATCCTGAAGGGACAAACGTGGCATCTTTCCATGGGGGCAGTGTTGCTGCTTGGAGCATACACACTCCAACTCAACAAAGGTGCAGAACCCATGTTCAGGTGCCAGTCACTCACCTGTGAGGCAGTCACACACCTGTGACTACTGGCACACACCTCTCAGCAGGTGTGTGCTGGCAGGTTGCTCAAAACAAGAGCGATTACCAACAGAAGCATATTGGGTGATTTTGGCACATTTTTTGGAGGCGCTACCCACACATTCAGCTGTGTTGCTCATTCCACGAATGCCCGATCCTTACAAGCTGTACCTCGTTGTAAAGGTGACTAATCAACGATAACAATGATATAAAACACAATACCAATTGGTATTATTAAAGAGGAGATATTATTGACCGAAGTTAAGTTTCCGAACTTTTTTTGAGCAGTTTATCTATAGTGCATGGTCTAAGGTGAAGGGCAAAAGTGTCTTGAGGCCAGGAGTGACCAACTACACTTTTTCTAGCCCCCAAAGGAGTTGCAAACTACAAGGAATGTCGTCATGCTTCTGTCTTTCTTTACACGTTGCTTTCCTCTTCTACAACCCTGGTGTCCTGATCAGCAGAGGAGATGAGGCCTCGTCTACGACCAACACTTCCACTGATGTTCACATACACAGGACTGTCCTCCTGAAACTAACATGACAACAAAGATTAATATTAATCTATAACCAACCACCAATAAATCATGATGTATGAAATTCACCAGTATGTATAAAGTCCAATCAATAAAAAAGGATTTAGCTCTCCTCACTTTTTTATCCAGGCCAGAATCTTGCTTCCTTTACAAACAAGAAAGAATGTTTTGAGCTTTTGAAATAATGTGTTGCAATACTGACAGGAACAGGATATAGTTCAATAGAGCTTATTATCATTGTAATGAGTTCTGATGACAGGAAACTCACCAGGCCCACCACATAACCAAAGGAAGCAGCAGCACTGCCAACACCTTGACTCCAATACCAACACAAAGGATGAGAACAACTGCAGAAAAATTACACCATGTTTAAAATGAATTATCAACAGAGTCACAGTGTGTTTCAGGTGAGACTCAGAAGCAGATGACAACAGCAAAAACGGATCAAGTCCAGAACAAAACTAGAAAAAGTGCTCCTCGGAGCACAGGTCTCCGCCAGGTCAGGTACGTTATTCTGGCCTCCTGGTGGCGCTATAATAGGCCAATGTGAAAAGGGTGCCAACCATGCCATTTATTCTTGCATTGACACTGCATTCATGATTTGAGGCATTTTGTTCCAAAAATGTGTTTTGCTAAATTAGACCTGCTGGTGGCGCTATAACAGGCCAATGTGAGAAGGGTGGTATTTCTTCCTCGGCCTAGTGGGAATGTGCGTGTGAAATTTCACGGAAATCGCAAGCTGTGTGTATACTTTGAGGCTTTTTGTTCAAAACGGACCAATCCTTCAAACTTTGGAAGCCAACCTTAGGAAATGAGGATGGAATATGGGAAATCGGACAGATCCGTGTTGATCACATGACTATAGAGATATTGTGTACCGATTTGTGTGACGTTTGGATAAAATGTGTAGGAGTAATATAAAAAATGGGTTTTGCACAAATCGGCCTGCTCGCTATAACAGGCCCATGTGAAAGATTTGGGGCAGAGGTTCTGAATTGGCATCCAGGGAGTGTGTGTGCACAGTTTCGGAGCGACCGGGCCAACGGTGCCGGAGATTAGCTGGTGACAGACGGACGGACGGACGGACACACGGACACACGGACGGACGGACAGGGGGTAAAACATACTCTCTCGCCATGCCTTCGGCCTGGCGGAGACAATAACAGGCAAGGCTAAAAAGGTAGAGAATCGAAACACACAATAACAATGTCAAGGAACAGACAGACAGACAGACATACAGACAGACAGACAGACACGCGCACGAACGCAGACACACACACACACACACACACACACACACACACACACACACACACACACACACACACACACACACACACACACACACACACACACACACACACATACTTTAGTAGATTTAGTTGTCAGGTTACAGACTGTAAAGTACATGTTATTACAATCATTCCTTCCAACATCTTCCTCTGTCTACTCACTGTCTATTGTGTCCATGTGCAGCAGCACCTCAGTTGTTTTCTCCCAGTGAGTTCCTGGTGTGACAGAAGTACAGTCCAGTGTGGGAGGGCTGCAGAGAGGCCAGAACCAGCACCTGTCCTGACCCTACCTGGACCAGGGAGCTGGAACCAGGAGGCCCAGTCCTCTTGTACCAGGTGTAGTTGTGTACTGGTGGGTTAGCATCACTGCTGCAGGTCAAGTTCACACTGCTGCCCTCTGCTGGACTGTCTGGTGGTGGACTGAAAAAAGTACTCTTGTTTACCTTTTACAGACAAAGATACTGGTCGGCTGGTCGTCTTATCACCTGTTGAAAACCTGAAGTAATAGACTCTCTGATCACTGTCTTCTATGTTATTGATCCTCAAGGTACAATCATTGTGTTTATTACCAATGTTTTTAATACGACCTGCCTTTCGTTTAGAGACAATAATTTGAGTGTTCCCTGAGTAGTAGTACCAGTCTGTTTTAGTGACAGTGAGACCTTTTGGGTATTCATATGAACAACCAATATCGATGAGCCTCTCATGACACATGGAGATGGATTGTTGAAGGTCACTCTCCTCTCATCACTACAAACACCTGTAAAAGACAAAGATAAGCAGATGTCAACAAAAAAATTAACCATCAGATTATTCTTTTTTTCAATCACATGCAATAATTCTAATCAATCTTTTAGCCTCATTCTGTTTATCCAGTTGATTGTGATAACATGTCAGATACAAGAAAGTAGCCATTTTCTCAATAATGTAATAGAATTGAATTGAATTTAGTTTTTTTTCATTCATTTTTTTACCTCAATATTTGTTCAATAATCTGTACAATTCCTGCAACATTTAACTAGCTGTATGACACATTATTATATACGGGAGTCATTTTGTACATATATGAGGGGTGAATACACTGTGAATATGAAGCCATTATAAACTGTCCTTACCAGGTACCAAGATCAGAATGTCCAGGATCACACTGATTGTCTTTGGAAACCTCATGGTATCTTGAGGTGAAAACTAACCCCAGCATCAAGTAACTGCAATGAAAGACACACTTCACAACCAACTAATGTACTGTACTCTCTGTTCTGCAATAAGATGTCAATAAATCTATGGCTATGCTGAGTTTCGCCAATGTTAATTATTAGTTACATTTTTATATTTACACTGAATATGTGATACAATATCACATGGTTTCATTGAAAGTTTGTAAGTCTTATATTTGAACCATACACTTCTTCGTTTGCATCTCTGAATAGTTTGAAGTGAAAGTGACCTCATGTTACCTTGTCAAACATGTATCAGAATATAAGAGATACAATCCTGTCAATGTATATAAAGTATCATTGTTACAGTGAGGTAATTCAGACATACTCACTTGTCTCCAGAGCTTGTCTGTCCAGTACGTCTACACTAACAGTCATCTCTAGACATACTGATGACCAGATCAACAACACACACCCACAACTAAAAAGGAAAGTCAAAGTGAGAACCGATAGAATGTCTTGTTTCCTTCCTCTCTCTCTTCAAACATTACTTTTATAGTGTAGCCTACAGAAATTATGTGGCAAATACTGCTGACTTTTAGTTCATTGTTCTCTGTCTTAATATTATGTTAAAGAAATCATGCTGTAGTATATTGTACAAGGTACAAGGTTATGAGTGATGACAATGGTATGGTGGATCTGAGTTTATGAATTCACACACAAAAAAAGAATATGAACAATATATGAGAAACATATTCAGGGATGGGTAAATGCAGAGGACAAATTTCATGTATGTTCCCAAAGAAGTGGGGATGGGGACCATTGAAAGAAAGAAAGAAAGAAAGAAAGAAAGAAAGAAAGAAAGAAAGAAAAGAAAGAAAGAAAGATTCAAAATAAAATACTCTGATAGGTACCGCTCTATCATATTAAAATAGGTTCCGCATTGCAGCTTTAATATCAGACATAAATGTTGACATAACAGACTACTGAGTATGTTATGTTTATTTAGTAATGTAATCTAATGTAATTAAAACAGTGAGGTTCTTTTATAAGCCCTCCTATGGGTTTCTTACCTCACATGCAATATTCATCATTTCCTAGGAAAGAAGTTGTATATAATATGAATATCATTCCTGTTGTGCAAATCAATACAAATCAATGTTTAATAACAGAGTATCTCAAAGCTTGATATTCTTATCCAATATTAAATTACTTGGTTACACTACTGGTGAGTCTCTTTGGTGTGTGACCATGTCTGTCTATCAGTCTCATCTCTTCATTCTACAATTGCTGACCATCAGCAACATCAACTATTAGAAATCAAAGGTCAAGGTCACTGTAACCTCACAAAACATGTTCATTAAATGTCTTACTCTTCATTCACCAATCACCACACTATATGAGTCTGGACAGATACAGTTTCAAATGGCACTGGTTGCTGGAGGCATAAAACAGCTGGTATTTCTAGTCTTAATTGTTTGTAAAAAAAAACATTATGCTTTAATCAATAAAGTCTGCATTCAAAAACAACTTTACTTGAATCATGATTAAGTTGCAGCTAGGCCAGTTAATCCACAATTTATTATAGCCTATTCTATTGACAGTGAAATGTTATCTAGACTTTGACTTACTGTATATACGGGGCATGTTTCATAGCTCTCCACAAGATGGCGATATTGTTTAGCCAAAGTGGACATTTGTTTGTCAATGTGAGGTTGTGACTTATCTCCCCCTTGATAAACAACATAACGTTTTGAATGTAGGAATATTGTTAGTGGATGCTCTATGTTGTCAGCAAATGCTAATTGGAGTAGACTTGAGTAGCCTATAGCCTGACAACTTTGTGGTGACTTTATCGCGCTACATTACACTTTTTTTCAACCTGGGGGTCCCTGGAACAAAACATTTTCAGATGGGGGTCCAACTCCTTGGCCAAATATTTATTAATTTGTGTGTCCCTGACTTGAAAATGTTTGACAACCACTGTCTAATCCAACCCTGGATAGACTCCACGTGTTCACCAGTGCCTCCAGGTGCTTAGGGGTTGTGGTCATACACTCTCCATTGCCATGCTGAGAAATAATACTCAATTAATCACCCTCAGAAATGAGGCATTTAAAACTGGCACTGGGTGTAGCTATACTGACCCTTATTCCTGTTGAAGAAGGTTAGTGTGCAGCTGATCTAGAAATGAACCCTCAACCCAAAGCATCCCTAGTTTGGGCATGCTATCATATGCAAAGATTTTCAAGCATTTTCAGAAATTGCGGAAAATAGCCTATCTACAAGCTCACAACGCATCTGCGATGCGTTGTGAGCTTGTAGATCGGCTAGTTCCGCAATTTGTTTTACGATGAAGTATTTAGGGGTTAAATGGTTAAAGGGCTTGTGTGGTGGTGCATGGACCCACTTTGACATGGTGGCTCCGGCAATGTTAGGATGATCCATTGTTCCAAAGCACATGGACAGGCCTCTAGGCCCTATTTATTGACGCCGTGATTGTGATTGGTGGGTCACGAGGCCAGTGTGTGCGTCTGTGCTCCATGGAGTTTAGGATGTGATGTACTCAAGTTAATTATATGGATGGAGAGCATTTGATTGTTGACAGAACATAATAGTGAAATGAATTATTTATTTGGACAGGTGAATATATAGTGCTTATGGTTGCAGAAATGGAAAAAAAAAAGTGTGCGTGTATGTGTGTGCGCGTGTGTGCGTGCTGCGTGTGTGGGTGGTAATGACAGATGGATTACATGTTTTTGTGCTACAGAACCACTTTTTTTGTGTTTAAGCAATCAAGAAAACATTTAATGACCTTAATTAACAATGAGTGCAGCCTTGGATACTGTTAATAATTATATATTACAGTAATTAATAGCCTTCTAAATTCTGTTGGCCTATCTGGCCACGGCCGTAACTGGTTTTCATCCCACATAAAAGACAGAACTTTCTCTGCTTCTCTGGGTAATTTCAAATATGATGAATTTAACATTCACTGTGGGGGTCAGTTCTTGGTCCATTGATTTTTAATCTATATATGCTCCAAGAGAGAGAGAGAGAGAGAGAGAGAGAGAGAGAGAGAGAGAGAGAGAGAGAGAGAGATTGTGGGGGTCTTGTATCATTTGAATTATGGATAGGTTTATAAATGTGTATGTGTGTGGGGGGCGGGGGGTACATGGGTAGTGTTGGCATGTATCTGTTTGTATAATGTTTGCATAATCATTTGGATTAGTTTTTCATGTGAAGTACATTGAGTCTACCTGGTAACCCGGAGTGTGAAATGACTAAATGAAATGAACTTGACTGACTTGACTTGAACATAATAGGATCCTATGCCTTGGAAGGTCATGTGACTTTGAATGACACAATATAACATAAATATGTAATCTAGTGTAGATGCCTCTGAATGTGTGGAGACGAGCTACATGATCGTCAAACAAACAAGAACAGGAACCAGCTGTTTTATGCTGCTGCACTGAGCAGAAGCCAGGAGAATATACGGTTTTGTCCCTTTGTTGTATGTTTGCCCCTTTTCTATTGATTTAAAAACATCAATTTGCATAACGATGGCCTCCAGAAACAGCCTAGCCATAATTTATACATGAATTATTTAATTAAAGGTAGGGTAAGTGATATTTTTTGGTCAAAACAAAAAGTATTTTGTTAAAAGGTTAAAATACTATATTCTGATAGTAATCATTGCTATAGAGTGTTTGTTCAGTAACAGGAGTCTCCCTGTCTCTCCAGCTCTTTAATAAACAGAAAGAAAAAAAATTCGGTAGGTGTCAAAATCTCAGCCAATCAGGAGAAAGTACCCATTTTTAAGCTTAATTTGTATAGTGTTCCAGTTCCAATTTTGTCTGCTCATTTCTTAGTGTCATCACTTCCAATTTCACTTGTTTAATCTGTATCCTGATTGAGTTCTCTGTCCTGGTTGGATAAAATTGGAAATGAAACTGAAACTGAAACGAAAATGCATTTTCTGTTTAATAAAGAGGTGGAGAGACACAAGGAGACTCCTAATACTGAACAAACACTCTATAGCAATGAGTACTATCAGAATATAGAGCTATTTAACACTTATTTTAACCAAAACAAATCACTTACCCTACCTTTAATTCATTAGTTTAATGTTTCTGGGCATCAACCACTTTCTAACTACCTGGCATCCCTATTTTAGGAGAGAGCAAAAAACGTTATTTTCAACAAGCACTGATGTCAGACACAACAGAAACCATGTATTATTAGATGTATCGTTTTTGATTCAACCCAAAGAATTTTGATGATGAACAACACCGATTTGCGCATTTGTGTCCCCTGGGTACCTCTGATACGTCCATATATGGGCATATCGTTGGGATCTGCAGTGCGGCGTCATGGAACGGCTCGAACCTCTAGTGTTCAAAAATAGCCAAAATAGCAGCTATTTTGTCTCTTTGTCGTACAACTTTTTAACAGTTTGCAAAAAGTACTGATGTACTACTGATGAAGGATAACACACAAAAAGCCCTGAGGGTTGTTTCCATTTGGTCCTGTGTATTTAATTCATCAAGACATACAAAGACATACACTACTATACAACAAATCATCAATACTAGCAGCAGTAAAGGTATATTTACAGAAAAACAGTGGGGAGTTTACAGAAATGAAAAAGTCTTTCTGTACTTTGGCTTAAATACACCTCCTTGCCTGGTGCAGTGAGATCTCTCCGGCCCAGAGTACATCTGCCACCCCTAGATGAGTTCATAATCAGTGTCTATGGAGGCTAATGACTGACATGATGGAGGGCTGCTTCCGCTACTGTCACCGCTGTCCTCACAACACGCTGCCTCCCCATCAGGCATCTGGAGCCCGGGGACACCTGTCATCGTTGACCTTTGACCCCGCAGCTGGAGCCCCGCTCTGGGGACACTTCAGATGCCCTCTGACAATGTATGGAAACACACACACACACACACACACACACACACACACACACACACACACACACACACACACACACACACACACACACACACACACACACACACACACACACACAGGCAGAAACACACACACATGTGCACACACACTCATCTAATTGCGTTACTTAGTAATAATTGCATTATGTAATGCTTGAATATAGTGTATAGCTGGGGTTTTCATGGATTGAATCAGATGACACATTCTTAGTGTGTCATCATATGCACGTGTGCGTGCATGTGTGTTGCGTGTGTTGCATGTGTCGCGCGCGCGTGCGTGCGTGTGAGTGTGTGTGTGTGTGTGTGTGTGTGTGTGTGTGTGTGTGTGTGTGTGTGTGTGTGTGTGTGTGTGTGTGTGTGTGTGTGTGTGTGTGTGTGTGTGTGTGTGTGTGTGTGTGTGTGTGTGTGTGTGTATGTGCTTGTCTGTCTAGTCAGGTATACTATCTCCTTTGTTTGTTGTTTAAACAGCTACAGGCAGCCAACGTTTGTTGTGACTGTTGTTGCCTGCAGCGCGTGTATGCAGCGCGTGTGCATGCATGCGTGTGTATTCACACACATGCACACTTTTGTGCACGTATTGCCCCACCAAAGTTGTATTGTTGCATGTTTGCCTTCATCTCTGCATGCATGCCGGCATGCATGCATGCGTGCAAGCATGCATGTGTGCATGCATGTGAGCATAATAACTCATGTATGGAGAGTGCTGTGCTGTAGGCCACTATCTGCTCATGTGAATGTTTGCTGTTACAACAGCTCCCTGGCTTCTGTGCTGCACGCAGAGGAAATCTACCCTGACACGAAGATAAGGCCATCTCTCTCTCTTTCTCACACACACACACACACACACACACACACACACACACACACACACACACACACACACACACACACACACACACACACACACACACACACACACACACACACACGCGCACACACACACACACACATACACTCACTCACACATGAGCCATAGCTTAGCAGGAGGACAGATGCGATGGATGGTCGGTAATCACACAGAATTGCAGGATGGGATTAGTAACAACAGTAACCTCTTGATAACAGTGAGAGAAACAGAGATGCCACAGTGATGTTTATTAACAATGATGAAAGACAACCGTGGCCAGTTGAACCTATGTTGAATGTTGAATGCACGCCCACACAGTCAAATTCATCCATGGTGTTCATTTCGGATACAGGCACCTCAATATTTTTTTTACATTTTGGAAATACAGACAATTTTACATCGAGGTACCCACAATGTTTAGGGGCCCACAATGCTTAGAGGCCCATTGTTCCGGTTACCTTATAATTTCACCTTCATGCACCTGAAAGTGTGCTAGGTCTAGGATAACCATTGTACGTACTTTCTTATTCTCTCTATTACTGCTATTCTTTAAAAAAGTGTTATTGTTCATTACTACTGCCCAAATGTTGGGAAGAAGAATCTTCAAATCTTCAAATCTTCAAATCTTCAAATCTTCAAATCTTCAAATCTTCAAAAGATAATGATGAAAACATTTAAACTTGACTCTGAAAACTCAGTGAGTGTACAAACGAGGATTTTTAGCGTGCACTACGGTGATACCCGTCCCTTCCTCTCTCATGTGCAAAGCGTGACAGATGTGGCCGTCCCCTTTACCCTGCCAGCCCTGTCAGCCTGCAACCCAATCAGTCCTCAGGAGCATTCTGCTGCGGGCCATAAAATGTAAATATGTTCCACACTGATACCAGGCCTGCTGCTGCCCCTCCAGCCCACCACAAATGATACCAGTCGCAGAGAGGAGGAACCTGAATTGATTGATTCCACAGCGGCGCCTGCTGCTGCTGTACAATTAGAAAGGTGTTGCTCACGGGGGGGGGGGGGCCTTGAGGAGGGCCGTTTGGAGTATAGTGATAAGCTCATCAGGGTGCTGTGTGGCAATCTGCTTGTAAGGCCCCGATCTGATGTGTTTTTAACATTGTTACTGCCGGCCTCCTGTGTGCGTGTGTGTGCGTGCGCGTGCGTCCGTGTGTGTGTGTGTGTGTGTGCTTATATTACTAAAGTCCAGGACTATAGCCTGCTTGCAAGGGCCAAATGTCCCCATAAGTCTCTAGAATTTCAGAAACAGACATTGTGGGAACAATTTTACCTCAAGAGAACTCACTCAGGCTTTAGGGTTAAAATAATGGTCAAATGGTATAAAATTGTCCTCCTACAATGTTGATGTCTTGTACCACCAATGTGTGTGCGTCTGTGTCTGTGTGCATTTGTGTTTGCGTGCGTTTGTGTGTATATGTGTGTGTGTGTGTGTGTGTGTGTGTGTGTGTGTGTGTGTGTGTGTGTGTGTGTGTGTGTGTGTGTGTGTGTGTGTGTGTGTGTGTGTGTGTGTGTGTGTGTGTGTGTGTGTGTGTGGGTGAGGACTGTTTGCAGGGGCTTTATCAGTGAGCGACACAGAGAGCCATTCAGCGGCCACAGAGTCACAACAAAGGGCTAATTTAGTGGAACAAAGACATCTCGGTCCTGGAGGCCACGCCGGCTGCAAATCACAACAATAACCCTCCCTGTAGCCTTCCACTAAACGCCCAAAAGACTTTTAACAAACCAATAATACCAGATCAACTCCTCAGGTAAACACAAACACGGGCCGTGTGTTATTTGATCCCCAGGTATAGATAGGCTGACCTTTGGTACACAAGACGAATAAACAGTATGATCTGAGTGGCACAAATATGATTTTGTTGCACTCGCGTGCATTTGTGCCCTAATGGCTGAGCCTTATGTAAGCAGCTGGCCTATAGCGTTACTGCTCCTCTGCAGTGGTGTAAAAAGTAACTACGTACATTTACTCAAGTGCTGTACTTGATTACAATTTCAAGGTCTTTTTAGTTTACTTGACCATTTCTTCATACTTTATACTCCGCTACATTTACTTTTTAGTTACTAGTTACTTTGCAGGCTTAAGCCTTAGCCTAAATAGACGATGCTCATACTTTTGTACTTTTGACTTACAGTAAGTAAGTACTTTTACTGAGTACTCCCCCACAGCTCCTCTCCTCTCTCAGCACAGTGACATCCATGAAATAAGAGCTCTGTGCTGAGTACCGTGGCTGAGAGACGCACTTCCTGTGTGGCGAGGCAGGGACAGGGAGAGGAGAACACGCCTCATTTAGAATACACTAGACCAGTGGTTCTCAACCAGTGGTCCGGGGACCACCAGTGGTCCTTGAGGGGGTTCCAGGGGGTCCCCAGCCAAATGAATAGTTAGGAACCAAATTGACCCTTATGTGTCTGTAACTCTGAGAGTGTACAAATGGAACCAAATGGACCCTGACGGGTCCATTTGGTTCCATTTGTACGCTCTCAGAGTTAAATGAACACTAATTATGATGATACAGTGTAGATTGGGACCCCCAAGAAATCAAAATGGTTGAGTCCCTGGCATATCTTTTCAAGTGGGGGTCCGTGGGCTAATATGTGTACATTTGGGGGTCCTTGACACGAAAAAGGTTGAAAACCACTGCACTAGACTAGACTAGTAGTGCTGGGCGATATGACTTCAAATCACTCTCACCATTTATGATTTATGCCTCGATTACGATTAATGACCGATTATTTTAGTTTTATCTTTGGGCGAAAATAGCAGATCTGCACACTAAACTAAACTGGCTAATCGGCCTAATAGATTTAGTTGATTATTTAAAAAATCTATTAGATTTTTTTTCCCGTGTCAATTCGTAGATATTTAAAATACAATCTGGTCCTCGCTTATTCGATTAACCTACATGAGCAAGATTAGGTTGGTTATTGGTTCTAAATGTCGGTTTCGATATATGGTATTTTCATATAATGCCCAGCCCTAAACACACCCCACTCATCACAATACACTCATCACACTTGACAGACAGGTCTGTCAAACAGGATGGGCAGATCAATGCCCCCCCCCCCCCTCCAACACTACCTAGCCCTTAAAGCACACACACGGGAGTGTGGGGGGGGGGGTAAATAGAGTAATCAAATAGACAAAAGGAAATGCAGATTACCTGTTGCTATGACAACGGCAGCTGCAGCGTGTCGGGCATGCTCTCAGACAGGGCTAAGTGGAGGAGGTGCAGGAGGAGCCGTATAGCTTCTGCAAACAGCATGAAATGTGATCTGGCTCACAACCAGTGGGCCAGGTGCTTCTAGCAGCACCACAGAACCCTTACTGTTACTGTACTGTTACTGCTGCTTCACCTGAGCTGCTGCTGACCATGGCTGCTCTTTGTGAAACAGTAGGGATGGACTTCAAATCAATATCAAGATTATTTCAATCTTTCACCTCAATTACGATTAATGAACGATTATTAAAACAATTAAATTAAAAAACAATCACGTAAAATAGCAGATCTATTGTAGATCGGCTACATGATCTGACAAATCGATTTAAAAAAAACTATTAGAATTTGTGTTGATTCCTTGATATGTATAAGAAATACACAAATATATACTGTATACTGCCCTACAAAGCCAAAGTGTGCAATAACTACGTTTTTGGACACACTGACTTATTTATTTGTCTCTAAGGTCAGATCAGCCTTCATGATTTTGGGGGATAAACTATTACCTCATGAACAGAAATACAATTAGTGCTATATCACTTATATACTGATAACCCATTTGGCTGTCCAATTGAAACACCTTAAACCCCATTTTAACAGTTAAATGTTTTGCATTTACTGCACTTTGGCTTTGTAGGGCAATATATATACCGTATTTAAAAGGGAAAACTGCTTCTCGATAGTCCAATGAACCTACACGAGCAAGATTAAGTTGTTTATTGGTTCACAATGTCGGTTTCGATATATATCCGGTTAATTGCTCAGCCATAGTGAACAGTGTTCACAATGACCAGCCGTGCAGCACGCGACTGCCTGTCTGTGAGCGTGCGTGTGCATGTGTGCATGCATTCAGGGATGCATCCGTGTGCATATTGTATTATGTGTGACCTGAAAATGACACCTTTTTCATTATCACATCACATATGTGTCGGGAAATACAATATTCCTGTGTGTGTGTGTGTGTGTGTGTGTGTGTGTGTGTGTGTGTGTGTGTGTGTGTGTGTGTGTGTGTGTGTGTGTGTGTGCGTGCGTGCGTGCGTGCGTGCGTGCGTGCGTGCGTGCGTGCGTGCGTGCGTGTGTGTGTGTGTGTGCGTGTGTGCGTGTGTGTGTCTGTGTGTGTCGGGGTGGGGTGAGGTGCATTTTCCACATATATCATTATACCACCAGCTCAGAAGCTTTGTGATTAGAGTGTCTGCTCTAAGATTGTGAGGTCTGGGAGCCAAGTCATACCATAGAGTAGAGACTATAATACAATGGTACCCAATGCCTCCCTGCTTGGCACTTAGCATCAAAGATTGGATCGGGGGGTAAGTCTCTGTGACACACAGCATATAATGTCCAGGGGATGTTCTATGCTTGTACATCAAGCTGCCTCACGCTACAGAAACAGGAGATAGGCTCCTGACCTACGGACCACTCTCTTACATCATTATTATCAGGACTAGATTCAAGATTCAAGCTTTTTATTATTGTTACATCGTACGAGTAGGCCTATATAAGAGCAACATTATTTGATTTTGGGTCCTCACACTTAAAAACAATAACAAAGAAATAATAGCTGCATAATTCAACCATAATCGGCTATTTTTGGCGACGAGATTTGGTGTAGACAGAAAAAAGCGGTCCATGTACTTAGGTCAATTTTACTAGGAATAGAGTGTTAAAAATAATAATAATAACAATAATAATAATAACAAAGACATACAATAGCTGCATAGCTTACCACTGAGCATGTGGGAAATTCAACCGTGGATGTTGAACTATGCCCAGGTTAGATAATCAACTTTAAGTGTCACATTGTCCATGTACGTAACAGGGGCCTCAGGGGCCAGCTGGGGGGGGGGGGGGGCTTTGGGAGTCAGAGGAAGGACACACATCCCTACCCAGCCAGGCCAGCCACCCTCCATACAGTCCCAGGCCTCCCCCTCCCTCCTCCTCCCGCCTCCCCCCTCTGACACAGGCTCATCATCGGAGGCCAGCAGCTGGCAGCCTGCCTGCCCCATGTGAACTCCCCTCAGCACTCACTGCAGAGTGCAGACCGGCTAATCACAGCCAATGATGGCTCAGCTCCACCACCACCACCACCACCACCGGCCCTGGACACCAACACACCTGCCCCCCTGCCCCCTGCCCCCCACACACACAAACACACACACACACACACA
This sequence comes from Gymnoscopelus braueri, assembly GCF_963280865.1. Taxonomy (NCBI): domain Eukaryota; kingdom Metazoa; phylum Chordata; class Actinopteri; order Myctophiformes; family Myctophidae; genus Gymnoscopelus; species Gymnoscopelus braueri. The sequence continues at coordinate 56,307,209 of NC_137607.1, read as the reverse complement.
CACTGGTATAGGACGGTGCCATCTGGGACCTTATGATGGTGTGTGTGTGTGTGTGTGTGTGTGTGTGTGTGTGTGTGTGGGGGGGGGGGAGGGGGGGGTGTCCTCTTACCTCCCCTGACAGCTGAAGGTGCACTGGTGACAGGGAGAGGGGAGAGCAAACAAAAATGAAGACATCAGCGGCTGGAGGTGAATCCTGTGTTGAGGGGGTTTGCCGTTGTCTTTAGTCTGACAAAGAAAATACTGAAAATAGCAGATCGACAAGCTCACAACCAACACGTCACACTTTTGCTTAAAATATGTTATTATAATATGTTTTTTTTATTTGAAAAAACAGAAAATAAATTTTGAAAGAAAGAAATGCAAAATAACATTTGCAAATAATTTAACATTTTTGAAAATAAGGACACCAGGGTTAACGTGGCTAAACACTGTGGGTGTGTTGATGACTGTATAATGTACTCACATTGCTTCACACGCCCGCACAGTGCGTGGATGTGTCATTAAACACAAATTGATGACCGCTCATGTCATCCAAAAGAGAGATGTGACAGCCCTACACGGTTGGCAGCGGTCCCAGTGGTCATTAAGGTGACTTTTATTATCTTTAGCCTATAAATAGGATTACAGCTGTGGGGGTGGTGGTGGAGGGGAACTTTAGCAATTGCATTTTTATATTTTTTTGCGTTAGTAATCCAATGCTTGTGATCAAAAAAATGTTTTTGCGTGGGTTACTTGACGGTACAGTGTGTGCATGTATATGCGCTGAGATAAGCTGTCATCATCGTTAAGCAGGGAGCAGATGGTAGATTGATCCTGTGCACATCACTGTAGTCTGCTATGTGCCTTTCTCATTAGAACCACTCTCTCTCACACACAAACTCAACTGCATACATATAGAAATAGAATGCACGCAGATTGACGTAATATTCATATCAGACACCTTTTAAGTTATCTAAAGGGGTCCATTACAGCAGTGGTTCTCAAACGTTTACATTTCAAGGAAGGATCCTTCATATGTATTAGGCCACAGATCCCCATTTGATACAATTTATATCTCTGGGAACCAAATCTACACTATAAAATCCTAACCTCTGAGCAAATGGACATTTTCCAAACAAGTTCAAAGATTTCCCCGAAATTTTCCAAAAATATCAATAATAGTGAAAATAGCAGATCTACAAGCTCACAATGCTTTGTGAGCTTGTACATCTGCTATTTTAACTATATATGAATTAGGGCTCAAGTGAGTAATTCATAATGTTTTTAATCTTTTTCCCTTCCTATAGAAATTGTGCAGTCAAAAGTAGGCTACAATTTCATTCATTGAAATGTATAGTGGACTCTGTCACAAGTAAAAGTCTGGAATTGAAAATGTACTTCAAAATGAATGAAAATCTTTTGAAAATAGCCTAAGTATGCAGACTGTAGGGCTGACGTTGTTAATGCATGTTTTGTAATAATAATCTAAATCTACAAAGTAACCAGTAACTTAAGTTTTCAAATAATTGTAGTGGAGTAAAAGAACAATATTTTCCTCAGAGATGTAGTAGAAGTAAAAGTATTGGAAATTGGAAATACTTCACTAAAGTAAAAAATACCAAAAAATTGGTACAGTACTTGAGTAAATATACTTAGTTACTTTACACCACTGAAAAATACAAAAACTCAAGTAAAGTACAAATCATCCTCAAAAATATATACATAATGTTCAGTCCACCATTAATGGAGGAAGGTCTGTACTCTGTATGTCAGCTTTGTTGTAGTGCAGGCAACGAGGATCCAATCATCTCCTTTGACATCAGTGTTGCCAGGTTTTGTGAAAGAAATAAGCAACCAGGTCTATGAAAACAAGCCCTATACGTACGTCAGCTATTTAATAGCAGATTTACAAGCTCACAACGCGTCGTTGTAGATCTGCTATTTTCAAAAAATCATACACATATCATTTTCAGATGGGGGTCTGCAGACAAATACATATTAATGTGGGGGTCCACGACATGAAAATATTTTAGAACCATATGGTTTAAATAATCATTAAAAACGTGGAAGCTCAAGCTCAAAATAATCAACTACTCTTTGGAAACACGCCCCAAAAAACGCAACCCGCAACTACCAATATTTACAAGCAACTTTACAGAAAAAGAAGCCCAAAGTCGCTTATAATAAGCAGACATGGCAACCCTGTATACTCTATGCTATTCACACTGCTATATTTAGCTCCCTGGATCCGTGTGTGCGTAAAGTGACGCACGTAGCGACGCACGCACGCGCGACGATTGTGGGGGTGAATCCGTCCACGACAACACGGTGAAAGAGGTCGTGCGTGCCACACACTCCCTATGTGGCACTTATCCAGATGTAGCTAGTTTTAGCCCCGCCCCCTAGTACCTCATATCATTCATGATAGTATAATAGCCTAATAATAATGACACATGCAAGGCTATGAATAGGCTATGATATAGCATCAGGAAACCACACAATATGTGAGCTTTTTGGAACAAATGCGTCAGTGATCTCTCATTGTAAGACCAGAGGACTGGCCCTCAAAGCTGCAATCCAGATCCCTATTTTAATGAATAAAACAGTAGGTCTATTTTTACCTGATATGGTAGAGTAGCCTATCTATATTATATATACAGTCGCGTAGGGCGTCCTTCTACATTACGCCGCACTATATAGCCCTAAGGCTGCGCCCCTTGAACCCAAACACGCCCCCATGGCGGTTCTGACTGACTGTTTGCTATGAGAACATAGGCGAAGGCAGTTATATCAAGGTGATGATGTGACACAATTATTATAATATATTTATACAAAAATTAAGAATACATGCATGCATGTAATGTAAAGTAAACCACCTGACCTACCCACTTGCCTACCTGTAGTGGCACGTAGTGGTTGGACTTCCAGGTAATTCTGGTAGTGACCCTTTGTTTCTGCTATGTTCTAGCAGCGCACGGGTTTTTCCTACAGTCTCAGTAACTTGGTGACGCCCCCTTCTGTGAAAACAGTTACAACGTCGGAGGCGCACCGTCTCTGGCGGGCTTGAGCAACGAGAGGCACCGCCGAGGGAGCGAGTCGCCGTGCCGAACATTGAGAAGGCCGCTAGAGCCAACTCAGCGCCGTTCGAGTTATGTACCGATAGGGACAGAATCGGAAATTATCACCCCTTCTTCTTCATGTACTTTCCGCCACACTGGACGGCACTTTCCTGCCTCACACAGGTCGGGAGTATAACGAATCAAAATGTGCATGCGTTGAGTCGTTATTAGCGCACATAGCTAAGCTCAAACAGCTTCTCGTGGCTGTGGGAGAGAGCGCACATCCCGGGTAGCACAACGGAGCAAAGCGTCGGGACCCCCGTGCCAGCGAATGCTTTGTGGACCCCCGCGAAGCCTTCGCTGGTGGTCCGACCTCGATATTGTAGGCTAGATGTATATTTGTCTGTCATTAAATGTTTCGATGAATTGAGTACAAAGGACCCCAATGGAAACAAGCTATATAGGCTTTCTTGGGTTTAAAGTCCTCTTAGCAGACCTTGTACTGAACTGTACTTTCCTGTGCCAATCAACCAATCCGGCCCAAACCTCCAGTGTTACTATGATAGGCTTTTAGGCCTATACAGTTATCTTCCATTTTGACTCTGGTGTTAGATATAGCAGGACACATACTGGGGTGACAAGGTAGCACTGCCTGAAGCTCTTGTGCAATACCCCCCCACATCCCCCCCATGCTTCTTGAAAGGGGTAGAAATGGTTCGAATCCCGGGTAGCCTAGGATAAGTTATAGATTGGTTGCGAAGAGTGTAGGCCTCTATGTAACCAAATGGACCCTTACTCAATGTCCAAAGATGGAACACTATGAAGAAGTAGGCATATATATTATAAATATATATCATCAGACCTAACAGATATAGCCCAATGCGCTACTGTGGGGCCTTTAAACTGCACTTTATGAATAATGAAAAAAATGACGTAAACAATGCGGTGCTCTTTGCAGGCCGGCGTCCACCGGAGGGGCGGGGCGTTGCGAGGCGTGACGCGGCCGTGACGTGGTCTGGTCTCTCCACTCGGGGATGTTTAATCCTTCTGCCGCATGCAGCACTCTAACACCGGTACGACCCACCAGAGGAGACCAGAGAGGAGGCAGGGGGTCCACCAACCAACCAACCAACCCATGGACCACGTATACAGGACACTATAGGCTGCCAGAAGGCCCACTTTAATTGGTCTTTATAAGACAATAGTCAGAAAAACGAAGGACGACTTTAATCATTTACTAGACTATATTTGAATAGGTCGAAACCCCCTCTCTCTCTCTCTCTCTCTCTCTCTCTCTCTCTCTCCTCAAAGACTGTTCTATCAACAACAAAAAAGACTGAATGCTATTTTCAGACGCTTATAGCCTTAGCCTACATATATTTTTTGCTACAGTATACAGTAAATGCGTGATCACGGCTTGCTGGCAGAGAACATAAGCACTGTACTGGGCGGATCACTGACTCGCTCCTTTCAGATCCTCCTCGGTCTCTCCTCCTCCTCCTCCTCCTCCTCCTCCTCCGGTGCCACTCGGCCGGTGGTTGCGGCCCGGTTCGCCCTTGACGTCCCCGCTGTCAGCCGCCCTGCATCATCATCATCATCATCATCATCCTCATCATCAGAACATGCAGGATGAGCCTGCGGGGTGAATGACAACATTCAACCACATTACAACAAGCAGCGAGAAGGACGAGAAGAAGAAACACAACGGCAACGTCAACGCGATCGACATAGAATGGGATCAAACTAACTGAACCAGATCCCGAACACAACAACCTGATCCACCACCACCATCAGCAGCAGCGGTCAACCGGCCGGGACTTACAGCCCTCTCTCTCTCTCTCTGAGCCACATCACCACCAGTGGGTTATAGATTTCCTCCGGATCGTTTTCGTCCGACGCAGTCAGATCTGTGACCTTCAGCAGCACAACAACCGGAACATAACATACATCAGCAGTTAGATCAGCACACCGAGTTGATCTCCAGCACACTGACAGGGTGATCGCCCCCCACCCACCCCAGAGGAGCAGCCAGTCACCTGCCGCAGAGGCAGCACTTCAGCAGAGCGGAGCCCCAGCGCGGAGCCTCGACGCCCCGGTCGGCCAGGGACCTATAAGCGGCTCGAACCCCCCGGTGGATCAGACCTGAAGCCGATGCTGATCGGCCACACGCAAGATCCCAAATGGACTCCCCGATCGCCCACCACCATATCAATAACGGCAATGGCACCACCGGAGGGCTGTCCGGAGGGCTGATCGGCGCCGGCTTCGCGAGCCTCCAGCAAGCCCAGGAGATGCAGCAGAACAACGGCAGCGCCGGTTCGGCTTCGCCTCCCCCGATCCCCGGGTTCGGGACCCCGTGGTCGGTTCAGACCAGCTCGTCGCCGCCGCCTCCTCCTCCTCCCTCCGTCGCCAGTTCCCTCAACCACGCCATCCACGCCATCAACCACCAGATCCCCAACAACAGCGACTCCGACAACGGGTTCTACCCGGGCATCCCCTCCTCCTCCTCCGGCGTCAACCCGGCCTTCTTCCAGGGCTTCTCGCCGGTGTCCGCTAACCCGTGCGCCGGGATCAACGTGCAGCAGGGCTACAACACAGGGCCCTTCTCGCCCCAGATGAACGTCCCCCATCAGCAGCCCCCCCAGAACCGCAGGTCCCCGGTCAGCCCCCAGATGCACCACGCACAGCAGGGCGCCTTCCTGCAGCAGAGGAACAACTACAACCACCATCAGGTGAGCTTGACAGAACGCGACAGATCTAATCGAGCTAAAACAGAGAAGAGATTAAGGCCACACAGTCTTTTAGAATATTTATTATTCTGTTTATAGTATACTGGTTGTCAAGGTGGGTTCTGGGGACCCCCTGGGGTCCTTGGGGGAGGGGGGGGGGGGGGGTCCAGAAAAAAAAAGAGGAACAGTAAACACTTAAGCCCCATTTTATTTTTTCGGCTATTCTAAAATAGCTGTTGTGCTATTGTAGAAACATGATGGCAAATCTTGGCAAATGTTCTCTTATGGGGGTCCCCTGCACAACATATTTTCGAATGGTGGTCCGCGGCCAAATACATATCAATGTGGGGGTCCCTGACTTGAAAATGTTCAAGAACCACTGACTTAGACTTGTTCAGTATTCGAATCGTGTCACCAAGCTGTTAAATCTACAGGGGTCAGTACCATCCCACCGCCCTTTTATTATCTGTAGCTTATTAATCAAGGTATAATGTAGATGTGATGTTAAAGACCACCATTATGCTAAAGCCATAATTCTTTACGGACCACTGGCAGGCCTAAGGTTAGTATCTTGTGACATTGCAGTTAAATCATAGCCTCAAGTGTGTGTGTGTGTGTGTGTGTGTGTGTGTGTGTGTGTGTGCGAGTGTGCGAGTGTGTCTGTGTGTGCGCGCCCGTGTGTGTGTGTGTGTGTGCGCACTGCGTGCGCTTTAACCAGTGTGTGTTGAGTCCAAACAGTTTTTAAAAAATATATATAATGCATTTGTCATGTCCTCTGTAAGGGGACTGAAGTCACTGGTCTCGGGGCAGAGGAAGGGAGGGGCAGAGGGCAGGGGGAGCATCACTGAATCTCACTGTTGTCCTCCGCTGGAGGCTGGCACTGGGGTGCATGCAGCCCGGTCACATGTCACCAATACACACACACACACACACACACACACACACACACACACACACACACACACACACACACACACACACACACACACACACACACACACACACACACACACACACACACCAACCATGCCTTGTGGTTCAGGCGGTGGAGGATACAAAGGCCTCGCAGGATTCGGTGTCCTAGATGGCTGTCATGAAAACAGCCCCTATTTGTGTGTGTGTGTGTGTGTGTGTGTGTGTGTGTGTGTGTGTGTGTGTGTGTGTGTGTGTGTGTGTGTGTGTGTGTCTGTGTGTGTGTGTGTGTGTGTGTGTGTGTGTGCGTGCGTGCGTGCGTGCATGTGTGTGTCTGTGTGTGTGTGTGTGCGTGTGTGTGTGCACGTGTGTGTGTGTATGCGTGTGTGTTAGAAAGGGTGTGGTGGGGTGGGGGTGGGGGTTACAGTGAGGAGTCATAAACTCGTCATTACAGAAAGACATGTGCCACTAGGAGGCCATCGTTCTAAGATACACGTACATGAAGATTCATGCACTGTCGTCAGGTCCCATGTGTTATCAGGCCCCAGTTTCAGGCTTCACATGCAATTAATCCCAATTTGCCATCTTGTGTGTGTGCGTGTGTGTGTGTGTGTGTGTGTGTGTGTGTGTGTGTGTGTGTGTGTGTGTGTGTGTGTGTGTGTGTGTGTGTGTGTGTGTGTGTGTGTGTGTGTGTGTGTGTGTGTGTGTGTACGGCTGTCTGTGTGCGTAATGTGTGCAAACATTGTGGATGTATTATCCCAGTGTTGATACAAACGGAGAGTAAATAGCAGTTCATTTTCCACAGATGATGACGAGCGAGCTCTTTCGATGCCACATGTACACTGTACTGTATGCGTGCACACACGCACGCACGCACGCACGCACGCACGCACGCACACACACACACACACACACACACACACACACACACACACACACACACACACACACACACACAAACACCCAAAGATCCCCTCAGAGCTGTTTGCTGCTCATGCAAATGAGGAACAGGAATTTTTAGACAAATCCTATATATTTGGTTCAGGCCATATGCTGTGTGACTTCCCCCATCATGGGAGCGTGTCAGGGAAACAATGAGACGTTGTGTGGATGTGAGCGACCGACTGCCAGGCCACGGCACAGAGAGAGAGAGAGAGAGAGAGAGAGAGAGAGAGAGAGAGAGAGAGAGTGTAGTGTGCGTTAGTGGTGTGTCGCAGTCCATAGGATACTTAGCCTTAAAGCCCTAAATCTTCTTACCCACCAACCCACCCGTTACAGGAGCAGATCACACTAGGCCGTGGCTGAGAGAGAGAGAGGGAGAGCAAGAGAGAGAGAGAGAGAGCGAGAGAGGGAGTGCGAGAGCGAGAGAGAGAGAGAGAGAGCATGACAAGATAAAAAGAGATTTTAATCTTTAATGATAGTGATTTTAATCACGTAGATCTCATGGGATCGACGTGGTTCTAATGTGGATCTCAGACATCATTTGGCCAGCCTGTCATCTATGACATATCTATGACATATGACTCCAAATTTTGGCAAGGTTTAAGCCCGATTCAAGCCCCATTGACTCCATTATAACATTTTAAAAACACAAACCAACACAGATAGCTAGCCTCCTGCAGAGCCACGCCATAAAATTCATGCAAAATAGCCACTATGTACTCTTGTCATGCTCTAGCTCACTGTTTCCCAAACAGTGGGCCTGGACCCAATTGTGGATCGCGGACCGATTTTTGTGGGTCGCGAGTAAATATCCCTCCCCCCTTTTTTTGTTTCTTTTTTTAATATATTTTTTCATACATTAAAAAGAAATTCAAATCATTTTCAAAATAATTTCATAAATAAAATGTAACAGTAAAAATAAATTCCACAAATGTAACTTTTAAGCGGAAGTGAAAATAGCCGATTTCCACGCTCACAACTGTTGTGAGCTTGTAGATCTGCTATTTTCACTAGTTTGGGTCCCGGGGAGACATCAAATTTCTCTTTTGGATCACGGCCTAAAACTTTTGTGAACCACTGCTCTAACCATTCCTTCTCCATCAACCCCTCCCCTTCCTTTTTTTGTGTCCGCGCAGCAGCCCATGGTCAAGCCGTCCCCCTGGGGCAGTCACCAGGGGAGTGGCTGGAGTTCGGGGGGCATGTCCTGGGGCCGGGACCACCGCCGAGGCGGAGGGGGCATGGGCATGCCCGGCTTGGTGAGTCACGTCTCGCCCATGAAGAAGCCCTTCTCCAGCAACGTCATCGCGCCTCCCAAGTTCCCCCGCTCCGTGGGGTCGCTGGGCCCCAAGTCGTGGCTCGAGGAGAACATGTTTCGCACAGACGGCAACAGTAACACACTGCTGCCCCTTCAGGTACATACAGAGTACATGATGTGTTTGTGTTTTGTGTTGATGTGTGTGTGTGTGTATGTGTGTGTGTGTGTGTGTGTGTGTGTGTGTGTGTGTGTGTGTGTGTGTGTGTGTGTGTGTGTGTGTGTGTGTGTGTGTGTGTGTGTGTGTGTGTGTATGTGTATGTGTTGTGGTCACAATGGGCTCTATGCACAGCAGCCATATTGTGAAGAAATTCACAGGTGTTGCCAATGATACTAATGAAGGCTCTGTTCCATTCTGGTCAAACAGAGTCAGAGTGCTGATATTGTGCATATTGGCTCACTGGAAACACTGGAAACACTAAAATTGGGGTCCAGGGACCCTCATGGTTCCTTGAGGAGGTTCCAAATGGCCCCTTATGGGTGTGTAACCATAGATATATATAAAGGCTAGATGGCTCAAGGGGGCGTTGCAAGCGTAGCTCAACCGCGGCCATCTTGCGACGGTCATTCATAACATTATGCCTATGGGGCATATACTTTGAAATAACCATAGCGTGCTCAATTTTCATCCGATTTTCAAACGGTTTGGTGTTTTGTAAACACCAAAGATGTAGTTTTGATACTGCATACTTAATTTTATTTAAAAAAAAAACAGCATGATTATAATTATAAGTATGCAGTGTCATAACTACATCTTTGGTGTTTACAAAACACCAAACCGTTTGAAAATTGGATGAAAATTGAGCACGCTATGGTTATTTCAAAGTATATGCCCCATAGACATAATGTTATGAATGACCGTCCCAAGATGGCCGCCATGTGGCAACGTTGTACTCCATTGGCCAGCAGCGCGGGTGAGTCATCTAGCCTTTATATATATCTATGTGTGTAACTCTGAGAGTCGGGTCCATTTGGTTCCATTTGTACACTCTCAGAGTTATGGGGGTCGTGGAAATTAAAAGGTCTGAGAACCGCTGTGCGACACTAAATGGAACAGAGCCTTCATTAGTATCATTGGTAACACCTGTGAAGGAAGTGGTAATATGGCTGCTGTGCATAGAGCCTATTGTGTTGTTGATGGGTGGGTGGTGTAGAGGGGGATGTTTGTGGGTGGGTGTGGGAGCGTAGGTGGTGTAGAGGGGGATGTTGGTGGGTGGGTGGGTGTGGTATCGTAGGTGGTGTAGAGAGGGGGATGTTTCACGTGCTGGATGATGGGTGAATTAGGGTTAAATGTGTGTGTTTTCACACCGTGAGAAACAATGGGTTTTTATGTTGGAACGACAGCTATAGACACATAGGATTACTGAATAATTTCCTAAATGAGATATTGGATCAAGAGAGTGTGAGATGAGATAGTGTTGGAGAGCATTTGATCAAGCACGCAGAGAGAGAGAGAGAGAGAGAGAGAGAGAGAGAGAGAGAGAGAGAGAGAGAGAGAGAGAGAGAGAGAGAGAGAGAGAGAGAGAGAGAGAGAGAGAGAGAGAGAGAGAGAGAGAGAGAGAGAGAGAGAGAGAGACAAGATGGGTGGATTAAGGCTTTGAATGGGTGCTTCTGTTGCCATTTTGTAGCTATAGAAAGGCAGCAAACATCACGTCTCAGTAATGCAGACAGCCAGGAGATGAGAGGCTGGGAGCATTGATCCTTGCTCCCGTGATTCTCTGATGCATCAGAGAATCACGGGTCCATTTGGTTAAATTTGTACACTCTTTGACTTACAGATGGTTAGATTAACACTGATGGTTTTACAGTGTAGTACTTAATCAATTCCAACATGGCTATAGGGACAATTTGCATTTCAGTGAGCTGGGGAGTGGTTTGATTTTATTCCACTGTGCAGCCTTAATGAAAGGCGTTGTAAATGTGGGATTTGAGGTGATTTCTTTTGCCTCCTTTACACGCCCTCTCTGAGGCCACATGTGGCCGCACCGTTGACGGGAATTGTGTGAACGGTTATCATTTGTGTTTCCACTGCAGTTGACCTAGAACCAGAAGTAGGACGTTGACTACATTGACGTCAACATTTTTTGCCAGCTAGTAAACACATTTCTTGTCTTGCTGTCGCAAATCGTGGATAATTTTATGACGAAGGGATACAATATACGATAACTTGATCATCCTTAGATATAGCCGTTGCTGATTAATAGTATGTGCCATGCCTTGACCACATTCCTAGTTTTGCACTGTACATTACAATACCTTCAGCAAAGCACCTCTATTACTAATGAAGGTGCTTTGCTTTAATGCCACGTCTGTATTTTACACAGAACCATTTGTCTGGTGAGAACCTGAGCTATTCACCTGAATAGCCTGTAATCAACCATGTGATTACATGCAATCTAGGGTCTATAGGTGACAACAACTGCAGTCTTCTATGAATAGATGTGGATTTGGAAATGTATTGTCGTCTCTCCCCAACTGTTTGGCAGTAGTAAATATTCAGCAGTGGTGGAAAAAGTACTTTTTTACTTGAAGTAAAAGTATCTATACTGCAATGTATAAGTAGTACTCAGTTACAGTAAAAAAAAAAAGAGTAAAAGTACAAAAGTATTGGTATCAAAATGTACTTAAAGTACCAAAAGTAGAAAGTACTCATTATGCAGAATGTCCCATTTCACAAGTTTTCAAATGTGTACAATGTACAATCTCACAACGCGACACATTGTGAGCTTGTAGATCGGCTATTTTCAAATGGCCGAAATATATACAGGGCTGAAGTGGTTAATGTATGTTTTGTAATAATAATCAAAATCTACAAAGTAACTAGTAACTAAAGTTTTCAAATAATTGTAGTGGAGTAAAAGTACAATTTTTGCCTCTGAGATGTAGTGGAGTACAAGTAAAAGTATTGAAAATTGGAAATACTTTAGTAAAGTAAAAGCACCTAAAATGTAGACTTAAGTACAATACTTGAGTAAATGTACTTAGTTACTTTACACCACTGATATTCAGACATGCATTTGGAGCAGCTTTTTGTCTTGACTCCCAGAGAGCTTTCCCACCGCAGGGCCTAAAAGGAATAACTGAATACCTGCGTCATTAAGCCCTCCCCACCCGATGGGTTTGGCCATTCTGAAACAGCGTTATAAAACCATGCCGACTGGGCCACGATTCAAAGCGCTCGACGACGTCAAACAAAGCCAAACCATGCGCAAATGGAAACGCTGTTGGAGCGGTTAACAACCGTTCTATGGTGCAGTGGTTAAAAGAGGCTAATTTAACACTATATTTAGCAGGTAAGCTACGTCTATTTCAGGTCTCCAGCTTGTTGAGGTGCTGTGTGACTGGTAACCGATCGCATCTCATTTCATTATGCAGTCAGGTGTGACCTTTCTCAGTCAGATGTTGGAGGACAATGAACGGACCTAATAACAGACATTCATGACATTAACCCATTAAAACCGGGAACGCATCTACAAATGTCTTCTAAATCCTAGAAGACATTTGATCCTAGAAGACATTCTGAAAACGGTATGTTGTTGCTGTATCAGTGGTGCTCAAACCTTTTCATGGCAAGGACCCCCAAAATGATATGTATTTGGTCGCGGACCCCCATCTCAAAATATGTTGTTCAAGGGACCCCCCAGAAGCAAAGATTTGAGTTACAAATATTCGCTTTAAAAAATATATATTCAACGATTTGCACAAATTTTCATGATTTTCCTAAAATACCAGATCTACAATCTGTGCCGCGCTATGAGCTTGCATATCTGCTATTTTTGAATAGCTAAAGTATAAAATAATGGCTATAGCTTTAATCTAAAATAACACAGTTGCGTTCCCGGTCTTAATGGCTTAAAGCCCCCATCTAGACAATTTGACTCCCTGTATTTCCCCCCTAATTCTCTCACCAAACCATGTACGGTTGTGCTTTGAAATCATCCCTCACACATGGCTATAAGGCGACCAGGCAGGAGGCTACTGTAGGTTGATTCACATGAAGGCAATGTCAAATCAATTGAAAGCGAAAGAAAAAGAGAGCCCAGCGACATCTCATGACTAGTTCTGAGGAGATTTCTCTCCTTTGTCTCTTTACAATATGAAATCTAATTCAAACCAGTAGGGGCTCCTCAGAATCCGAAGGTTCTAAGGTTCGATCCCCGGCTCTTCCTGGCCGTGTGTTGAAGTGTCCTTGAGCAAGATACTGAACCCCAAACTGCTCTCGATGAGCAGGTTGGTGCCTCGCATGGTTTCCCTCGCCATCGGTGTGTGAATGTGTGAATGTGAAGTACATTGTAAAGCGATTTGAAGAGTCGGAAAGACTAGAAAAGCGATATATACATTTTAAATGCAGTCTGTTTACCATCACCAGTAGTGCATCAATTTGTCAGCAAACTAGTCACAAATGATTATCCCATCTGGAAGCTCACAAGAGTGGTTAACCCAATCAATCCGGGAAAGCATCTCTGTCATTTTAGATTTCTTTGGCTATTAAAAAAATAGCAGATATACAAGCTCATAGCACGGCACTCAGCTTGTAGATCTGCTATTTTTGATCAAATCGTGAAAATGTGTGCAAATCTTTGAATATATATATATTTTTAAAGCGAACATTTGTAAAATATTTTGTTCCAGGGACCTCCAGAAGCAAAGATTTGAGTAAAACATTTTGTTTCAAAAAATATATGTATTCAAATATGTATTCAAAGGTGCCGCGCTATGAGCTTGTAGATCTGCTATTTTTGAATATCCAAAGAATAAAATAATGTTTATAGCTCAAATCTAAAATGACACAGATGCGTTCCCGGATTGAATGGGTTAAAGGACCATACCGCTATAAAGACCATTTTTACATTGAAGGTGCTCAGTCTGCTTACACATCAGGGGTATGACGAATAAACGCTACAAAAATGTGTCTGCGAATGTTTTGCATCAAACCATTCATATAGTTGATGCCTCATTCATGCAGGTTGATGACTTCACGGTGAAAACACTTTAATCATAAGTAAAAAATGCTCCTGGAGTGCAGATCCTATTGATTTTTACATTTTCTCTATATTAGCATGTTACAGAACGTACCTGAATAATTGCACCAACACTGGCTAAACCCCATACCTACAGTACTGAAATGAACAGAATACAATGGCGTTTTCAAAGCATATAGATACAGTAAATGCTTTGAAAAATGTTTTGCAGTCATGTCCAGTATACCATGAGTCATAGTCATTGGGCCGAACATGCCAGACCAGCAGTATGGTGCTGTAACACCGCCATGGCTCCGTGATGTTCCAGATAGTCAGCATTTTGGGCATGTTTTACAGCACTCTTCTGCACATTTGTCTTTGTTTCCACTCTTAATTTCCCATACATGTTTTCTTTTCTATAACCTTAAGAAAATGACTACAGCCATTGAGATGTGTGTATTCAGTGTGTCAGTGATGCAAGAGTAGACCTCTTGTCGTTCAGTCCATTTTGGAAGCCGTTTCAAGATGCTTTCCACATGCTCTCTCCTCTCTGTTCTGGGTTCTGTAAAGACTTGTCTTAGTTTACAACAATTCACGCTCTCTTAGCAGATGAAACTAGTTAATAAAATCACTTGTGTCAGTTAGTAAAGTAAACTAAACTAGAAATACACATCAAACAAGCAGACTTAAATGGACTCGCATGTTATTCACTTTCACACCGTTTTAAAGGGCAGTAAATATCACACGTAAAGCAATGGAAGCAATGACCTATCTTGCTGATGATTTGGGCCAGTAACAGGATATTAAAAGTAATCGCCTAGTCTTGTGCTTCCAGTGACAGCGTCACTTAATTTTCTCATAGCTTTTTCCCCCAAAAACGTAATTTGTTATTTCATTACTACTTATCACAGCACATTTCTTTCATAAATCAATAGTTAATTTACCATAGTAGGCTTAATTTAAGAGTTAATTTTCCCTAATACACACTATATATTTCAGAAAATATTGCAGCATATTCATTTCTATGTATAATGCCATCTCTCAACTTAAGATGTCATGCTGACACCAGATCATGGACCTGTGCCAGCAGTTTAAAATATCAGCGGTACCGATAGCAGTGATACTGTAAAGATAGTCTGGAGAGAGTTGGTGTTCCTTTTCCCGGAAACTGGCCCGACTCCACAGATTGTTCATTTCCATAAACAGTGTCTGACCCAGAATTCCTCAGATTCCAGATTCTTTTCCTTCCTTCCTTTCTGTTTAATGTTGGCCCGGCCACAGTGACACATCTCTCTGCTGTGTCATGTTTTACAACATCACCCAACAACATAAATAGAGGGAGATAAAGCGCGGAATACGTTTTACTTTCTGGAGACAACACTTTACCTTCAGTAAGGCAATTCATTGAATAAATCTTAAATGAATACTTCACACCCCAAAAATGTTACTCACACTGTATGAAGTGTGAACCATTGAATTCATGAAAACTTCTGTTGCATTCCATCATGGTGAATGAAGAATACTATCCCGGTAATCCGCCCCGGTCGTGGAATTCCCATTTCATTTTCATTCAGCGAGCAGATCGAATGGAAATTTGAAATGTGAATTCCGCGACCGGGATGGTTTACCAGACTAGAAGAATACAAAAAACAAAGAGTATGCTTGTTGATACAATTAAGAAAATAGGTGTCCAGGATTAACAACAGCAAAAAAACTATATAAAAATGTGTTATTAAACTCCCAAGAATGGCTTTCTTCAGACCCGGCGTTGGGATGGCAGGTTATGAGCTCATCAAGTGGCGTCAATATGACGAACCTCTCACAGCTCTCACAGTATAATCCATCCATGTGTCTTGTATCCAGTCCATGACATGTCCTCATTACTTCCAAAACACCCCATTTTCCCAGAAACTTTTATTATTCAAAACAACTCCAGGTTAAACAGCCTCATGCACTAACGAGGCACGCGCCTGGGCATGCGCGCACGGTACCACTACCAACACAGCCCAGTTTACATGCACTGCACTCGCCCCGGCGTGCACGTGCGTCGTTTCGTAGAAAATAAATAATCATTTTGGTGTGAAGTGTTCCTTTTAAGTTAACCAGCATTCCCTCAGTGTTTAGGCATTCAGCTACCACACTCTTTTATAGCACGCTAACCTTAAAATGGAAGCGAATATCCACTTTAACGTGGATATAATCCAGTTTCTTTTTTTCCCCCCTAATGTCTATAACTTCCAGTAATACAACGACCGGGCCTGTTTCCTGCTATTAGCAGCTCAGACGGCTCTGTCTGGCTCAGAGTAACTCTGGATAGCTTGTTCTATCATCATAGCTGACAGTGCGGCAGACACAATGATGGACTGAAAAGCTTGACCTTTTTGGCACCAACGTGCCGTTTCTGGACCACCAGTTTACAGTTAACGTGAAGCAGTGCTGAACATGTGGCTTGGAACACCCCGTAGCAAACATCTACAATGACATAATGGCACTGAAATGAGGAATGCGTTGGGGGGGGAAAAAAGCGGACATCATCAATATTGAGTGGTTATACCCCGGTGGTCGAGAGCCTAACCCAGAAATCTGTCCATATATAGTAAATGCACCAGTCTGAACGTGTAGCTCATGCCAAGCTCTCTCCCCTTGTCCTCTTCCTCCGTTATTTCCCTTAGCTTCTAATAACACATGAGAAAACAGTTTTTCTTTATTTCATTTGTTAAAAACTAAAAAACATGGTAGTCTGTATAAGGCTGACCTTACAGTACTCTGTGATGTAAGCGGCACAGCTGCAGCTGATCAAATTGATAAAGTGTGTGTTAGATGTAGGTGTGCCAATGGCGCACGGACACACCTGTTGACTACTAGCTATACTTACACACTGGCTGGCACGCCCACGGCTCTCTGGTCAGGTCACACCTAAATGGAACACACCCATTATTCATTTGTTTAGCTGCAGCTGTGTTGTTTGCTAGCCTGCTGTGTTTTTAATCTGCTGTAGTTTTTTAACCTGAACGGAAAAACAAACTCCAAAATTAGCCTAGGGTTTCTTGCCCCTTTAAGCCATATATACGTACTTTGGTAAACGGAGAATAGTGAAAACTAGAAAAAGTGCTCCTCGGAGCACAGGTCTCCGCCAGGTCAGGTAGGTTATTGTGGGGCAGCAATGTTCGGAATTAGCCAATCAGGATGGAATATGAAAAATTGGACGGTCAAGATGGTTATCTTGATCACTTGACTATATGTGTACCGATTTGCATGATGTTTGAATTTGTGGGAGTAATATAAAAAAGAAAAGTGTTGCAAAATAGGCCTCCTGGTGGCGCTATAATAGGGCAATGTTAAAAGGGTGGCATTTGTTCTTCAATGTAGTGCGAATGTGCGTGCAAAGTGTCACCACAATCGGACGCTGCATTCATGATTTGTGGCATTTTGTTCAAAACGGGCCACTCTTGCAAACTTTAGATGTCAATGTTAGCCAATCAGGATGGAATATGAAAATTTTAAAAGATCCATCGTGATCACATGACTATAGAGATCAAGTGTACCGATGTGCGTGAAATTTGGATACATTCTGAAGGCTTAATATCAAAAAATGTGTTTTACATAAGTCGGCCTCCTGGTGGCGCTATGAAAGGCAAATGTGAAAAATGCAGGTCAGTTGTTTTTCCTTGGCCTCTAGGGAGTGTGCGTGCAAGGTTTCATGCAGATCGGTGCAGTTATAGTTAAAAACACAAATCGTCCATTTATAGCGCCACCATGAGGCTGATTTGAACATCAAGTGGTATTTCTTCCTCGGCCTAGTGGGAATGTGCGTGTCAAATCTCACGGAAATCGCAAGCTGCGTTCATGATTTGAGGCATTTTGTTGAAAACGGAGCAATCCTGCAAACTTTGGAAGCCAACCTTAGCCAATCAGGATGAAATATGGATAATTGGACAGATCCGTGTTGATCACATGAATATAGAGATAATGTGTACTGATTTGCGTGATGTTTGGATAAAATCTGTAGGAGTACTGTCAAGAAATGTGTTTTACAAAAAGCGGCCTCCTGGTGGCGCTGAAAAATTTGGGGCAGAGGTTCTGCTCTGGCATCCAGGGAGTGTGTGTGCACAGTTTCGCTGCGATCAAGCCAACGGTGCCGGAGATTAGCTGTACACAAAATGACAGAATGACGGACACACGGACGGACGGACACACGGACGGACGGACACACGGACGGACGGACAGGGGGCAAAACATACTCTCTCGCCATGCCTTTCGGCCTGGCGGAGACAATAACCAGTCTACAAGCTCACAACGCGTCACATCACGACACATTGCGAGCTTGTAGATCTGCTATTTTAGCTTTTGAAAAACAAACTACAAAAGTGTAGCCTAGGGTTTCTTGCCCCTTTAAGCCCTATATACGTACTTTGGTAAACGGCGAATAGTGAAAATAACCAGTCTACAAGCTCACAACGCATCGCATCAGGACACATTGTGAGCTTGTAGATCTGCTATTGTAGCCTTTGTATTTATTTATATTTTTTAGATGTTTTGAAGGATTTGGCCCTAAATGGAATGCCCCAAAAACAGCGAGGCCATGGTGACACAGCCTGCGTCTTCACGCTGTTCTCCTGCGTTGGCCTTTCACCTTCTCCAGCATGTTGTCGGGCGTGAGGTAGATTAGGTTCCGTGGGAGTTTCCAGCTCCCCAAAAACAGAACCATATGGGTCGGCGATGATGATGGAGGCTCCGGGAGGTTTGCCTTATTATTGGCCACTGATGAGCTCATAACCTCCCCGTCCCAACGCTGGGCCTGAATGCCATTCTTGGATTTGGTTTCCATTCTCTGGTTCTCTGGGAACCGGTCCAGAGATGCTGGGGAATCCGTTTGAACAGGCTACTTACTACTCACCGGTGGTGGAAGAAGTACTCAGATCGGTTACTTAAGTAAAATTAACAATACCACAATGTAGAAATACTCTGTTATGAATAAAAGCCCTTTGTTCAAACATAACCAAAAGTAAATGTACTCACATACACACTTTTTTTAAAAATTTGTCGAAGGTGTTTGAAAATAGCAGATCTACAAGCTCACAACACATCGCAATGCTATTTTTGAATAGCTGAATGTAGAATAGCAATAGCAAAAAATCAGCATAGTAGCTAGCAACTAACATTTTCAAATAAGTGTAGTGGAGTAAAAAGTAGAATATTTTCCTCTGAGATGTAGTGAAAGCAGAAGAATACTCAAGTAAAGTCAAAGTACCTCAAAGTTGAACTTAAGTAAAGTACCTGAGTAAATGGACTTTCCATCACTGCCACTCACGAACATACCTTCATACCCCTAAAGTGAATAAAGACGGAAAGAATGTTAATCCAAACGTGTGCTACTCGCACTCTTAAATGTTAAGCCAAATACACACACACACACACACACACACACACACACACACACACACACACACACACACACACACACACACACACACACACACACACACACACACAGGCTTTAGCACCCTAAGCCAAATCACTAAAGCATGTTGAAAACGTGATGCTCAGAATAATTAATAGAAGCTTACAGAGGGAATGCGTTTGTTTTTGCAGCTCAGTTTTAGCGTTAAAAGTAGAGATGGCACAACGACACGAGATGTCCGCCGGCGATAATTAGAAATGAATACAAATGTCTTAGCTAACCTAATTAGACGTGAGTTGGACGTTCACACACAGTGTGAACACATGAACCTAACCTGGACATTGAAGGGTTAGTTCACCCCCAAAATAACTTTTTTTCTATTGATTAGTCACCCCATGGAGACTTGAATTCATGGGTATTTTTTTTGTTTTTGTTGCATTCCTAAGCCAATAATTTGATTGGCTTAGGAGACATTAAGAGTCTCCTTTGTGTCCGCCGGTCATCAAATTATTTGCTTAGGAATGAGACAAAAACTACAAAATATCCATGAATTCAAGTCTCCATGGGGTGACTAATCGATAGGAAAACATTTTTTTTTGGGTGAACTATCCCTTTAACAATATTTATTGAGGATGCAGAGAAAGACAGACAAGCTGCCTTAGTGTCTTCTTCAGGGTAAAAGAAGACAGCTTGTCTGTCCATGGCTTTAGTGTTCTTTAACCACTTAAACCCCATATGGTTGAGTCCCTCAGGGCTCAATGCTAGTGAATTTTCTGTTTTCTGTCATTGAGGGGAAAGTGGTTAACATTGGTCGGCACCACAAAAGGACAGTGGTGTAAAGTAACAAAGTGCATTTACTCAAGTACAATTTTGGGGTACTTTTACTTTACTGGAGTATTTCCAATTTTCAGTACTTTTACTTCTACTCCACTACATCTCAGAGGCAAATATTGTACTTTTACTCCACTACAATTATTTGAAAACTTTAGTTACTAGTTACCTTGTAGATTTTGATTATTATTACAAAACATACATTACCCACTTCAGCCCTATATACATTTCAGCCATTTGAAAATAGTCGATCTACGAGCTCACAATGCGTCGCATAGCGACATATTGTGAGCTTGTAGACCTGCTATTTTCAAAAGATTTGTATACATTTTATATTGAAAACTTGTGTAACAGAGTATTTCTACATTGTACAGTATTGATACTTTTAGTTAAGTAAAAAATCTGAGTACTTTTTGCACCACAGAAGGACTGGTGTGCGTGGATCTTCTGTGAACTATGCATGAACACAGTGCGAACACACAAGCCTCACCTGAACAGCAACACACTGTGAACACATTACCATGAAATTCAAATTCTGGACTCACAGAATTCATCCCTCACTATAGGCTTTCCTGACTAACACAAAAGGTTGTGTTCTTCAGACAAAGGCTTTAACAACGGTTTAACTGAAACATCACAACCTTGTTATTAGATGTTTTTTGATTGGTGAACACGGATAGCATCGTTAAGTCACAGGAATCAAATCGATTTGGATTAGTATACGCTCATCGCTATTGGATGATAACCAATAGCGATAGCAGACCGATTTACCTGTGCCCTTCCTAGAGACTATAACTTCCGATTTGCACTTCATAGACGATGCGACGGCAGCTTGTGAGCTTGTAGATCTGCTGTTTTCGGGACACGATGCCAGCAGATGACCGCATAGAAACTAAGCCTCATAAAATAATATTTAAACCTTTCTACCACCTTCAATGGAAAGTCTCCAGTACTTTTTGTGTGTTATCCTTTTAGCCTTAGGGCCCTATTTTCGCCAGTGCCTTACCTATTATCCCTAAACTTCTTTGTAATTTTTTACTATTTTTAAAAACGTTTTCAAATAGTTCAAATAGCCAATCTACAAGCTCAAAAAAAATTAAAAAATGGCAAAGAAGTTTAGGGATAATGGGTAAGGCACTGGCAAAAATAGGGCCTTTAGTGTCTTTCTGTACCACGTACTGTTTACATTCCTGCCTAATAAAGCATTCAATCAATTAATCAATCAATCAATCAATCTTTTTCGTTCTCAGGATCGCTCCAGAATGTACGACAGTCTGAACATGCACTCTCTGGAAAGCTCCCTGATCGACATCATGCGGGCCGAACAGGATCCCATGAAAGGTGAGACTCTTCTCTCTCTCTCTGTCTTCACCGTCCTCTGTTTTCAGGCGAGAGAGAGAGAGAGGCCCTGCTGTTAGGTGAGAGCAGCCTAGGGGTCAGTGGTTCTGTAAGTGGGGTCCAGGCAGGGACTCTCAGGGTTCCTTGACGGGGGGTTCGAAAATTGACACCTACAAGTCTGTAACTCTGGCAGTATACAAATGGAACCAAATGTAACGGGGTCCATTTGGTTCCATTTGTGTATACTGTCAGAGTTAAGGGGGGTCCTTGAAATGTAAATGTTTGAGAGCCACTGGTCTAGGGCACTGTTTCCCAAACAGTGGGTCGGGACCCATGTTTGGGTCGCGGACCAATTTTTACGGGTCGCAAGTAAATATCTTTTTTTTCCGTTTCCTACATTTAAAAAATAGTTATTTTAAAAGATAGGAAAAAAAATTACAATTACTTTTCTTCAATTTGATAACAATTCCAACATTATTTTAAAGCATTTCTTAAATAAAATAAACAAATATAATTTCTATGAATAAAAAAATAAAAAAGTTTAAGAAGTAGTGAAAATAGCAGATCTACAAGCTCACAACGCGGCGCGAAGCGACGCGTTGTGAGCTTGTAGATCTGCTATTTTCACTAGCTTGGGTCGCGGGCTAAACATCTCATATCCCTTTCGGGTCCTGAGCTAAAAAGTTTGAGAACCACTGGTCTCTAGGGGACTATGGTACCAGCGCGCTGCGACTCAGCAACACAGGGCACATGACACGGACAGGCCTGCAGGTCGGTTCGGTGGAAGTATGTTTGTTATTCCACAGAGCGGCTTACGTCCCTCCCTGCCGAGAGCGTATTAATGCTGCCACCGCCTGCGTCTGTACATGACCTTCCCACGCTGATCCTGCCGGCTGCCGCTGCTTAACCTGGACGGCACGCGGAGCAAAGAGGCCCCAAGTCCTCTCACAGGATAACGACCGCAGCTTTAAATCAATCAATCAGCACATGTATGGATGTCAACACACTACTCTCTCTGCTGAGAACTAGGGCAGCAACTGCCCGTTTATTTTCTGTTGATGACTTTTTCATTTATTTATCGAATGATTGAGAAGCATGTTTCTTTTTTGACACTGAGTTTTATTTTGTATTTATCAACGAATCGACGGGAAAAAAAATCTAATCGATCTATTCTGAATAACCACTTAAAGGTAGGGTAAGTGATTTGCCTTGGTTAAAATAAGTGTTAAATAGCTCTATATTCTGATAGTACTCATTGCTATAGAGTGTTTGTTCAGTAAAAGGAGTCTCCTTGTCTCTCCACCTCTTTATTAAACAGAAAATTCATTTTCGTTTCAATTTCAGTTTCATTTCCAATTTTATCCAACCAGGATAGAGAACTCAATCAGGATATAGATTAAACAAGTGAAATTGGAAGTGATGACACTAAGAAATGAGCATGCAAAATTGGAACTGGAACACTATACAAATTAAGCTTAAAATGGGTACTTTCTCCTGATTGGCTGAGATTTTGACACCTACCAGAAAATGTATTTTCTGTTTATTAAAGAGCTGGAGAGACAGGGAGACATCTGTTACTGCAAAAAAACACTCTATAGCAATGATTACTATCAGAATATAGTGTTATAACCTTTTAACAAAATACTTTTTGTTTTAACCAAAAAATATCACTTACCCTACCTTTAAGCCATGTTTCGTTGCTGTCGGGCAGAAACCTCTCATTTCCATATTTTAACTTTTTGTGTTTTCTTGTAAATTAATACCCTAGTATTAGAGATCCACAAGTTTGAAACGCGGCGCAAAGCGACACGTTTTGAGCTTGTAGATCTGCTACTTTTGATGTTTTTTTATTTGAATCCTGATTGAAAACGAACAGTTTTGGACATAATATGAGGTTTCCACCCGACAGAGACGTTTAATACACAACAGTGTCGCACACAAAAATTGCCGATCTACAAGTGTCGCATCACGATACATCGTGAGCTTGTAGATCTGCTATTTTAGCTATTTTAAATTCATTTTGAAAGAAAATAAGGCAAATTTCACCGTTCTCCACCAAAATCGATTATGATTTACTAAAATCGATTACTTTGTATTGTCGATTAAACCCATTAGTTTGATTCTATGATGCACTCTTACTGTGTGAACATCTAATTAGTCGATATAATATAACATACTACCTGTGTTTAACGGTTATGTACACAAACACCTCCCTGAGAAAACGTCAGCACGTGGTACAGTCAGAAATGAAGGCTAAAGGGATAACACAAAATAGTCCTGGGGGACTTGTTTCCATTGTGGTCCTGTGTATTCAATTCTGCATAAAAGATTAACACAAAAATACATGTCATCAACAATTACAAAACACTATATGTACAAAGGAGAGAAAGGAAAAACGGCAGTGAATGACACCTCCTTTCAGTGGGAATTTACATTCACCTCCCCTTTTGCTCAGATGTTCTTTCAGGACAATTTTGAAAGAAGCCAGTGTTTCACATCCTTTAATGGATGGTGTCAGGGCAATCCACATTTTGGTGTCAGAGTAGCAGAAGGAGAATTTCCCCTAAATATGGGTGGTACCAGATCACCAGTTATGTTTAACGGCTAGATAGACAGACACCGTAATGTCTTTATACGCGTTTCCTTACATACGACGCCTAGCCCCTGCTTAAACCTGCGACATGACGTCCAAACGAGCAGCTCCCGATGAAATATGCAAGACTCTTAATGGTTTTCCTACCGGGGGCCGGTGGCTCTGTGTGGCCGTCGGAACCAAACAAGGCGTATAAGGTGACAGCAACAGGCTCAGCTGCTAGACAGCAGAGGAGAGGTGTCGGGTGACACCGCCATCACCACCGGCCCCTTTAACTGACATGCTACCTGGCAGGAGGATGGGCACATTTCAATTGTGTTTCTGACGAATTAACAGTTTATTAGTTTGGGACAGGGCCTATAAATACCTCAATGATGCATGTTCAGCTGTCTGTGGAAGTGCTGCAGGGCTTTACTAGCCTACATACATATGCATGTAAACAATCCCCATTTGCTTCAGGGCTGCAGCCATTGATTACCGCATCGTCTTGGCAATTATTCTGTCGATTACTTTTTCGATTGATCAACACATTTAAAAACTTCAAATCAATGTATCAACTTCAAATCAATTAGTCCTAATTAAAGTCTGATTAACCAATTAAGCCATATTCTATACTTTTTTTATACAACGGTATAACAAAAGTTTTTGAATATAGCTGATCTACAAGATCAAAATACGTCATTGTGACACACGTTTTGAGCTTGTGAGTTTGTAGATCTGCTATTGTCTTGTTTTGGAAAATAGATTTATTGATTAAAATCATTTTATTTTGATGGGTTAAATTGATTAGTTTGGCAGCCCCGGTTAGTTTGTGTCGTAATGCATCTGTGGACATAAATGAAGGACTGCGCCTTACTGCTTAATGAGTGGCTGATTGTTATTATTTGTAATTATTATGATGAGGTGCTGGGAGTGTGTGTGTCAGCTGCTTATGCCTCTCTAGGTAGAGTTTCTTGTTTTTATTGCCGGAGCAGATGGAGAGGACATGGGTCAGTGTGCACACGAGCAGAGAGAGTGGGGGAACGAGACTAATTTTAGACGCGATCACACGTCCACACTCTGCGTGTGACAGCCAGCCAGGGGAGCCCGGCTCGGGAGGGTGGGCTCTTCCATTTATAGCCCTGGTCGGGGCTAAGCTAACAGCGCGCACAGGCGGCTATCAGCTCTATAAGCTAACGGGGCGTAATAAACCGAGCTAAACCCGCTGCATAAGAGATAGATTAGCCAGGTTTGGCTAATGGAAAAAAAATGGCCTGGCACGTTTTCATGCGGCAAATGTGCGATTTGCGCATTTGAGGCATCAGGCCTGACCTTTATGGAGCTGCCAGATGGTTGTGTTGTTTCATCAGCAGGCCAGATTGTGTTCCTGCATAAAGCTCCTGTGCTTTATTAAAATGTAAGAGCGGCAGAAACGTTGTGCCGTGTGTGTGTGTCCTGCCAACCGGCTTTCTGCAGAGAGCAGGAGAGCAAACGCTTTGGGTTTATGCCTGGAGCTTGTCTTGCAGGAGGCTGCCTCTGTCTGCAGTGCTGCCTTATGCTAAGCTTCAGCTGTGTGTGTCTCTCTGTGTGTGTGTGTGTGTGTGTGTGTGTGTGTGTGTGTGTGTGTGTGTGTGTGTGTGTGTGTGTGTGTGTGTGTGTGTGTGTGTGTGTGTGTGTGTGTGTGTGTGAGAGAGTTTTCCCTGGATGTGTTTGTGTGTTCGGTGTGGTCACATGACCACACACACACACACACACACACACACACACACACACACACACACACACACACACACACACACACACACACACACAGAGGCAGGCACAACAACGGTGTTAGGTTTGTGCTGTGTGAGGGCGCATAAGGGCCTCGCCCTGTCTTTCCCATCTGCTCTGTGTCTCATCCTGTTTGTGTTTGTGTGTGTGTGTGTGTGTGTGTGCGTGTGTGTGCGTGTGTGTGTGTGTGTGTGTGTTCCTTCCTTCACGTCAGGCCGTGTGGGATGTCCTCACCCCGGGGCCGACGGTCTGCTCATGCTCAATGGTAATTATCTCTCAGCACCGTGATGACTGTTCCTCATTAGATACACACACACACACAAACACACACACACACACACACTGTCCAACCACATGAACCCCTAGCGTCTCCTTTTCTGGGCCTAACGTTCGCCGAAAATAGCCGATGTACAAGCTCACAACGCGGAAGCGGGGTGAGCTTGTACGTCGGGCTATATTCGGCAAACAGATTTGGCGAAGAGAGGAAACAAAGGATAGTCTTCTAGACCCCTGGGGGACCCCGTTTAACGACGTACACAAGTTCTCAGTCTCCACAACTGATTACATTTTTATACGATTAAAGGGTGTCAGAATGGGTCAAACTAGCTATAGAATACATTGTTCTATTGCTTAAATTGTAAATTGGTGTCTTCCATTAAAACCCTGATGGTGTCGGATATTTCATAAAAAGCACAGGTTAAAGCCTCAGTCTGCGATTTCTTCCAACTGGTCGGCTGTATGTAGAACAGCCAGAACATAAGGTTTAGAATGATAAATACCTAAACATCATAATGCTACATATTTGTGCTAATTGTTTAGGAACCACAGCGCTAGTGTGAGGTTTCACAAATCACAGATTGGGACTTGGCCCTAACAAAAAGAGATTTGTTTTTGCTTTAATCCCTGAGTATACAGTATAGGGTTTAGTGGTGAATAGCACCATGATATTACACCAGGATGGCTGTGGTGTATGGGATGGGAATATTTGTTTCATGTTTGACTTTACAGTTGATTTAGTCGACTAAAATTAATTTCTGGCGGGCCGTGATGGCATCGAAATGATTTTCACTTGCATGCATGCCGAAAATAGCCGATAAACAAGCTCACAACGCGTAGCGCTGCGACGCGTTGTGAGCTTGTAGATCGGCTATTTTCGGTCTGTGACACCCACGCGCAACCATGATGACTTAATTCTACTGGATCTCTTCTCCGCTAGTCCCTCCCAAACATTTTAGTCTAATCTCTATTTATTGACAAAATTGTCAGTATATTTAGTCATAGTTTTAGTCATCATAGCTTAGTTTCTATTTTGTTTTTGTAGGTGAAAAAAGGTAGTCAACAGACATTTTTCCGTCATAGTTTTAGTCGACAAAATCAACACTGTTTGACTTTGAGCTGCCCGTTGTTCTGAATCCTCAGAAGCTGCATTATGTCACATGCAGGATGTTATTTGCCGTCTGTGAAAAGCAGATTGTCATTGTCCTCCAGCTCACCTTCACAGGGGCTGTAGCCAACAGCCCGTTTAGAATTCCTCTGTAGTACGCTGTGGACCCCTTTTTTCCCACACGTCACCGTCACGTCGGCGACAATAATCACGTTATGTAACAATTTCACAAGGGCAGGGGATGAAATCATATTTGGAAATTATTCTTAGCGTTTGATTTGAGATGATTGGAGTGGAGCATTTGTGACATCCAGGTGGTATTCAGCGTACAAGAAGTTATTATGGGTTTAGTTTATTATTGTTTAGACCAGTGGCTCTCATAATGTTTTTGCTTTAATGCCCCATTTCCCTGATTTCTGAATCCAAGTACAGCCTTTACCAGCTAGCATGATGCTACGAGTGAATGATAACCCACCGTTAGAAGAATATAACATTACACGTAAGAAATGGAGAGAATTAGTGCCTCCTGAGCAGATGTATTTTAAACTGTGGCCGTAACATTTCAGTGAGTCCAGTTTTGATGTCCATGTGTTCAAAATAAAACAGCATAAATAAGGCAAATAAGTATTTCTTTCTGTTCGGTAACAGTTGTGCTAGTCATGTTTTTATTACGTTTGGTTTAACACTTTGCAGATCAGCAGTTTCATGCAAAGTGTATCAAGGTGTTATCATTAAACATAGGAATAGAATAACATTTTCCATTTTACACCTTCTGTCACGTACAGTAGTACCTCCCTACCCTCATGTGAGGAACACTGGTTTAGACCATAATGTCAATTTAACCACTTAAACCCTATATGGTTGACCGGAGTCCCTCAGGGTTCTATAGTAGTGTCTTTTCAGTTTTTCTGTTATTACGGGGAAAGCTTTCGCTGAAAATAGCCGATCGACAAGCTTGCGACACGTTGTGAGCTTGTCGATCTGCTATCTTCCTGTGAAAGCTTTCCCCACGATATGGATGCTGGGGTTTAAGTGGTTAACATACAGTTTAGGCAATTTAAGGTACAATTTCTGTGTGACATAACATCGTGATGTGGTTGTCAACATGGTGGCAGGTTCAGGGCTGCCTGTGAAGTACATACAGTTACAGACTAAGTATATCTGCAGGGTTTGAGTCTATTGTAGTTCGTTCTATATACACATTTAAAGCTGTAATGCGTAACGTTTATGTCCTACCCCGGGATTTGAACCCAGGTGTCCCGCATGAAAGAGACCACATTTCTACCACTCATCCAACAGGGCAGTCAAGGGAGATATTAGGATTATGAGCTTCGGGCAGTACTACATGTCAACCAGTACGTGTGTCCTACCAGTACACCAGGGGTCTAAATGTCACAATGGAAGAGTAGGGAGACAACCTCCAACCACTGTTAGATGGATAAAATAGTGTTATTCATCAAAATAAGTTCTGTGTTGTAGCTTTAACTCTGAGAGTGTACAAATGGAACCAAATGGACCCATACGAGTCCATTTGGTTCCATTTGTACACTCTCAGAGTTAAATTAACACTGTACTGACAACAAGCAATCTCCACAGCTTAAACTTGTGTTGTTTTGTTCACATGCAGCCAGGAGCTATGGGCGACGCAGAGGTAAATGCAGCTCTCTATGTGTTGTGTTGTGTTCTCGTGGCTTCGCTTATCTCCCATGCAGTGGTGGATAGTAACTAAGTACATGTACTGTGCATTTTTTGGAGTATTCTTTATTTATTATAACAAACTTATGACTTTCACTCCGCTACATTTCAAATAGAAGTATTATAATTTTGACTCCACACTACATTTCTTAGGAAGGACTCTTAGGACCCAAACTTAAAACGTTTTTTAGGTCATTTTGCATTACAGCAATACATTGATATTAAAACGAAAATGTACTTTGTAATATGTTCTTTTGATTCAAAAGTACATATTACAAAAGTTTTGTATACTTGAGTATTTACTTGAGTATACACTTTGTCCACCACTGCTTCCATGCTATGCTTTAGTGCTACCCAACTGCAAACTACTCTCTTCTGCACTGTAATTACACAGCTTATGGGACTGTTGCATTATGGAATATATCCTAATCTTATGCACCCAATGGGAAATCTCAAAATTGGTGAACATAATCATTGCATTCTACTATGTCTGGGGTGGAAAGTAATTACACTTTACTGTAATAGAGGCCTTTCATGGAATGCTTAGAATGCCCATGTGTCAATATTGCTATGGTATGTATATAAAAGATATCAACAACATAAATGTAATCATTTGGTGTCTAATATCAGGGGTCTTCAACAGGGGGTCCGGGACCCCTAGGGGGTCCTCAGAGTTACCACAGGGGATCCGCCAAATCTTTGTGTGATATGATTTTTGAACCCTAGCATCCCTTTTATGAGGAGAACTTTAACCAAAAATAGCAGATCTACAAATCTATCTATCTAAAAATAGCAATGCGAGGCGTTGCGAGCTTGTAGATCGGCTATTTTTGGCAAAGTGGTTTGGTGTAGAGGGGAAAAAGAGCAGACCAAGTAAAAAAAAAAAAAATTGAATCTGAAACACAATTTTATACAATATAGAGGGGGTCCCTGCATCCATCTCTCTCTCAGCTAGGGGGTCCTTGGCCTGAAAACGTTGAAGACCCCTAGTCTAATTACTGGGTCTGGTAATCAAGTCACGGTGGAACAATAATTTCATGCTTTACCGATGCTTTACCTGCTCAGCCATGCTGGAGAAAGAGAACTATACTATACAATCTGTCCATGCAAAGTCTCTGTTGAGCTTCTTCATGTATTTTATGTAATTCTACTTTTACTTGAGTATATTTTTGATATTTTACACATCATCGCACAATGGCGCCATACTGAAAATAGCCGTTCTACTTGTCAGCTTGTAGATCTGCTCTTTTCAATATTTTTGAACGTTTTTGAAACCTTTTGCCGATAATGAAATGCCCAAAATAGGGGTAGATTATTTATAGATCATTTGATGAATTTATCAATTATCGTCGATAATTGATCATTTATAATCGATTATTAACTTTTGCACCCCTAATGCTCATCCTCTCTGGTGATCAGGTGCAAGACAAACAGAGCATCAGCATACAGATAAAAATAGAATCCACACACCGTCGTGTTGTTAGCTCCCGCTGTTTAGTGCAGATCAGCGTTTCCATCCCTAAAGGATTCTCATCAGGATACGCTGGTGTATATATATCCTGATTCACATCTTTATGGGATCCAAAGTTGATCGGCAATAAACAGCGGGAGCTAAAAACAGTGAGCCGACTCCATAGCCCGATTCATACTTCGTCGTACGATGGTGTCACGCATAGAAAATGCCGGCAGACCTACAAGCTCTCAACGTGTTATGGATGCGATGCATTGTGAGCTTGTAGGTCTGCTATTCCCGCCACCGTCGAAAACCATCGTGCGACAGAGCATAAATCAGGCTTAAGAATGACAGAGCAGCGTGCAGTTACGCTGTCATGTCAGGAGAACGTTCTATTGAAATGTGCTTTTAACCTGTTTTCTCTCGTAAGTCAGTCTTTGAGAAAACATTCTTACGCTGATCCACACGCCAGCAGAGGCGAGCAAATGTCCGCAGCCCCGATAAATCTGGCTGAATAGGCGTGTCCGAGCTATGAGTGACGCCCTCGTAAATAAGGGAGCTGTGGTCCAGCGAGAGCTCTGCATGCTCGGAGCGGCTCAAGCCCAGCACATCTGTGCCTGACAGCAGAGCGCACAGGCAGGGAGGAGAAGCACAGGCCAGTGGTTCTCAAACCTTTTCATTTCAAGGACCCCCCCGGCCCCCAGTTTTGTATGCATTAGGCCATGGACCCCCCATAACTCTGACAGTGTACAAATGGAACCAAATGCCATTTGGTTCCATTTGTACACTGTCAGAGTTACAGAACTGTAAGGGTCCATTTGATTCCTAACTATCAATCATTTTGCTGGGGAACCCCTTCAAGGACCCCTGGGGGTCCCTGGACCACACCCTGAGAACCACCGGTATAGACGCTAGTGGCTCATCTCTGGCAGCTTATTTGTAAATGATATATGACATTTTAGGTAAGAAATAGCCTGAGTTGGTGCTCAATCCTGATTCATTTCACATCTACAACTGCTAGTTTAAAACTTTAAAAATGTGGTATACAGTAGTCCGTCTCTGTCCATCTCAAGTGGCGTCAAGTGTGTACGCCTAGACCACGCCTACTTAAGAGCACTAACGCTCTTCTGGTTGGCTGCCGCTCTCTGACGTGCCGCCCTGCGGCAGCGGCATTGTTGACCCTTTTCTCAACTTCGCCGCACAAACGTTTTGCTTGGTTCCACCTCGCGGTGGCCTCATTCCTCATGGTGGAGAAAATAGCGGGGCGATCCTCTCCATAGATCCTCGCTGCTTTCTCAGAACGCGGAAACGAAACAAGGCCACTGCTGGTGTGAATTCAGTCGTTATAAAGAAAAGATGCTCACCGCTTCAGAGAGCATCAGTGAACTGGAGAGAGAGACTGGTTGGTTGGGTTGGATGTATTCATCATAATATTGATCATATTGTTGCTGCCTGGGCAAAAACCTTTTTATCATAGGCTTAACTGTTTGTGTTAATTAACGGCCTACTTGATCATACTACAGCGTCACACAAAATGATCAAAAGGAGCAGATCTCGACCGCTACGCCAGCGGTCTGGGCACCTAGGCTACAATGCCTGACAGCTCGTCGCGGGTTTAAGTCCCGATCCTGATGGCCTTTTCTGCGTGTCACTCCCCATTTCCTGTCAGCCTACTGTCCTATCAATAATAAAGGCATAAAATGCCCAAAATACATTTTTAAAAAAGAAGGAGAAAAAAAGGAGCAGGTCTACAAGCTCGAAACGCTGCATGAAGCATTTTGAGCTTGTAGATCTGCTACTTTTGCTGTTTTTGAATTTGAATCCTGAAAAGTAACAGTTTTGGACAGTTTTGTCGAGGTTTCTACCCGACAGAGACGATTATGTAACTAAATAACTTTTACTCACAATAGTCTTCCATTGAGCTTATTATACATTTGTACTTTTACTTGAGTACAAGTAATCTGTACTTCTACCCGAGTAATACTCAACCGTACATCTACTTGAGTGGGATACTCTAGTACTCTTTTTCTACCCATGATCATGTGCAGCCGTGCTTAAGGCTTCGGTTTACCTCATGGTCGCCATGCCAACCACACCTCGGCTCTATGCAAGCACACCTCAGCCCCTCTGTCGTCTCAACAGCATTAACAGCGTTCATTGGTGTCTCTACAGAAGACATTCCCAACCGGTGGGGCTGCAGCCTTTTTGCAAGTGGGCCCCTCGTAATTGGCAAAACCCTTTTTTTTTAATGATAAAATAACAGTAATATAAAAATTATAAGAATATCTTTTCCTTAATTCACTGAATATTGTGTTTTCACTGTGTTAACCCATTTAGACCTGAGGCCCATTCTAATAACGGCTAAATTCTAAAAACTCAAATATTTATTCAAAAATGTAAAGAAAAGTATGTTGCTATATACTGTACATATAGCAACAACGACCCCAAAAGGGGTTCCCGTCCTGGATGGGTGGGCCGCGAACGCTTTTGAGATTTTTGGCAACCACTGCTCTACAGAGTAAAAATCCTCAGTCTTTTTTTTTTTTTTTTACATTATTACACACTCAGAGTTATAAATGGATTAAAAAAATAAACACTGAGGATTTTAACCTGCGTGCACACCTGCTCTCTATCTATCTATGTGTTGTGCACTGTCCTCGGTGCATACATGATTGCGTGCCGCAGACTCGGGACCGTTAAATACGAGATTGGACCCTGTAATCCTTCCATCACTTTTTAAGCTCGCTGCTTTTATCTCACCGCCTACCGAACGCATGCAGTGCCGCAGTGAGCGCGCGCACGTGATCTTCTATGCACGGCCTCTATGTCCTCTGCACCGCTGCTCCTGCCTCGGTTTGACCCATGAAGACCGGGAATGCATCTGTGTCATTCTAGATTTCTTTGGGCTATTCAAAAATAGCAGATCTACAAGCTCATTGCGCGGCACCGAGTGCCGCGCTACGAGCTTGTAGATCTGCTATTTTTGAAAAATCGTGAAAATGTGTTCTTATCTTTCAATATATATATATTTTTTGTAACTAAAATCTTTGCTTCTGGAAGATTCTGCAAATGTCTTCTAAATCCTATCGTGTATCGCAGTGTTGCTCCAACTTTTTAATGTCAAGGACCACCCAGAATTATATTTATTTGGCCGCAGACCCCCATCTCAAAATATTTTGTTCCAGGGACCCCCCAGAAGCAAAGATTTGAGTTACAAATGTTCCCTTTAAAAAATATATATATATTCAAATATTTGCACAAATGTTCAAGATGTTTCAAAAATAGCAGATCTACAAGTTCATAGCGCGGCACTCGGTGCGGCGCTATGAGCTTGTAGATCTGCTATTTTTTAATAGCCCAAAGTATAAAATATGGATACGGTGGTTACACGGATGCGTTCCCGGTTTGAACGGGTTAACAGCAGGACTTGTTCTGTTTTAACACCTCCTTCATGCAGCCTGGAAACCTTGTTATGTCTAAAACCGTTGCTTTTCGGGGAATGGAAAAAAGAACCTGTGGTTCAGTGGATCCGCCATTATTTAGTCACTAGCTCGTGTTTAATGCTTTTCATTGGTTCAATATGTAAAAAACCCAGACTTAACCAGTTTCACTTTCTTTCCAACATGGCGAGAATAGCAGATCTACAAGCTCATAATGCATGACATCGCGACGCGTCTTGAACTAGTAGATCGGCTATTTTGTTTACTCATATGTCACAGTGTCACACAAGTAGGGCATTCATTTACGGGGGGGGAACGGAAATAATGGAAGGTTTCTGCCAGACAGCAGCAATGTGTGATGTGAATGGATGTGTTCGTAGGGGGAGGAGTTTGTTGCCGGTCTCACCGGGTGTGTCTCCTTTTCCCATCCAATCAGGACGCTCCTCTCTCTTCCCTATCGACGACAATCTCCTTGACGACGGCCACGGCAACCAGGGTGTTCCCGGGGTGCTGGGCTCCCCCAACTGCTACCCGCACCAGAACGGCGAGCGCATCGAGCGCTTCTCGCGCAAGGTGTTTGTGGGCGGCCTGCCCCCGGACATAGATGAAGGTGAGAGGAGGCATTCTGATTATGATGATTATGATTCTGATTCTGATTCTGATTATTGAAATTAACCCATTAAGACCTGAGGAGAAAAAAAAAATCTAAATCCTAACAGTTTTTCGGAAAAAAAGATTTAAAAAAGATTTTCACGATTTTTCAAAAATAGCAGATCTACAAGCTCATAGCGCGGCACCGAGTGCCGCGCTATGAGCTTGTATATCTGCTATTTTTGAATAGCCAAATAATTCTAAAGTGACACAGATGCGTTCCAGGTCCAATGCGTTCCAATGGGTTAAATAAAATGTCAGTAATCGAAGGCTTGTCTTTGTCATGAAATATTATGTTTTTGACCACTGGATAAACATATTAGAACTTTTCAAGATGTTTGGGTTCAGATAACTTTTGATGAGCATTTGCTGCTACTTTATTGTCTAAATTAATTCACCTTGTAGATTGATAATTCAAATAATAATATTTTTAGGTTGCAGCCCTGATTCTGATGGCAATGTAATGAGATTCTCAATTTAGATGCTCTTATTAGCTTGTCTGACTCTCTCTCTCTCTCTCTCTCTCTCTCTCTCTCTCTCTCTCTCTCTCTCTCTCTCTCTCTCTCTCTCTCTCTCTCTCTCTCTCTCTCTCTCTATCTCTGTTGTTCCTGTCTTCCATCGTCATTAAGATGAAATCACCTCAAGTTTCCGTCGTTTTGGTCACCTGGTGGTGGACTGGCCTCACAAAGCAGAGAGCAAGTCCTACTTTCCCCCTAAAGGTACATTTGTTGAGAGAGCCTTTGTGATGCTGAAAATGGGCTAACACTGTTGGCCTCAATAATAATGTGTCATTATATCACCAACTCATGGAAAAAATACTGTATATTTCAAAATATTACAAAAATTGGCCATAATATGTATCATTGAGGCTGATGCATTTTGGCAGAGGTGGAAAAAGTACTCAAATTCTTTACTTTAGTAAAAGTACCAATACTGCAATATAAACATACTCTGTTACAAGTAAAAGTCCAGAATAAAAAATTTACTTGAGTAAAAGTACAAAAGTATTGGCATCAAAATGTACTTACCAAAAGTAAAAGTACTAAATATTTGAAAATAGTCGATCTACAAGCTCACAACGCGTCGCGATGCGACACGTTGTGAGCTTGTAGATCGGCTATTTTCAAATAGCCTATGGTATAAAATAGGGCTAAAGTGGTTAATGTATGTTTCATTATATCATAGTTTATATCTGAAAAGTAACTAGTAACTAAAGTTTTCAAATAATTGTAGTGGAGTAAAAGTACAATACTTGCCTCTGAGATGTAGTGGAGTAGAAGTAAAAGTATTGGAACTTGGAAATACTCAAGTAAAGTACAAATACCTCAAAATTGTACTTAAGTACAGTACTTAAGTAAATGTACTTACCGGTACTTACTTTACACCACTGCATTTTGGATATGTTCAAAGTTCATATGAAGTTTCCACCCGACAGAGACGATATACAATATACAACATTGTGCAGACTGAAATCAACTGGATTTGAAATAAGTAACTTTGTAGACATGAAGAAATGGAATGATTATTGTTCAGTTATTATTTTATGAATAAATAAATAATCACCCAGCACTATGATGTTGCAGCTGCTCGCCTCCTGTAATAATAAATGACATATTAAATGTATTGTCTCATTGCACCTGCTCCTGTGATGTTGAAAACATATGCCTGCAAAATGTACTCTGGATATACTCCAGACATGTGTGATACAGTACATTGGCCACAGTACAGTATATAGGAACCAGGTATTTTGGATATATGTCTGGCACCAAAATACATACCAAACTAAATTATGTTTAGAGAGCGTGGCAGTCAGGCAGAAACCTAACCTTAACCCTATTGCCATATTTCAACTTTTTGTGTTTTTTCAGAAATGAATGCGTCTGTGTGTGCGTTTTATAAATATTTAAGCAATAAAAAGTAATTTGAAAAGAGACTAAATGTGACTAAATATGACCTACATTGGATATTTCATAAAAGCAAAGGTTGAAGCCTCTATCTGTGATCTCTTCACCTGTTTGGCAGTATGTACTGTAGAACAGCAGGCACAGTATTACTAAAACATCATCATTTTGTTGTACATATTGTGTTACTGTAATTGTTTTATAATATTAATGGATTTTATTTAGAATGCACTTTACATTTGTGAAAATCTCAAAGTGCTATTTGAGGGCAATTGCATAAAAAAGAATCACAACACCATTAAAAAAAACATCTAACAAACTGAAACAAAACATTTAAAACATGAGGGCATAAGGCCTAGAGGTAAAACCAGTGTAGCTAAAAAAAAAATGCTTTGTTAAAAAGGTAGGTCTTTAGTCCTCTCTTAACTCATTGAGTGCCAGATTTCTTTTTTTTTTCTTTTACGTTTTTTTTATTCGTTTTTGTCATTTTACATACTCATAGGTAGTACAATTGAGTGCCAGAATTGCCAGAATTATTTCTATATTATGTTGCCCAGTGCCAGAGTTTTTTTCAAAGTAAAAAAAAAGTGCTTAGGAAGCGAGATACAGCCTTTTTCAGTTATACGTTAAACAAGGAGTGGATGGAGCTGCAAATCTTCAGATAATGATATCTTGGGTTCTGAACATGTTTTTCTTTTTTTTTCTTTTTACAATTTTTTCAAAAACACGTCAAACACGTCATTGGCACGTTGCGCCATAGCGGTAAAAACACGTGAAACGTTAATGGCACTCAGAGTCAACCGACTGTGGTGCTCTCAGGTGGGCAGGGAGGGCGCTCCACGGTTCGGGGGCGGCCGAGCAGAAGGCCCGGTCGCCCATGGTACGTAGGTTGGTCTTGGGGGTTTAAGAATCAGTGCTAGTGTGGGGGCGTGGCTCCTTTCACACTTGTTTCACAAATGGCATACTAGGACTTGGTCATACACATTATTTCAGTGGTGAGATTGTATTTAGCTTTTATCCATGTAACTGCGTGGTTGTAAAGGCTGTGCGTGTGTGTCCATGTGTTTGCCAGGCTACGCCTTCCTACTGTTCCAGGAAGAGAGCTCAGTGCAGGCTCTGATCGAGGCCTGCATGGAGGAGGACGGCAAGCTCTACCTGTGTGTCTCCAGCCCCACCATCAAGGACAAACCTGTGAGTTCCCCCCTGTGCTGATTAGGACCTTATGTTTATGTGTATGTTTATTTTATTTAAACCTTTTGTTACCACCGCGCTCTGACTCCTCTGGTGCGTTGTCCTCTCAAAACAATGACATTTGGCAAGTGATGGGTCGCACTTAGAGTGGCAAGATCAGTGAGTTTTTATTTCTCCATATGCCTTAAAGAACAAACATTTCGGCTATCCAGCCTTCGTCAGTTACATGTTACAAACTTCTATCCCTATAGACCCAAAGGGTTTCGTAACAGTGTCACACACTGATGAAGGCTGGATAGCCGAAAC
Source organism: Gymnoscopelus braueri (assembly GCF_963280865.1). Classification (NCBI taxonomy): domain Eukaryota; kingdom Metazoa; phylum Chordata; class Actinopteri; order Myctophiformes; family Myctophidae; genus Gymnoscopelus; species Gymnoscopelus braueri. The sequence goes on along the minus strand of NC_137607.1, from coordinate 56,269,379 downwards.
GTTTGCTCTTTGAAGGCATATGGAGGAATAAAAACTCACTGATCTTCCCATGTTTTTTTTTTGTTGAGATGGACATCACAATTACACCCAATCTGGGAACCCATCTAAGCTGAATCTGTCTTGAGAGATTACATTGGACCAAATGCGTTGGTTGAGTGTTTTCAACACCTGTCCACAGGAGGCTTTTCTAAATAGAATAACACTAATCTAAAAATAACCAATCGAATGCAAGGAATTAAACATCATTTTAATCAAACACAATTATTACATTTACCTGATCGTAACACAATGAAATTATTAGTCGCAAATTATTTGTATGACAAATAATGGTTCAACTAAAATGTCATGAGGGTGACAGCCCTAGTGGTTATTGATTGGTTGATTCATTCATTCATTCATTCATTCATTCATAGTGTTGTTTAGTAGAGAGTGGTAACTGAGTATCATTTCTACTGTATGTGTCTGCAGGTCCAGATTCGACCCTGGAACCTGAGTGACAGTGACTTTGTGATGGACGGCTCCCAGCCCCTCGACCCCCGCAAGACCATCTTTGTGGGAGGCGTGCCCCGCCCCCTGAGAGCAAGTAAATACACCTGGTTTTAAAAAAACGAATACAAAATAAGACTTTATGAATAATTATGGGTGAGAACAGCTAGCGCAATGGTTCTCAAAGGACCCTCAGTTTGATATGCAAAGTACCCCCGTTTGATACCATTTTCTAACTCTGGTGGAACCCCAATCTATGCTATAAAATCCTAACTCTGGGAGTGTACAAATGGAAATCAAATGGACCCGTGAGGGTCCATTTGATTCCATTTGTACTCTCCCAGGGTTACAAACCTATAACTCCTCAATTGTTAGAACCACCACGGGAGAGAATATCCTAACAATGTTACGGTAAAAAAAAAAAAATCTGGTTTAAATGTGGGTTAACGTGAATGTGGGTGTCTGTGTGATATATAAAAAAATGTCTAAAGCGGTTTGTTGGTGCACGCACATCCAAAAATTTCAACGGGTGCTGGATCCGACTTAATAAACATGAACATGACCGCTTCATTTAATACATTTTGTTGGGAGCATTAAGACGGTGTGCGGACCCTTTCCTTTTGTTCATATTTAAAACTGTCACCACATCAGCTGGAGATGCTGACTCACACATCAGTACTCTGAGCATTCTAGTCTCAAGTCCTGATTTGTCCTGACCTAAAAGAAAACCTGACTCACGTTCAGGACTCTAAAGTCTCAGGTCTCCATCTCTACCGATCACCATAATCGAATGTCCACGACAGTTTAGCAGCCAGTGCCCACCCAGTTACCAACTTTACGCTAAGCAAACGCTACAGAAAGGCAGAACTGGTACTACACAAAGCAGTACACTGGGCCTGTCATATTGATATGTTTGAAGTTGCATCGTTCTTTGAATATGCTATTGATCCTGTTTTTTTTTTATTCCTGGGTGTTCGCTGTAAAAATGTACCTCGTTTTGAAAAGGAATGACGTCGCTTTAGCATCTCATTATAACCGCGAGATGTCCTCATCATGTCAATACAGCAGGTCAAACTAGTGTGAATGAATCGCACGAAATAAATGTTCCCGGTGTATAAATCTAACTCAAAATCTCACTCTCTGCCACTACCCCACAATTGTTTTGTAAAACTATAGATGATATTTTTATGTTTGAGCTATATGTTTTGTACAGCATAGATTCTATGATTGTGTTGTTCTCTGTTCTTTCACAGCATGAATTGTGAAATGTGGCGAGATTCCTTCCACCAATGCAATCATATTGACAGTGTCCTCTTGTTTCTCTACCTCACCTCCCCCGCTCCTCTTCCTTCTTTCTCCTCCTCTATGGTTCTCTCTCTCTCTCTCTCTCTCTCTCTCTCTCTCTCTCTCTCTCTCTCTCTCTGTCTCTTTCTCTCTCTAGTTGAGCTGGCCATGATAATGGACCGTCTCTACGGAGGCGTGTGCTACGCTGGAATCGACACCGACCCGGAGCTCAAGTACCCCAAGGGGGCGGGCCGCGTGGCCTTCTCCAATCAGCAGAGTTACATCGCCGCCATCAGCGCCAGATTTGTCCAACTGCAGCACGGAGACATCGACAAGAGGGTACGTTCCCCCGCCCTCCTTGCAATGCGGACGCGCTGTGGGCTTGTAGATCGACTACTTTCTGTATAAGATTTGGTGTATAAGGAAATACTAGTGGACCTAGTATAAAGCCGAGGGGGTCAACTAAGTATATCGTTGCTGTAAATTAATGCCCTACTTGATCACACTACACACAAAAGCATCAAAAGTGGCAGATCCACAAGCTCAAAACGCGTCGCTTCGCGCCGCGTTTTGAGCTTGTAGATCTGCTACTTTTGCTATTTTCGTTTTTGAATCCTGAAAAGTAAGTCTTGGACGTTTGAGGTTTCCACCCGACAGAGACAATATTAGTGGTTAAAGTCGAGCTGAAATGAAAAACATATTTTGAACCCTTTTAGAACACAATGCTGGGTTAACATATGCTTATATATCACTATGTTTCATTATTGTAAAATGAAAAATATGTGTTTACATCACCGAGAACCAAACCCTTTTCAACCAATGGGCTAATATCATAACAGCCACCCATCATCCAGTGTTCCACAAAGAGCTAAGACTCAATATGCTACAGACACTAGAGGGCACTGCTGGATACTGGATGCAGACAGTGTCATATTCAAGATGGTGGCCGTGTTGCAAACTATTAATTATACAACTAAAGTGTACAGTACACTCAAATTTGAAACATTTGAGGAGAGAAAAAGTCAATGCAGTAAAACAATCTTGATTCATTATTTGAATAAGCACCGCCATGTTTGATAGTTCTTATGTTGTGGTCTGGGGTGACCTCCAGGCGGGTCCTGGTAGCTGGCATGCCCACGTTGGGCACTCATAGCCGGGTAGAGGCAGTGAGGTGATGTGCTGCTGTGGTTGTTGTGCTTCCAAAAGCCCCATGCAGTTCAGCCCTGCTCCCCATTACAGATTACACTGGCACTGGGATTGCCTGAAACCTGCACGGCTCTCCTCTCAGTGTTATGTTAGGCCTCCCTGTCCTGTTTCACTTGGAAAAGCGTCATGATACAGAAGTTAGTACCCGGGACGCCTAGGGTCACCAACTTCCTGAAATTCAAATAAGGGACACCTGGCCTAGCGTCCCCTTATATCCAAGAAAAACAAAGGACGCCCAGAAAATGATAAGATCTCACTCTATATATGTACAGTTTTTGTATATTATATCAACCACTTGAACCCCAGCATCCATATTCTGGGGGGAACCTTATCCAAAAATAGCTCACACCGTGACATGACTATTTTTGGCAAAGAGATTTGGTGTAGAAAGACAAAAGCGGTCCAAGTACAGAGACAAGTCAGGTCCAGTTTACTAGGTCTAGAGGGTTAACAACCTGTATTATAGTATATGTATATGAGCGGTTTGAACTTGTAAGATGTGTGTCATTGATTCAATCCCCAAAAATAAGCTACAAAGTGTGTACTTATCAGTTAAATAAGGGAGTAGGGATACGTCTTTTAGTGTCCAAATAAGGGGCGATTCCTTATTTAAAGGGACGGTTGGCGAGCCCTATACTCACGCCTTGTGTCTCAACGCCTTCTCCTTAGGTGGAGGTCAAGCCGTACGTCCTGGACGACCAGCTGTGTGACGAGTGCCAGGGCGCGCGCTGCGGCGGCAAGTTTGCGCCCTTCTTCTGCGCCAACGTCACCTGCCTGCAGTACTACTGCGAGTTCTGCTGGGCCAACATCCACTCCCGCGCCGGCAGGGAGTTCCACAAGCCGCTGGTCAAAGAGGGCGCCGACCGGCCCCGCCAGATTCACTTCCGCTGGAATTAGCCACGCCCATGGATGGATACACGGTCAGACGGGAAGGAATAAAAAAAAGAAAAAAGAAACCCTGGTTAACAGGAAAAAGAGCCTCGCTCTGCCTCTTACCCTAAGCTATCAGTATAATTGAGTATGTAACCCTAAACAGTATGTATATACGTATATCTCTATATCTTTTGTAGCAGCCAAAACACCACAAGCCTCAGTTTTTTCACCAAAACCTCCCCTATCACATCTCAGGCTCTGACAACTCGACGACTCTTTTTGTGGTACTTTAATGTTTTGTAAAGAGGAGATTTGAAGAAAAACAACAGAAGAACGAATCTAAAAAACAAAAAAACGAAGAGATTGATTTTTGTAGGTTTTTTTAATTATTATTATTTTTGTAAGTGAGATTTAAGGTAGATACGAGAATGTTTTTTGCATGGGGGCAGCCTGTCTGTCTGTCTGTCTGTCCGTCCGTCCGTCCGTCTATCTGTCTGTCTGCTGCTAGCCGCCCCGCAGTGTGTGAAGCGCGCACTCACTCATGTCTGGGAAAATCTTGATTCTCTAATCTCGCCTGCTCCAGGTCATTAACCAAAGGTAGCAAAAGGTGGTAGGAAGCGTTTTAAACTGATACTCTTCTGCCGCAAAAACAAACTCTTATTTTCTAACGTTGCTCTGTGCTCTTTCTCCTGGTTAGGGAGTTTATTGAGAAAAAAACATAAGATGCTATAGGGTTACTTCTGCGCTCATACTGACCCATAAAATGTTACCTCAAAATATAGAATCTGGTTTGTATTAACTGTACATTTATAATTCCAAGCTATATTAGAAGCTTTGCTGCTGTATTGTCGTATGTCGTTGCTGTCGGGCGGAAACCTTGTATCATATTTAATGTTTTTGTGTTTCTTCATAAATTAGAGCCCTATTTTTTTCCTCGTTGTATTTTTGTATTTATATTTAAAGTTAGTGAAAATAGCCCTAGATCTACAAGCTCACAACACAGCTTTGTTGAACGTTTTCACCTGTAATGCCTAAGATGCCAGGTTGAAAGTGGGATAAGACTGTCTGTAGGTTTTATAAATATTTAACCAATGAAAAGCATTGTTAAGAGCTTGTGACTAAATAATTTAACTACGTTGGATCCATTGAAACACAAGTTCCTTTTTCCATTTCCTGGAAAGATTGCGGTTTTGGACGTACAAGTTTCCCACCCGACAGTAATGACATATAGATATATAATATGAATATCTGAGTATATATGAGTAGACGTATAGGTGTTCTATTAATGCCATCTATAAACCAGGATTGTAAAAAATGAATTGCAGTCTGCACTCGATAACTTATGGCCCCCAATGCCATGAAAGAGTAAAATGTGAAAAGTTTAAAGTGCATGTTAGTTACATCCATAGACTTAGTTACACCATTTGCATGACGTAGGGTAAATGTTGACTAAATCACTTTGAGAATAATAAGAAAAAAAGAAAGGAGAAAAAAAACACTGAAGTCATTTATTTAAGACAAACACATTATAAATCCTACCGAGTCGCATGACTGAACATTAACAGATGCCTAAGAGAGAAAAAAATTATTACTGAATAAGTGAAGCGAATAATAAGTAAAAACAAACTTATTTAAACTTGCATGCATTGATGTTTATCTGTCGTTTACAACAACAAGCGATACTGGTTCTACTGTAGACTAGTGGAGGCCACCGTTTCGTGGCTCGTATTGGCGGGGAGAAAAAAAACAAAGTGGAATTGTGTGGAGAAGTGGAGTGGTGTGGAGTGGTTCTGTGTCTTGTGTCGTCTCTGTGCCGTGTGAACCCTTGTTATCGTGGACCGAGGTTCTAGTTTAGTTACAAACAGATCGTCTAGAGGAGAAATTAAACGAAACGGGAAAACATTTAAACGTCAAAATATTCCTTCACCTTGCCTTCGCCCTTCCCTATCCCTTCTCCTGTATTGTTGATGGTGTTTGTTCTAATGTAGCGTAGCCTGTAGCAGACCAAATTCAAACAGCGAAAGACTTGATTGGCTTAAAAAGATCAGGACTGGGAGACACTAACGCTTGATTTATACTATATCATATGACGGCATCGGTCGCCGAAAATATTCCAGCTAGATCTATATAGATCAGCTGTTTTCGGGGACAGACGCCGTCATAGGACGAAGTCTGAATCAGGCTTAATATGTGCAATGTAGTATAGTGTAACGAGTGACGCTAGTTGGCCAATCAAACAGAGTGCTATTCCAATACTGTTGTGGAGACGGACATGTGATGGACCTTCGTAGCATGAAGTTCCACTTGTCTCCAAACGGTTCACTTCTTTTCAGTTACATGTCAGAACAATCAGGCGTTAGCCCTGTGTGATATAGCGGCTCCCAGGAACCCAGAGATGTTCTGGTCTCGGTTCTAACGCCCAGAGAGCATGAAGGTGAGAGGGAAAAGGACCCTCGTAATGTGGATTAACGTTGGAATAACGCTTCTCTTTGTCTTTCTTTTTGTACACAGTTCATTTAACTCTGAGAGTGTAAAGATAGACTCACAAGGGTCCATTTCTACACTTTGGCAGTTAAGTAGGCACTCCAGTTTTGACTGTGTTGGTTTGTTCTTGGGCCGTGTGGCCCCTGTGAAGTTGTCGCTCTTAAATAAGTACTCCTTGGGGACAATCTCTCTCTTTGAGTAATGGATGCTGCTGGTTGGCCCCGGCGCTCCGTTTGGTACTGTACACAAGTGTATTTCTGCAGTATATTCCTAGTGTCTTTTGGCTCTTTTCCACTACAACAATAAGTCAACTGTGTCGTGCAACGCACACTTCACGGGTTCTAGATGTGTTTCCATACGTTATGGCTCGGTTTCAGAGGAGGTTATCAGAACCTAATGTGGGCCCTGCTCAGGCAGGAGTACTAAGCCTGAATTCTGGGAAGACCTTTTTCAAACAAAGCGAAAAAAGCAGAACCTTTGTCTTTCACGAGGCGTTCGTACAGTACCTCCCCCTTCCATAATGGCTATAATGGAAAAGTAAACCAAAACACAGAACCTCACGGGGTTCTGGAAAGTTCCAGCTTATTGAAGGTTCCGGGTTGTATGTCCTTTTGTAGTTGAAAAGAACCATTTGTGATGGTGAGTCCCAAGCCCTGCCTCGTGGTCCAACTCGGTCCAGGCATCATCAAGCGTATATATACTGTTACAAAACCTTAGGTTACTAGCGTAACCCCGGTTCTCTAAGTAGCATGAGTAGGCTAAGTATCTCACTATAAAATTAATGCTACGAAAGAGAACCTTAGTGGAGATAAGACTTTTATTTATTTATTCACCTATTTAATTTATTTATAAAACATTTTCTGTCAACATTTATACCCATCACTGGCCCTTCACTATCACCAGTGTCTCTAATGATATTTTAATGACACGTTATGCACTACGTTTCCTATATAATAATTTATATTCCCCCTTGATTTGTTCGTTTTTAATTGCTGTTCACTTCCACCCCAGCGGTTTGTTGAGTTCAATGCTGAGTTGTGTCGTGACCCACTTTTTCCTCCGTGAGAAAATCACGGACTCCTACCTATAAGTTATACTTCTATGTATTTATATAATTCTACAGATGATTTATTGATTTTTTTAATTTTTCCATGATTTCTTTATTTAAGATATGTAGCGTGAAGCAGTGGTCTTAAGTTGTCCGTGTTCTCTGTGAATGGCGCACTTGTCCAGTGTTTTCTAATTTAATATATTGTTCGGAGGTAGTCGAGGCGTCGGAGGGACTGAAGCCTGGTTTATACTTTGCCGTGTGACGGTGTTGTGCGCTAAAAATAGCCGACCTACAAGCTCAAAATCTTCGGTGTGCGACACCGTCGTACGACGGAGTATACATTTTTAATTTGTCAGGCTGTGTCACAGGGTTCTGTGACGCGTCATGGTCGATTCCGCAGCGTGACGCCGCTAGACGAAAGCAAGCTAGTGACTAACGTTCATGTGACGTGTGTCCCCTCCCCCCTGAGGCCCGCCTCCCCTGAGGCCCCGCCTCCCCATGTCCTGTGCTCAGAAGAGAACTCGTTTTGAATATTATCGTCACCTGTTAACACTTGACTCGTGCTGTTTTTTTTGTGAGGGTTGTGTTCCGTTTTATATGTTTGAACACTGTTACTTTGTACTGTGCTGTGTCTTTGTTTTTGTAAAAAACAAACAAAAAAATAATCATATTTATTTCACTATTTTTGTAGACAAATAACTATTTGATTTTGATTGTATTTTTCTATTTAAATAGTATATGTTTCTCCCGCCCACCCAACCCCTACCCAGCTCCACGCTACATTATGTCCAAAAAGCTAATGGTTCTGTTCAAAAACAAAGAATCATATCATTCATATTTTAGTAATATATGGAAACATTTTATTTAGCTGTACAATTTGGTCAAACAGTTTTGGTTTTAGTACAATTACACGTTTAACCACTTAAGCCCTATTTCGAAACAAGCTAAAAAAATAGCCCCATGTACAAGCACACACAACACGTCACGATGCGACGCGCTGTGTGCTTGTATATGAGCTATTTTAGCTTGTTTTGACCATTTCTTTGCCCAAACGGCTTGCCCGAAAAATAGGGACGCCAGGTTGAAAGTGGTTAATTTGAAGGAAGGAAACACATTGAAGGTTCTAGTATTTTTCATGGAAGACACTTGAGATTTCCCCCCCCCCCCCCAGTCGCATCAAAGGCCCTCGCCGGCCGGTCCTCAACGATGCTCTGAAAACTTGAATATAATAACACATTTTGAAAGGCTGTCTAACCTCGAATCTGTGTTGTGACGTGCAATACTGTTTCTAATGTTTGTATAATAATAAAAAAAAAAGAAGTTAAGAATTACAGTGTAAACCTTTTTAAATGCAGATTTTATTTTTTTCATTGCATATTTTGCAGATTTCTGATCCCACGGTGTCATTTTTTACTGTCAGAAAAAAGAAACCCCTTTTTTTCATTGCAACTATTTTTAAATCCAGATATCTTTGTACTGATGTAAATGATTGTAGTTATTTTGAATAGTGTTTTGCTAACAAAAGGAGAGACTTTTTCATGCATATTTCTATTTCATTTCACTTTGTTTTATCCTGTATTTTTATTTCGTTTACTAGTAGCAGAGTTCTTGGAATATTTTTTTCATATTAAATGTCATTGGTATTATTTTGTATTTTTATGTGGAAATACAGTATATATAGTTTTAAGATGCTAATTGCTAAGATATTATTTTGAGTTGGAATTATTTTTAAAGCTAAATATTTGTAATATTATTGTTAAAGTAACTAATTTCTAAATCAGAGTTTGTGTATAGATTCACAAAAGCGGTTTATGAGGTGTTCAGATTGTAATTATTACTGAATGGTTCTTTGATATGCAAAATTAATATCATTGTTGATTTTTATTTTTGTTGGTTTTGTATTTAAATGGGGTGTTGATTACAAACTTTTTGTTTTTCCTTTCACTTCCTGAATAAAGACCCATTCTGTTTGGACACAACATGGCTGACGCCTGGCTTTCCTGTTCTGGTGCTGTTAGAGTTAGCAGCTACACTGTGATGTACAGCAGTGGTGGAAAGAGTACGTTTGCTCATGTGCTCTGCTTAAAGCGCTTTAGAACACTTCTGGGGTCATTTTAACTTCTACTCTGGCTTTTGTGAGCACCCCAGACAGTTTTTAAGTTGCTTGATTCCATATGCAGATATCTGATATTCATTTCATCAGACCATTGCAACATCAAACTCCATTTTAACCATATAAGAAAAAGAGGTTGCGCATCAACAATGGGTTTTCTCAGTGGAGTGCTAGACCCAAAGTCCAGTATACACATCAAAAGAAGGAATTATTTAAAAAAAATCCCAAAAGGGTAGCACATCCAAAAATGTCAATTAAATGGAGGACAAAGTACTCACATTTCCACTTTTTTTATTGGCACACCAATAAAATGAACGCTTATGTGTTTCGGCTATGAGCCTTCCATTTTAACCATGTTAGACTCATTGAAAACACACATCCCTGGTTCTGGTGACTGATATTGTCCTTCTAATGCGTGAGGGGGCTGTGTTTAAAAAAATATACATTATTATTATTACGTTAAGCTACCCAGCAGTACATAAAGTCATTAAATCAGCCTCACCTTCACCAGCTAAAACATGAAAGTGATGAAAACATGAATGTATTACTTATTACCATCCAATAGATTGTGTCACTTCCTAATAAGGAGGTGATGTTTTGTGCTTTAGATAATTAAGGCCAAAGGTCACAACTAATCCTTCTCAAATGTCTGGCCAAGAACTGAGTGTGTGTAGAGAGGAGGAAGTCAGGGCTGCTGACTTGTGAGATTAATTCTAAAAGCAGACGTCATGACGATAAACAGACCACCCAAAGACAGACCAAATGCTCTCTTTTTTTTCACTTAGAGTTGTTTGTGTAAGCAAAACAATTAGGTCTGTCCTCCAAACCTCACAACCAGTGTTGCCAGATTCTGTGAGAGAAACAAGCAACCAGGTCTAGGAAAACCAGCCCAAAAGAAGCGACTATGGGCCACATGAGCACTTTAACATAATACATCAGCTATTTGAAAATAGCAGATCTACAAGCTCACAACGCGTCGCATCGTGAACTTGTAGATCTGCTATTTTCAAATAAAATCTTGCGGGGAAATTATAATAAGCAGATCTGGCAACCCTGCTCACAACCAAACATAATGTTAGGTTTGTCCCCATCTAGGGAACAATTGTCAGAATTACAACTGAAATCAGTTTGATATAACCACTACAATCAGTCCTTTTGAATGTGAAACCAGTAAGTATTCAAATATATATACTAGCTGCAATCTGGAACTTATTTTAATCAATAAAACGCTATTTTAAACAATCTGTATGATTATATATATTTATTATCTATATAGCTAGCCTGAAGTTCTTAAAGCAACACTATGTGTAACTTTCCTCTTCTACCCCGGATTCGAACCTGGTTTCTAAGTGCTGACATGTTTACCATTGAGCTAATAGAGCCTGCCTGCTTGCTCAGGGGATAAATTCAACATTGACCATCAGATATTCGTGTCAGATCCTGTGTCTAGGTGAGACATGACCTTTGACACCATCTAAATGTCTAGAAGAACAGGGAGATAAAATACAACCACCCACATTGTATAAGTTATATTGTATTAACATACTCTACTAGCCGATCGACAAGCTCACAACGCGTCGCGCTGCGACACGTTGTGAGCTTGTCGATCTGCTATTTTCAACGAAAGCTTTCCCCACAATAACAGAAAAAACTAGAAAATGTGCTCCTCGGAGCACAAGTCTCCGCCAGCAGACCTGTGCTATTTTAATAGCACGGGTCGTCTTGGTAGAACGGGTCGTCTTGGTAGAATGCGCGTGGTTTTTGGTGTTCTGCAGGGGCGAATATGTAGTGTCTGCATCTAAAAAATGTTCTTCTTGAAGCAATGTGTCATATGGGAGTCGTCGTAATTGACTGGTTTGTTCAAATGCTTGTCTGTCTTCTTCATCTTCATTGTCTTGAACAGTTTCAGCAGTTGATTGGTGTGTTTGCTCTATGTCAGTTTTCTCTAGTGCTACATAAATTAATGTATTTGATCAAGGTGGCCAATTGTTACAGTATTAAGACTTCGGCCTTGTTGTGGGATCAATTCAACTTTATAGTCCTCTTCTGTGTTACTGTTGTAGATGAGTATGCTTTCTTAGCTTTGGCCTTCTGCGCCTTTGCTTGACCAATGTTAGGTGTTCTCAGAGGGACACACACACGCACGGACGGGTGATTTGTACTGGAAGGTACTGTTCCAATCAAGACTGATTGATCCTGTCTTACCTCACTTCAAAAAACATAAATGGCTTTTTGAAGTGACACACCTATTTATAGGATTTTATTTCGTCATGCGTCCCTCTAGCCAATCAAAGGCATTGGTGTCAACATATTGACACGTGTCACGTGGAGCTTGACCAATGTTAGCTTGGCTAGGAGGGAGGTGAACACACAGCGGGACGAAGTGAAAACATACTCTCCGCCTCCGGCGGAGACAATAAAGTACACTAGTATAGAGCCCTGAGGGACACCGGCGGGTCGACCACATAGGGTTTAAGTGGTTTAAGTGCAATATCTCCCCTGGCCTGGTCAAGCAGGATTGCATCTTGTCTGAGTCGGTGGAAATGTGATCTCTCTCTCTCATGGGAGACTG